>NC_025999.2:94597601-94947601 GCF_000442705.2 Elaeis guineensis | reverse complement strand
TGTCGCTAATGTCCAACCAGCACCATTCTGATATGCACTTACGCTTCTGATGTGCACTTACGCTTGCATGTTGTAGGCACCTAACACTGACTTGACCTAAAGTTTTCATGATCTATCCGTGACTTGCTTGGCACCCGGATACTATGACTTGACCTAAAGTTTTCGTGATCTAACCTAAAGTTCTCGTGACCCACCGGTGACCCAACAGGAGTGAGCCATCGGTGACCCAACAGGAGAGCCAGGATATAGGCGCCTTGCATCTGTTATGTAGGCACCTACTTGTTGTTCCGATCCTATTTTAAGGTGGCTTGTTCCACGACTTTTATATATTTCCAAATCGAATTAGTTCGGATCCACTCCTTCATCTGCTTTCCCTTCCGTTCCTCTCAGAATCTCTAGCTCTCATCTTCACAACCATCTCCACTCGAAAAATCTCCTTCTGCTAAAAATCTCCTTCCATCTCCTTCTCTCCATCTCCTTCTCGGAGCAACCTCCTTCCATCTCCTTCTCGGCCAATAGCTCCGAAGATGCGTCTTCCATAATGTCAAAGAGCAAGCAGAAGTAAAGAAAGCAGAATGAGAGAAGAAAACAGAAGGGGAAGAGGAAGAGAAGCAAGCGAAGCATCATCACCTCCTTCAAGATCTCCTCCTCCAAGAACTTCTCCTTCAAGATCACCTCATGCGAGAACTTCAATAAGTGATAAAAATATTTTTTCCAGCCGCATTGTTAATATGAACTTTTTAGATTCAGAGAGATTTGAGATTGCAAACTTAATTAGAGCCATGGGATGAAAATTTATCTACACTACTGAAGCCCCGATATTTATGAAGTTAGTTAGAAAATTTTATGAGAATATTTTATTTAAAGAATATACTGTATCATCTTCAGTGAAAGAAAAAAAAATTTATTTGGATGATGAAATACTAGAAGAAATTTTAAAATCTTCAACCATAGGTGAGCTACGGGACAGTAGAAGAGATAGAACTATAAGAGTCGAAACTGTTATTGGAGTAAAGGATCACGGTCAGCTCCAAAGAATTTATGGAAGATACTTAAATATTGAAATGAGACTACTCCATATAATTATTTGCTGGATTATACAACCTCGGGCTGGAGGATTTGATACTATAACTGAGAGAGATTTAGCAATTATGTATCATGTAGTCAAATGTGTCTCACTTAACCTTCCAAGAATGATAATCAAGGTTATGCAAGAAGCGGTCGCTAGGGTACAGACGTCTCTGTCTTATGCAATGATGTTAACCCATATTTTTAAACATTATGGAGTAAGAATTCAGGATGAACAATCAATAAAATTAGGTAGAGATAGCAAAATCAATGAAAGAGCCCTGCACAGAATGCATTGGTTTAAAATTGATGGTGAGTGGACTAGAAATGATGGAAGGAGAGAACATATGGACGAAGATATTTCAGGTGAGGAAGAAAGACCTAGGAGTGAAGCAAGACCTTCTTCCAGAAGGAAGAGTGAAGCAAGACCTTCTAAGAGGAGTAAAGCAGGACCTTCTAGGTCTTTGGAGGGTATGGAATCTGTTGAGCAAATGAGGATGACTTCAGATATGGTCAGTGCAATTGCTCGGGAGGTTGTATCTATTCTTTAGTCATCATCTTCAGGAGAGAGCACTGCACGTATGGATCTTAGTGGGATACATAGTTCTTCTTTATTTGAACAAAAATTGGACAATCTTATTTCGGTAGTGCAGGATATCAGACAGGACATTCATAATTTAGTCTGTCATATCGAAGAATTAGAGAGATGTTCGCCTCATACAGATATGCAACATCAGCTAGGCGAGATTATCTACACTCTTAGAGTGCTTCAGAGTACGATACAGAGAGAATCAGGTGAAATAGAAAGATAAAATATTTTCTCTACTGGATTGGCTACAGTTTTACAAAATGTTATCCAGATCGGCCAACAGATGAATATTCTTGTTTCAAATCTTTCAAGTGATCAATCCAGTCAGTCTCCCAGTCAGTCTCTTCCTAGTCAGCCATCCTCCTCTAGGCTATCCTCGTCTGCTCGTCACTATCGCCCTGCTGTTCAAGCTGATCCGAAGGATTAGATTATCAGGATTTTATGTCTTCTGTGGTGTGATGATGTAGTAGTTTTTGGTTGTATATGTTGTGTGGTGTGATAATGTAATACTATATTTTCTTGCAACAATTTTTGATTTATGGTATGAATATATCTTTTTGGTATGAAAGAATGATGTTGAATGGTTAAATAATGTTGAATGGTAAAATGCTGTATATACCACAAAGCATAATATCTGATCACTTGAAATTAAACTAATCTCTGATCAAAATAATAATTAATAATATAAAATAGAATAAAAATATCAAAAAAAATATAATAAAGTCTCAAAAATATTAAGTGCAAATCTAAAAAATACTAAGTCTCACAAGGATGTCGTGGTCGCTTGGACCTTCTCAACAGTCGCTCCTGGTCCTGTATCTGCTGTGATGGCTCCTCTCCCATATCATCATGCTGCTCAGGAATAATCGGTGCTGTCGAAGCATCTACGGGCTGAGTGACCCCCTCAACCCCCTCATCTGGATATAGAGATGGGCCTGAAAAGAAAGTGTCATACTTATGTGTCCAATTCGGACCCGATGATGTCATCTGGGGCATGTAGGAAGAAGAAGGTCCTGCCATCTGTGGATCAAATGGTGGTGGCATCTGTGTAGCGTGTAGTAATGACATCTACAAAATATATGGTGATGGCATATGTAGAACATATGGTAACAACGTATATGTCATATCTGAAGCATCGGCTGCTCCATGCCAAGGTGCACACCTATCTGGATCAACGTCAATCGCCACCAATGTTCTCAAACATGATCTCTCCATCCCATGCAGTATCTAGATCCGTTCGTCCTTATCAGTCGTAGATAAAACACGATGAGAGTCCAACATAAAATCTGACATAAAATCAGTCTACATAATAAAAATAAAATTAGTAATATACTGTAAAACATAGAATAAAGATATAATAGAACTACATAAAATATTTTACAATATTAATTATTAGAAGTAAAGATATTGATATAAAGTATAATTTTTATAGTCTTACCAAAAGACGCATAGCAGAACTCTTATCCTTGTATCCTGGTCTGCATACCGAGGCATCCAATGACTCACACTGTAATGCTAAAAAATCAAGCCATGTAGTCCTTAGTATATGGACAGCCTCTCAAAATGTGATCACCATGAACTATGTGATCTCGACGTGCATTCCAAATGGTGATGTACTCTATATGTCTGATACATTAGTCAATACGAGCTCTCCCTCATCGATTAATACGATGAAGTCCTTGACTGGTATCAAACTGCTCTGGATGTCCTGAATCTGACCAAACTGTCACAGCACACGATCGAAAAGATGCCACTCCACCACATGAAAATAAATAAGTGGCACTATAGCAGCCCATATGTCATGTCCAACTATACACATCTGCAGCAATATAGCCAATATCTCATCTGTATATGGCTCCCATAAAAATTGATAGAGTTAAAATAAAAAATAAATTAGTAAGCTAAATTTTTAATAGATTATGAATACTGTAAAATAATATTTGTAAATAAATCAAATTTATCCATCTACGTATATCAACTAATGTATCCAACTGGCATCTATAAACTCGTGCCACTTTCGTCGATACATGATGAATGTTGAATGCAACGTTCCATCTACTTGACAGTGTATTCATATTAAATAAATTTTATCAAATTTAAAATAGTATTAAATTTTAAGTAAAGGAAGTAATATTTTTATACCTATATCCCAACGGTCCGTCTAGTCTGAATGAGACATCAGGATCATACTGCTCTGGTGGCATCTCGAGCAACTGTCGCCGTAATGGACTGATAGTTGGCATCCTCTCCCATGTCCAAATCTATAAATTTCAAAAAAATCATACATGATATACCCAATTAGAGCTACGATAGGATATTAAAAATATAAATTTTTAATTTACATACCTATAATAATATAAGATAACCACCAATCTCGCTCTGGTCAGCATAAGAACCTCGACACACAACCCTGTACAGGCAAGCTAATACTGCACTGCCCCAACTGAGCCTACGAGCGAACTCTAAATCCTTCAATAATGACAAAAATATCAACTTCATCTTGTTCGATGAAGTATCAGGTAATAGAATACCACCTAGCAACCGCAGTACCTGGCTCCTGACATACTACTGCACCATCTCGTCTGGTGCATCATCTCCAATATGAAAATATCGATAACGATCATCCAAACACTCTATCCTTAGTCGTGAATGATTGAAAAACTGGGCCTCGGGCTCAAACCCTAGCAATCGTAAGCACAAAGCCTCCCACTCTGGAATGGTAAGCGTGGGATCAACTCCGATAACTGAATCGCCATCAACTGATAGTCCGATAAGGATGTGACATCCTGTAATATGATGGTCGCCTCACCGAATGGAAGATAAAATGTGTCTCTGGATGCCATCTCTCAAGCAAGGCAGCAATAAAACTAACATCCATCTGTATGCGACCTATCCGATACACTCTATAGAATCTCAAATATCATAAATAATCTAGCACTCTAGGTGGGATGTGCTCTGTCCTCTAAAAGAGTGCTTCCTACTTGCCATACTACTTTTTTGAGCTGCATATTTTTAAAATGAGTATTGAAATTACTATAGATATGTTTTAAGCAGTATCGATGATAGGCACGTGATGGATTCCATCCAATAGACTCATCTATAATAGCATTTAATATACTTTGATGCCTGTCAGAATTTAAGCATACTCCATTTCTGTCTTTGACGACATGTGTTCTGAGCTGGAAAAGAAATCAACTCCAACTGACAGTCGTCTCTTCATCCATAATTGCATATGCTAAGAAAAATATCTCATTCTCTGCATCAATTCATGTTGCAATTAATATCTTACCTTTAAACTTTCCATACAAGTGCGTGCCATCAATGCTGATTACAGGACGGCAGTGCCTAAAATCCTGGATGGATGGTTTGAAAGTACAGAAAATATAATTTAAAATTCGAACATCGAAATTTATAGTTTGAAAAAAATCTCATGAAACAATAGTACCGGAGTTTGCATGTTGGAGTGCAGCCATATAATATGGTAATTTTGCATAAGACAGCTCCCATTCTCCATAAATATCAACCAATGCCTTTTGCTTTCTACAGCATGCTTTCTTGTATGACACTGTGTATTGAAATTGATCATTAACGGTTGCCACAATAGCTTCAATTCTAACACCGAGATCCTTCTCAACAATATGTCGGACTAGTGTGCCTATCATCTTTCCACTGACATGTTTGTGATCTCGACTCAAATCCGTAAACAAACAAGTGTGAGGATCTTCATATTTTATGATTTGAAAATATCCATGCTTTTTCAACAATGCAACACGAAGGCTCCATTTATAATTTTGTACATTATTTGATGATGCACATCGTACGGACCATAACTTTGAATGTGACTGAACTACATTGTATGTCTGATGCTTCATAATGTGATAAAGATCAACAGCTCTCTTTAGATAATCTTTACTTTCAAATATTAGATCTTTAAAAAATTCAGTCATCGAGGAGTCCTAAAGCTGATAGTCAGAGTTCAATCTTCGACCAGCACTAACACAACCACCATCATCTAAATTTATATTGTTAAAAAATTATTGGAGTTCGTGCAAACGAGATTGAGATTCTCCTACATTAATATCAGGCTGAACATCTTCATCACCATCTTCATCTTCATCATCATCATCATCACCGCTACTGTCCTCATCCATCCAATAGTTCATCCTCACTTTCATCTGTCTCACAATCTAGATTATCAGAATTTATTCCACCGCCTATCCAGTCATTATCTTCTATATGAGTCTCGTATCCCGCACTTACTACTACTTCACCATAGGAGAAGTCACCATAGTAGAAGACATCACAGGAGAAGTCACCGTAGGACTTTGAATAATTGGATAATTATGGCCAGCAGTAGTAGAATATTATTCTGCAAATATGTTTCAACACTATCGGTTTGCACCATTGGAGTTACTAAAGAAGAGGAAGGCCCAGGAGTATTGCCGTCTTGGGTTAAAAGCCGACTATAGTATTTAAAACTTGGTGCATCTTTTTTTTTCAATATATAATTCTAACAATCGACATTCTGAATATTTCAAAGGAAATATCAGTATTTTTTGGATATCTTCATCGTCATCAATTGAAACTAAAATATACTTGCTTTGTATTAATTATCCCAACAGATTAGGAGATTTTTATTTCAATTTGAGTTCATATTTTTCTTTGTTTACAGAAATACTACTGTATAAATAGTCCAATAATTCTTGACGTGATAATGATGAAGGTACCCTAATCATTCGATTTACAGAATGACTGTACTGCACGCCAGCTTCGTCATTCTATATTATGCCATCTGTCACGCCCCCGACCCGAGATTTGAATCGAGGGTCATGGCAACCGCCGCATACTCATAGAATACTTTTTCCATAAGCATGCAAGGCATCTCATCATGATATCTTCACACAAAGTTAAATAATTTTTTTTTAATATTTAATAATCAAACCTTAGTTCAATTAACAAATCAAAACTCAATGTTCAAAGAAAATAACTGTTTGACAAAGTCAACACTAAAAAAAAACTAAAAGTCTTGAATCAATTCTAAGAAAATCCTAAAATCAATGAACTAACTCCATCTCTAATTGCTCTCCCAACCGAAATTCTGCATCATGCTAATTTTCTGGATCTGTAAGAAAAACATAAAACTCATCATGAGCTAAACAGCCCAGTAAGCAGTGTATACCTTTAACTGAATAAATCAGATAAATAATACTATGCATATCGATTTACTAATAATAATAAAATCAATATATAATTTCATGAAATCATAATCAAACTATCAATCATATATAAAAATCAATTCATCATAATTTCCAAATTATGCTTTTCATCTTAAATTCATCAATTTCTTAAGTTCTTCTTACCAACCATGACTATGACCACATTATCCCTGTGGCAGGGTCATAATACCGCGTATCTGCTTGCGGTGGCTGCGAATCATCTGACAGTCAAGTCCTTTGGAACCGCTGGTCTCGCTGACGGTTTTGTCGCTGGTCTATCTGGCGACATGTCGCTGGTTTCACTGGCGACATAAATTCTTAGGACAGTCAATTGCCAACGTATATGCCCCCATTGGCGGGGTCCTCAACACAGTCAGGTTGTCAATTTCATATTATCTTCCAATTCATATATTATTTTTAAAAATAAAATAAATAAATGATATTCGAGTCAAACTAATCATATCATTCTTTGAGATCATATATCATCATAATAATTGTTCAACAAATAACTTCAATCATAAATAATTTTCTATAATTAACTTTAATCATAAATAATTTTAACAATTATTTTAATAAATAATTTCAATCAGAAGCATGCATAAATTTATTTAATTCAGAATTTTATAATTTACCAGATAAATTCAATAAAAGTAAACACTACTTACCTCAAAAGAAAATCCAAACTAGAAATTTTAGGAATCTCGAAAATCTTTCTCTGAACCTGATATGTCAAATATCATATTTTTAATCAAAATTTTATCAAATTAAAACTAATTTAAATTATTAAAATCTAATGTCCCCACGCGGATCAACTTGACAACAGCATCCAGAATTTTCGGACTAATCCATGGATATCCTAATTATATTTATTTATTTATTTATTTATTTATTTTAATTATTTTCATAAATCCTAAAAATCTAAGAGAGAGAGAGCAAAGAGAGAGTTTCTCTCTCCCCCTTCTTTTTTTTTCTTTTTCTTCTTTTTTTTTCTTTTCTTCTTTTTCTTCTTTTTCTTCTTCTTTTCTTCTTTTTTCTTCTTTTTCTTCTTCTTCTTCTCGGCTCTTCCCGCATCGGAACAGGGGACCGGCGCCCCCTCCTTTTGCTGGGCCTTTCAGGCCGCGGCCGCCGCGGCGGAGGCCGGCAGCAGAGGGAGGCTGCTCCCCCGGTTACGGAGGAGCATGGCCGGCGGTCAATTACGATCGCCAGCCCCGAAAAATCAAGGAAAAAGAGGCCCAAAAATAGGGTCTCTTTCCCGATCGAAAATCGGCGACACTCGTCGCCGGCCGTCACGCTCAAGAGTATGGGAGGAAAGGGAAGGAAAAGAGGAAGGGGAGGAAGACTTACCTCGGCTTCCGGTGACCCCACCGGCGAGCAATCATGGCGGAAAACCGAACGGTGTCCGCGGCTCCGATCGGGAAGAACAGGGAGAAAGAGAGAGGGAGGAGGCCGATGGTTGATTTCTAAGGAGAGGGGAGGTCTTCTTATAGAGGGTCCTAGGACTTTGAGAGGTCCTAGGACTCCCAAATCGCTCGGATTTCGTCGGAGAAGAAGACTCCTTTCGGGAGTCTTCTTCCCGGTTTTTCTCTCTTTTTTTTTTTTTGTGGGCTTGGATCTTGATGTCATGGGCTTGGGCTTGGGCTATAACATTCTTCACCCCTAAAAAAAAATTTTGTTCTCGAAATTTTTCATACCTGTAATCTCGAAGAGCTGGGGATATTTTTGCTTCATTTCTTCCTCAAGCTCCCAAGTAGCTTCTCTTTCTGAATGTCGACTCCACTGTACTTTGACATAAGGAATGTTGCGACATCTCAGCACCTGTTCTTTACGGTCTACGATCCGTATCAGATATTCTTCATATAATAGATCTTTTCTGGCTTGTACTGGTTCAAGTTCCACGATGTGACTTGGATCTGGTAAATATTTTTTTAATATAGAAACATGAAAAATATTATGTACTCCTGCAAGTGAAGGGGGTAAGGCAAGTCGATAAGCCACCTCACCAATTCTTTCCAAAATCTCAAACGGACCCACATATCTGGGATTCAATTTACCACGAATGCCAAATCTTGAGATTCCTTTTGAAGGAGATACTTTGAGAAATACATGGTCACCGACTTGAAATTCTAATTTCTGTCTCCTATTGTCTGCATAACTTTTCTGTCTGCTTTGTGCTGCCCGAAGTCTTTATTTAATTAATTGAATCTTCTCGACTGCTTGTTGAACAAGTTCGGGACCCAATATTCTTCGCTCACCAACATCATCCCAGTGAATCTGTGATCGACATCTTCTACCATATAAAGCTTCATAAGGTGCCATACCAATGCTAGCCTGATAATTGTTATTGTAAGCGAACTCAATCAAAGGTAGATGCTCATCCCATATACTTTTCATATCCAAAATACAGGTTCTCAACATATCTTCTAAGATCTGAATAGTTCTCTCTGACTGACCATCAGTCTGTAGATGAAAAGCTGTACTGAAGTTCAATTTTGTTCCTAATGCCTTGTGTAAGTCCTTCCAAAACTGTGATACAAATCTGGTGTCTCGATCCGATACGATGGTCACTGAAATTTCATGTAGCCTTACAATTTCTTTCATATATAACTTTGCTAGTCTTTCCAAGGTAAATCCAACTCTAATTGGTAGAAAGTGTGCGGACTTTGTCAATCAGTCCACAATCACCCAGGCTGCATCATTTTTACTGGGAGTCTTCGGTAGTCCAGTTACGAAATCTATAGTGATATGTTTCCACTTCCAAACTGGAATATCAAGAGTTTGAAGTAGTCCCGCCGGTCTCTGATGTTCAGCTTTAACTTGTTGACACACCAAACATTGAGCCACGAATTGAGCGATCTCTCTCTTCATATTATTCTACCAGTACATTTCTTTTAAGTCTCTATATATCTTAGTACCTCCCGGATGAACTGTATAACCGGTCTGATGTGCCTCCTGAAGTATTTCATGCTTGAGTGCTGAATCATTGGGTACGCAAATCCTATTTTCGAACCTTAACGAACCGTCTTCATGTATCTTGAATTCGAATTGAACACCAGCTTCCACTGAATTTCTTATTTTCAATAGTTGTGGATCATCATTCTGGGCAACTGTAATTCTTTCTATGAGTGTTGGCTGAACTCTCATGTTGGCTAATCGTACTGTTGAGTCATATATTCGGATGTCTAATTCCAGTTTTCTTATATCCTCCAATAATTGGCTTTGGTGTGTGATTAAAACCGCCAAATTTTCCACAGATTTTCTACTAAGGGCATCAGCAATAACATTAACTTTCCCCGGATGATAATGGATTGTTAAATCATCATCCTTTAATAGTTCTAACCACCTTCTCTGTCTCATGTTTAATTCTTTCTGCGTAAAAATGTACTTCAAACTCTTATGATCAGTAAACACTTCACACTGTGCACCGTATAAGTGATGTCTCCAAATTTTTAGAGCAAAAATCACTGCAGCTAATTCCAAATCATGTGTCGGATAATTCTGTTCATATGGTTTCAATTGTCTTGAGGCATAGGCTACTACCTTACCATGTTGCATCAATACACAGCAAAGTCCCTTTTTAGATGCATCACTATATATTGTGAAACCTTCATCTCCTGTTGGTATAGTGAGGATAGGGGCTGAAACTAATCGTTGTTTTAATTCTTGGAAACTCTGTTCATAATCTTCAGTCCACTCGAATTTAATCTCTTTTTGAGTAAGACGAGTCAAAGGTGCAGCTATGCGGGAGAATCCTTCTACAAATCGTCTGTAATATTCTGCCATTCCCAGAAAATATTGAATCTCAGAAATATTTGTAGGTCTGTTCCACTGCATCACATCTTCTACTTTTGCTGGATCCACAGAAATTCTATCTTTAGATACGATGTATCCTAAAAAGGCTATTTTGTCCAACCAAAATTCACACTTCTTAAATTTGATATAAAGCTTTTCTTTCCTCAATATTTATAGTACACACCATAAATATTCTTCATGCTCCAATTTACTTCTTGAATATATCAAGATATCGTCAATAAATACGACAACAAATTTATCAAGATAGGATCTGAATATTCTGTTCATTAAATCCATAAAGGCTGCTGGAGCATTGGTTAATCCAAAAGGCATCACTAAAAATTCATAATGTCCATAACGAGTTCTAAATGCAGTCTTTGGTATGTCCTCTATTTTAATTTTTAACTGATGATATCCTGAACGAAGATCAATTTTAGAAAAGACTTGTGCACCTTGCAACTGATCAAACAAATCATCAATTCGAGGTAGAGGATATTTATTTCTGATAGTATTTTTGTTCAACTCTTTATAGTCGATACAAAGTCTCATACTACTATCTTTCTTCTTCACAAATAAGACTGGAGCTCCCCAAGGAGATACACTAGGCCTTATAAAATCTTTATCCAATAAATCCTGTAATTGATCTTTTAACTCCTTTAACTCCATAAGGGCCATTCTGTAAGGGGCTTTAAAAATTGAACTGGTATTGGGTGCCAACTCAATAGTAAATTCAATTTCTCTATCTGGTGGTAATCCGACTAAATCATCAATGAATACATCCAAAAATTTATTTACGATAGGAATATCCTGTAACTTCAATTCATCATGTTCTTTATTCTTTATTGATACTAGGTAACCTCTACATCCCTTTCTTATCATCTGTCTAGCTTGCACAAATGAAATAATACGTGGAGGGGTGGTTCCTGTACTTCCATCAAAACTAAAAGTTAATTCTCCCGGTATGTGAAAGTTCACTCTCTTTCCATGACAATCCACAGAGGCATGATAAGTAGCCAGCCAATCCATTCCTAGAATGACATCGAAATCATGCATATCCAAGACCATCAAATCTGTCGGTAGTTCTTTTTCTCCTATTCTGATACTACATGACTTGCACACACTTTCGGTACTCAAAACACCACCTACTGGTGTCTCAACATATAGTTTGATTTTCATAGGTTCACATACTATATCATGTTGTCTAATAAAAGCAGTGGATATAAAGGAGTGTGTAGCACCAGAATCAAACAAAACTGAAGCATGAATACCAGATACAGGAATGGTACCTGTCACCACCGCATTGAGGCCTGAGCATCCTGTTGTGTGAGTGCATAGATTCTTCCTTGAGTTTTCGGCCTTTGACCTCCATCCTTTGTTTGTGTTGATCTATTTTCATCCATCTGGGGGCAATCTGCAATCTTGTGTCCTTTCTGTCCACATCTAAACTAAGAACCAGTATTCCATGGGCAATTAGAAGACTCATGCTCTCTTCGATCGCATCTCGAACATCTAGCTGCCTCATTCTCACGATTCTTATCAATTGCTGGTTTCTTTGCTGGATCCTTATTATTCTGATTTCGTCCTTGAGTTTCACTAAACTTATTTCTCTTCTTCTGATTTTGCTCTCGCTCCGCATGAGCTTCATTAACTTCTCTCTCAATTATTAGAGCTTTATTTACAACTGAGGCATAGGTAGTTAGCTCATAGGGTACAACTTATTTTCTGATTTCTGTCTTCAGTCCCATTTTAAATTTGTGTACTCTGTCTTGCTCAATCTCAACTAATCTTGGAACAAACTTGGCTAATTCCATGAATTTAGCTTCATATTCTGCAACGGATCTGTTTCCCTATTTCAAGTGAATGAACTCCTGCTCCTTCTGTATTCTGACACTTCGGGGAAAGTACTTGTCAAAGAATTTACCTCGGAAACTCTCTCAAGTGAGTGGTATCCTATTGTGCTCATATTTTTGTTCCAGTATACGCCACCAGTTGTATGCCTCGCCTTGTAACAGATATGCTGTATAGCGGATCTTCTCTTCATCGTGGCATTCTTGCACGGCGAAAGCCTTCTCCATTTCCATAATCCAGTTATCTGCTTCCAGTGGCTCGATGGTCCTTTTGAAGGCTGGAGGAGCTAGCTTCTTAAATTCGACGATATTGTTTCTCTGCATCGGATGTTCTCCATGTCCAGGTGTCGGTGGAAAATGCTGACGTGGCTGTGCATGTTGTTGTTGAAGTAACTGTTGCTGTGTTTGAACTACTCCGATCAGAGTTTGCATTAGTTGAGTCATGTTCGGCTCCTCCTGTACTGTCGGAGTATTTTCGGTAGGATCATGGATTCCCTCCTGCTGAGTTGTGCCGCTGTTTAATTGGGGAGTATTATTGCCAAGTGGATTTGATATCCCTCATACCGCTCCTTGAGTATTCCTCGCTCGTCGTGGAGGCATATTGACCTATAATAGATTTGAGATAATAACTTATCCTTAATAAGGTTATAAACTTTACTTGAGACAGGTCAGCTCATAATCATCATAACTAACCTTTTATTTTCCTAATATCTACCCCTCACTCGCTCACTCTATTCTACATGTCTCTATCTATCTACTTATGCTCTGATACCATATTAATTGTCACGCCCCCGACCCGAGATTTGAATCGAGGGTCATGGCAACCGCCGTATACTCATAGAATACTTTTCCCATAAGCATGCAAGGCATCTCATCATGATATCTTCACACAAAGTTAAATATTTTTTTTTAATATTTAATAATCAAACCTTAGTTCAATTAACAAATCAAAACTCAATGTTCAAAGAAAATAACTGTTTGACAAAGTCAACACTAAAAAAAACTAAAAGTCTTGAATCAATTCTGAGAAAATCCTAAAATCAATGAACTAACTCCATCTCTAATTGCTCTTCCAACCAAAATCTCGCATCATGCTAATTTTCTGGATCTGTAAGAAAAACATAAAACTCATCGTGAGCTAAACAGCCCAGTAAGCAGTGTATACCTTTAACTGAATAAATCAGGCAAATAATACTATGCATATCGATTTACTAATAATAACAAAATCAATATGTAATTTCATAAAATCATAATCAAACTATCAATCATATATAAAAGTTAATTCATCATAATTTTCAAATTATGCTTTTCATCTTAAATTCATCAATTTCTTAACTTCTTCTTACCAACCATGACTATGACCATATTATCCCTGTGGCAGGGTCATAATACCGCGTATCTGCTTGCGATGGCTGCGAATCATCTGGCAGCCAAGTCTTTTGGAACCGCTGGTCTCGCTGGCGGTTTTGTCGCTGGTCTATCTGGCGACATGTCGCTGGTCTCACTGGCGACATAAATCCTCAGGACAGTCAATTGCCAACGTATATGCTCCCATTGGTGGGGTCCTCAACACAGTCAGGTTGTCAATTTCATATTGTCTTCCAATTCATATATTATTTTCAAAAATAATATAAATAAATGATATTCGAGTCAAACCAATCATATCATTCTTTGAGATCATATATCATCATAATAATTGTTCAACAAATAACTTCAATCATAAATAATTTTCTATAATTAACTTTAATAATAAATAATTTCAATAATTATTTCAATAAATAATTTCAATCAGAAGCATGCATAAATTTATTTAATTCAAAATTTTATAATTTATCAGATAAATTCAATAAAAGTAAACACTACTTACCTCAAAAGAAAATCCAAACTAGAAATTCTAGGAATCTCGAAAATCCTTCTCTGAACCTGATATGTCAAATATCATATTTTTAATCAAAATTTTATCATATTTATTTATTTATTTTTAATTATTTTCATAAATCATAAAAATCTAAGAGAGAGAGAGAGCAGAGAGAGAGTTTCTCTCTCCCCCTTCTTTTTTTTTTCTTTTCTTTTTCTTTTTTTTTTTTTTTTCTTTTCTTCTTTTTCTTCTTTTTCTTCTTCTTTTCTTCTTTTTTCTTCTTTTTCTTCTTCTTCTTCTCGGCTCTTCCCGTGCCGGAACAGGGGACCAGCGCCCCCTCCTTTTGCCGGGCCCTTGAGGCCGCAGCCGCCGCGGCGGAGGCCGGCGGCAGAGGGAGGCTGCTCCCCTGGTTACGGAGGAGCATGGCCGGTGGTCAATTACGATCGCCGGCACCAGAAAATCAAAGAAAAAGAGGCCCAAAAATAGGATCTCTTTTCCGATCGAAAATCGGCGACACTCGTCGCCGGCCGTCATGCTCAAGAGTATGGGAGGAAAGGGAAGGAAAAGAGGAAGGAGAGGAAGACTTACCTCGGCTTCCGGTGACCCCACCGGCGAGCAATCACGGCGAGAAACCGAACGGTGTCCGCGGCTCCGATCGGGAAGAACAGGGAGAAAGAGAGAGGGAGGAGGCCGATGGTTGATTTCTAAGGAGAGGAGAGGTCTTCTTATAGAGGGTCCTAGGACTTCGAGAGGTCCTAGGACTCCCAAATCGCTCGGGTTTCGCCGGAGAAGAAGACTCCTTTCGGGAGTCTTCTTCCCGATTTTTCTCTTTTTTTTTTTTTGTGGGCTTGGATCTTGATGTCATGGGCTTGAGCTTGGGCTATAACACCATCATAATACAATAGTAGACGAACCCGAGTACTGGCCATTTTCTCACAAAAATCTATGACAATATCAAAATCAAAAAATTTGGTATTAATACTTATTTTATCATTTCAAATAACTTATATGATAAATGCAACCTATCATCAACTAATAGGTAAAGATAGGTCCTATCCCATTTAGAAATTGTATCAATTCTATAAGTTAATCACAGTAATCAAATGATACACAATAGGGACAGAAAGAAATTTTGACATTATTTTTTCTTAGTTCTCTCCACACGGCTAAAAATATGTGAGGAAAACTAAAGAAAAATACTGTCCGAAATTTTTTTTCGAACCCTCTGCTTATCGTATGATTACTGTAATTACCTATAGAATTAAATGTAATTCTCAAACTATCCAAATTGGATAATCAATTGACTAATATATATATTTTACGGTATCAGTACAAAAATATATAATTAAATTATAAAAATCTTCCTGAGTTTAGGTCGAGATTATACTTAAGTCCAGTATTTTGAAAAATATTCACCTACAGTCCGATATTTACAAAAAATCTACAATTTAATCCCCACCTTAGGGGGTTACGTGTAGATTTTTCGTAGACGTTAGGGATATAGGTGTATGTTTTTTAAAACGTTGAACTTATATGGTAATTTGGACCTAACCTCAGAAAAATTTTTATAATTTATTCATATATTTTTATGTACGGATGCCGTAGAATATCCTATATTGCTCAACTGACGAGTCTACGGATGCCGTAGAATATTTAAAATTTTTAAATTAGCCAATAATATTAACCAAATTAAGTTTAACTCAGATAAAAAAATAAAAAAAATAAAAAAAAATATGGTGGTGGTGGGGCAAGGGGGTCGGTGGGAAAGCACTGGGTGGAGGCATTGGGAGGAGGTGCCATGACGGAAGGGGAGGGGGACTCGCCAGGGGGGATGAGGGGGGCAGCCGCTACCGCCAGGGGGGTGGGGGGGCAGAGCTGTCGCCAAGCCAAAGTGGGGGGCGGCCGCTGCCAAGCCAAAGGGGGGGCGGGGCTGCCGCCGGCCTAGGGCCGAGGGGATGACCGCCGCCGGCAAAGGGAGAGAAGAGGGGGAAGAGAGAAGAAGAGAGATCGGTCCCACGTTGGAGTCACCGCCGAAGAGGGAGAGAAGAGGGGCTTTCCAAGTAGGTATGCTTTATATATATATATATATAGGGTAAATACCATTGTAAATGGTATTTTCAAAAATATTATTTCACCTGATATTTTTTTTTATTATTTCTGTGTCTTGTCCCTTTTTTTTATTATTCCCATGACTGATGGAGGATTGATGGGGAGGTGCAGGGAATGGGGTTTTGAAAATATCATTTCAAATGATATTTTCAAATATATCATTTCACCTGTCACATTTTTTTTTTTGTAGATTCCACCGGAGATAGGGAAGGTCCATGGGGGATGGGGGAAGAGGTGACGTGGAATGAAGAATCGCTATTTGAAATGACATTTTCTATCAAAAAAATGCTATTCCAAATAGTATTTTCTAATTTTACATTAGTTTTATAAATAAATTAAAAAGTACATTAGTTTTGTAAAAATAAAATTTTAATATTATTTAGATAACGGACTCCCATCCAAATTCTACTGTACTGGCTAAAAATTTTTCTTTCCAAAATGATTGGTTACAGTTATATCTTGTTAAAACTTTAGTTAAGAGTATATTCTTGTATCATTTGAAATTTTATAATTTTTTACATCTTAAATTTGTTAATATTTCTTAAGTTTGGTCTCTAAATTCCGAAGGATCTCTTATGAAATATTTTGCTATGGCAAAGATTAAGATTGAAACTGTATCTTGCAATCCTGTACCATCTTCGCCTCTTATTATTTGTCCATCTACTGTTTTTTTACGGCATACAAAATTTGTTGTCTGTTCATATCATCTAGATAAAAGTCCCATCAGTCTTTAAGCTGGCTAGTAAATGCCGCGACTAAGACTTGAGCTACCGCATCCTCTGATGTATTTCCTTTGGTTTTGTAAGCAGTTGATACCTAGTTATTTCTTGGAGGAGATTAAGTATATTATATTTAGTTAATTCATCTATATTCTATTCATAGATTGTGTTGGCTGAGTATTGATTTTGAAGAAGAAGGGGTTTTCTTCAAGGCCCATATCTAGCAATGTAGGCCTTGGATAATAGGGCCTACTTGAGTTAGCCCACCCACATATTTTACTGATTTCAAGCCTTGGACTTGGGCTTTCAGACAAGCTTTCCTAGCTTTCTAATTGGATTTCACTTGGGTTGTTTTGGGCCAATACTGTAATTGATTTTCTTTTATCTGACTGGACTGGGATATCTAATATTGAATGTATTAACTCCAAATTATTCAATCTTTCATTAACTTCTTTCAAAAAGTCTTTACTTTGTAACTAATCATTCTGGTTTTTTGGTATTTCAAAGGGTCTGAAGATGGGAGTCGAATCTCAGGTGCTATGTGTTTGAAGTTTTTCTTCCTTGATCAATTCTTCTATGCTTATCAATTGATCTCCTATAATTTTTAAATTTTGATTTGTAAAATTATTTGGTTCAATTATATTTTTAACTTCTCGACCATTAGCAGTTTCTTGAGAATCAGATTTTATTTTGAAAGGTGACACTGTCACCTGGGGATATCTTATAGATATTTTTATTTCTTGTAAAGGTGGGTGAATTCTCTCTATTATTCTATCTTTACCATCTTGCCATGAATCTATGATCTGGTTTTTCATCATATTTATTCCTTTAGGGTTTTGGTTTTCAAACCAGTTAAAGAAAGGAATCTGTGCTTGGGTAGTTTTTAAATAGGCATAATACTGATCTTGTATGCTATCCCTTTGTATTTTATTATATTTTTGAAAAATTATCTTCTTGTTTCTTTATTTTTTCTGAATAAAATTCTTCCTTTAATGTTTTCTTATTTATTTCAAATTCAGATGTGATAGTATAAATTTAAGGGTCTTTTGAATCTGTAATTTATGAGTCTGTTGGAGAGATTGGAGGAGATGACTGACTTTCTTCATACCTTGTTTGGGATATTTTTGGTTCAAAATCAATTTGGCTAAGTTTTGTTTTAGGTATTGAATAGCTAGATCTATGAGGGTTTAAAGGGGTGCTTGAATGGATTGAAGAAGGCTCCATTCTTCTACTATGGCTTTTGATCAATCTATTCCTATGGAACCTTATGGAAACATCCCCTTCACGATAAGTGGTAATATTTTCCAAGTGACTCTGTTCTTGATGAACAACAGAAACAGATCTTTTTAGAAGCCAATCTTCTGGCAAATTATTTGATCCCAAATTAAAATTTTAGGGACATAGACATTCTCTTTGCTTAGGTCCGTCTGAAAGTATTCAGTTTGTCCCAGAGTTCTTCTATTAATGGCTCCTATATGGTCAAGAGTATTAAGTGTTTTATAATAGATCCTTAAGAAGATTGTTGTAGGATATGATCCCGAGAGCATCTTTAAATCGTATAATTTGACTTCAAGTTCAAAGGCTTTTAATATTTTTATCTTTGATTTTTATTTTGACATCAGTGTTTCAATTAAAATATATTGATCCTTCAAACAGGCTAGATTCGACTATTCCTAATAAAAAGTCATGAACCTACTATCTTTTGACACAAAAGTATAGTAGAATTTGCCCCTCTTCTTATTAAAGTTTTTACTACAATTTGAATCAATCCTATGCGTAAAAATTCATATTTTGAACTATGGCTTCTTATTATTTCAGGTGTTATTATAGAAATTAATTCATGATCATTGGAGATCGAAACTGTTTTTTCTATAACTTTTATTCTTGTATCTAGAAGAATTCAGCTTATCCTATAGACCGAGCTCTTGGGACCACCGATTTCTCAATTTGTTTTCTAGACAGCTCAATCAAAGTCTTCTCCAAGTTAGTACCTTCATCTCTAGGAGAAGAACGAGGAGAATTCCTAGATAAGAAATTCATTGTTACTACCGTTCCTAGCAGCTTTGGACTGCCAATGACTTATGTCCGTGCCAAACACAGCCTAACACGGCTAAAAAACGGCAAGCTACGCGACTTTGGGTCCTGCAAAAGATACTTGGAACAGAAGTTTGAGCAAAAATCTTATCTATTTCTTTTATATATATATATATATATATATATATATGGGGGATTGTTATTATTGTCATTTTTAATTGTCGTTGTTGAAACAGTAGGGATCTAAAAGATAAAGTTGTCATCTGGCGATTGATGATAGAATGAGATAAAATTTTCTGATTATTTATGAAGATAATACATCTGTTTATCTGATATAAATATTTTAGATTATTTTCTAAAAAATATTATTATAGTTTCATAGGTTATTGTGACCATTTATAATAGAATAACAGTTTTCTTAAAAAACCAAGATTGCAGAATAACTGCTAAATGTCCCGAAACAAAATTACAATAATAAAATCGCGCTCGCCGATATCATGGGAAATCGTCCAAATCATCCGTGCTCTGCGCTTCCGGTACAGCCTCCAACGCCAACCGGCGAGAACACCCGACTTCCTCCCTTGCTCTCAAACCGCGACTCCATGGAAGCGGCTGGCGCCATCGGCATCCCTCAAAGGGTACAGGCCCTCGCGGAGGTAGGCCTCTCCCACCTCCCGCCCCAATACATCCAGCCCCCCGACCTCCGGCCGGATCCCCACCGCCGGGAGGCGGCGGACCAGGGCGGCGTCCCCGTCCCCGTCGTCGACCTCGACCCCTCCGTGGACCCCCTCCCGCGGCTCCATCGCGCGTGCGCGAAGTGGGGCGCATTTCAGGTGGTGAACCACGGCATCCCCGCGCGGTTGCTGGAGGAGATGAAGGCCGCTGGTCTCGGCTTCTTCCGCTCCCCCATGGAGACGAAGCTCCAGTACGCGTGCGACCCCGGGGCGGCTGCGTCCGAGGGATACGGTAGCCGGATGCTCGCCAAGGATGACGGGGTGCTCGATTGGAGGGATTATTTCGACCACCACACGCTCCCGGAGTCCCGCCGCAACCCTAGCCGGTGGCCAGACTTTCCTCATAATTACAGGTGATAAAAAGTTTCCAATATTTTTGTTTTATTTGCTGGTCGATTGGTGTAGATCTAATGGCAGATTGGAATAGCCAAGTTCGTATCTTTCTGCGTAGGAAGACCATGGAATTGCGATCATAATTATGTTATGTAGTACTCAATTTTGTTGGGTCTTATTGATCCTAATAAGAGATGAAAGATAGTCACTATTTCAAATCTTTAGTTTGCCTACATACGTTATGGTTCTAGTTAGGTTACAAATTAATCTAGGCCAGATTGCACTTGGTTATGCTTATTGGTTTTCCAATCTATGTGTTGATCTTTTCCAATCTAGAAGGAAAAGCTACTTTATGGGGGGGAAAAAATCAGAGGGATGGCGCTTCTAACATGAATTTTCTATGTATAACCTGAGTTTCATCAAAAATGACTTTCATCAAATTGTGGTTTGTACACTTTCTGCACTTTTGCCCAGCTGAAGACACCCTGAGCTTATTACTAATATTTAGGAAGATGTACTATGACATATGCTATTTGTAGATAATATGACAAGAGAAGAGGTTAAATTCTGAATTGGAATTATGAAGAAAAGATGACAAGAGGCTGGCATATTAGTAGAAAAAAAATGAAATGAAGTATATGCTATATGATTTCAGGAGGAAACAGAGATGATCATGAAACTGGTGTTATTGATTCCATTTTCCTCAACCTATTATACCATAAAAATGGTCAATTAATGAAGATATTCTTAATAGAATTGGATCTGAGTGGATGAAGTGGATAAGCACTTCTGAGGTGCTGCGTGATGCATGCATGCTCTAGCAACTTGAGAGGAACTAATAAGAGAGCAATACATTTTGTAATATCACAACATATAGAAGTAGACAATAAAGAGGATCTGATCAAACAAGAAAAATGGCACAGAAATAAGAATGCTATACTGCTACAGAGGATGTAGGCAGGAAGAGAATAATAGAGTATGCATAACAGTCAAGTATAGAACCAACATATGATTTATACATATAAATGGAGATGCTTTGAATTGAAAATCAATCCTCTGGATCAAGAAACGGGCTTCATATATATTAATTTTTAGCTCTTATAACCTATCACCTGAACTATGTTTAATCTCCCATTGTACTACCTAACAATGCTCTAGTGATGGCAAATAGAAACTCGAATTTGGACCATGGATGCCCCATGATACTTCCTTCTGATCAAATAATCAATTGTTAAGTTGGGTTGCATTGAACAATGATTCAAGGAGGCCAATTCAGGACACATGCTCCAATATATGTTCAAGGGGAAGATCTAAGCTAACATGGATAAACTTGGTGAAGAAGCATTTGGAAAAAGCTGGTGGCACTAGTGGAGGTAGCCATTTATAGAAATGATTCCTGAATGATGAGTTATGAGCCAGCTCAAATTAGTTTGGAGAACACATATCTTTGGCTATCAATCACACAGCTTTAGCTATAGTACAAGTTGATGTATAGACAAGAAATCCATAAAATCTTTGATTTTTTGTTTTAGGCATTTTAGACATTATAATCACACCTAACGGAATATATTTTCATTTTGCAACTTCAATTGTTGAATTTTACAGTGGGTGTAAAGCCTTTTCTTTCACCCTGCAACTACTCTAACTGCACACACACCCCGCCCCCCGTCCACACATCTGCACACCCAACCACCCACTTACTTTTCCAGATGCATAGTGCCATCTCTCCTTACATCATTAAAACTTTGATCCGTCTATGTGGATTCTCCATCACAAACTTTGGAATATGTTGGCTTTTTACCCTTGATATGTACTCTTTTATGTGAAATCATGTGTCTGATAATCATGGTCCCACATGCCACAAGTGATACGCATCTATATCTTATAATTCTTCTGCCACTTCAGTTTTCATGACGTGAAACTCAGCATGTGGCATCCTTGCAATGGGCACAGAAGATGTTAATCATGTCTTGCCATCTTAAGGTGTCTGCTAGTTCCTTACAAGGTTTATGAAGTTTGTCTGTTCGATGTCCACAGGGATGTTGTGGTGGAGTATAGCAACAATATGAAAGAGCTTGCTCAAAAGTTGTTACGTATGATCTCTGAAAGTCTTGGCTTACCACCTTCATATGTTGAAGAGACGGTTGGAGAAGATTACCAGAACATTACCATCAGCTATTACTCCCCTTGCCCGCAACCAGATCTTGCTCTTGGTTTGCAAGCCCATTCTGATATGGGTGCCATAACTCTCTTAATACAAGATGATGTGGGGGGTCTAGAAGTTCTGCAAGACGGGGAATGGATACCTGTACAACCATTACCTGGTGCCATCATTGTCATCTTAGCAGACCAAACAGAGGTATCAATTCTCATATATTTAATTAGTTTTGATTGGATGTCATTCTCTAGTAATTGACTAGAAAAATTGGCTTTAAGATCCACCACAGCTGTGTTTAACTGCTGGATTAGGATTCTTAGACTACTATGTTACTGGTGTGCTTACGAGCATTAGATGCAGCTTAACCAACTGTACTTGGCTCATTACTTAATATGCAAGCTAGCTTCTTTCAAATAAATTTATGCCTGATTACTACTTCTTAGGATGATTTAATAGAGTAACACAAGAAAATTGTTTTGAAAAACTGATCAACTAAATTGCAAGTGTTTTATGGTCATTTCTTGTGACTATATTGCAATACTGTAGCTGCTGCAAGATTTGTATATTGTTAAACATATAACCAGCTGGAGCTACATGAACCATGGAATGTTGGAAATTAATTAACTTCAGTAGGAGTTGTCAAACACTCGAGCAGAGATAAATAAGTGGTATGTTATAAGTTACTGTGTTATAGTAGGGGAGTGTTGGATGTTGGTGTAACGTGATTTCAAATTATTAGTATGTGTAACCAAACTTCCGTTTCAGAATATGTGGCTTTTGCTATAAAGGGCGAATTGCCTCATGATGATGGTGTATATGTTAAAACAAGAGTATGAACTGGTGTTTCCTTAATGCCAGTGGTAATGGATTGCTGTTACTGCTGCTGCTCCCATATTCCATGTATTATGTGTGCTGAATTTTCAGCTCATTGCTTATTTGTGAGTCTATTCATTAACTAAAACTTTATCGCTGCTGCAAAGGCACTCTGCATTTCTTGGCTAAGTAATGAATGGTCATTAGTGCTCCTTAGAATTCTAATTTGGTGGCTATTGCCTGGGAATATTTGAACTTTCGAGGTTAATTCTAGAAGCCATTATTTAATTTAGCACAAATATTTTCTTCAATCTGACAAGCATCTCTTGGTGTAGATTATATCCTTCATGATCACCTTCCCATACAGAGGAATTAATCTGATCAAGACCCTCTAGAATTGTTTGAAAAATGCATCTACAATGACAGCTGTGCTGCAATTTTTGCCATATGAGGTGTTGGGTATAAAATACCCGCGGCCGAAATTTCCATCAGAAAGGCTCCGCCCGGACTCCTACGGGAGCCGGGCTCCACCGCCATCAGCAAGTGCGGCTCCGCCCGGACTCCTACGGGAGCCGGGCTCCACCGCCATCGGCAAGTGCAGCTCCGCTCGGACTCCTACGGGAGCCGGGCTCCACCGCCATCGGCAAGTGCAACTCCGCCCGGACTCCTACGGGAGCCGGGCTCCACCGCCATCAGCAAGTGCAGCTCCGCCCGGACTCCTACGGGAGCCGGGCTCCGCTCTCGATATCAATCGTTGGTAAGCTCAATCCGGACTCCTATCAGAGCCGGACTTCACCCTTGACTTTATTTGCAGCGCGGCTCCGCCCGGACTCCTACGGGAGCCGGGCTCCACCTCCGACACCAGAACGGCTCCGCCCGGACTCCTACGGGAGCTGGGCTCCACCTCCGACATCAGAACGGCTCCGCCTGGACTCCTACGGGAGCCGGGCTCCACCTTCGACATCGGAGCGGCTCCGCCCGGACTCCTACGGGAGCCGGGCTCCACCTTCGACATCGGAGCGGTTCCGCCCGGGCTCCTACGGAGGCCGGACTCCAACCGCGGCCGAACCTCAATCGACAGATCCGCACCCCCTCGGCAGGTCGCGACAACAATCATGATCCTGTTCCAGGTCCTACAACGGATTCTACGCGGCTCCAGCAGCGGACCCATTACTCCCTGACAGGCTGTAGCAAACGGCCACGATTCTGTCCCGCTCCCTGCGGCAGGTGCTGCACGATCCCACTACTCACTGACAGCTAGCGGCAACGGACGCCGCCCCACTATCCGCAACAGGCCATACGTGGCGGACTATGACAACAGCCACGAGTCTACCCCACCATTCTCCGCAATTAATTTTCCTGACCGTGGGCGGCCCACTACCAGACGGTTGCAGGTGTCACCATCAATCCGTTGCCCCCTCTGCCTATAAAAGGGGATCCAGATACGTTATTCTCTAAGCTCTCTTTTGCCTTATCTCAAAACTCTGCTAAATTCTCCGTTCGAGCACTCCATTCTTGTTGAGGCAGAGAACTGACTTGAGCGTCGGAGGGTCTTGCCGGAGCAACCCCACCTCCGGTTTAGACTTCCCTTGCAGGTCCCGGCGGCGACCGCGGCTTCCTCAACTCCAGCTTCTGCGGCGTAGGCGGATTTCTGCACCAACAGGATTGGCGCTAGAAGGAGGGCGTGTGTCTTCGCAGCACCCTTGTTCTTGAAGGAGCGCTCAACGGAGCCACCTCCGGCCATCTCTCCGTCATCTACCCCTAATCCTCCCCCGCGAGATCGACACCCGATGCCTCCGCGCAGGGCATCCACCCGGCGGTCCACGGCCTCCGCGGCCAGATCTCAGGCTCCGGCCTCCCCTCCCGTTTCTCAGCCAGCTCCTCCTCCCCCTCCGGCGACGGCGGTCGGCGCGGAGCAGTTTGACTTGCTGGCGCAGTAGGTCAAGGGCCTCGTCGAGGCCGTGCAAGCGATGCAGCAGCAGCCGCCGCAGGCGTCAGCGCATCCGGGAGGGGCATCTCCGGAATGCCAGAACCCGGCGGTGGGGTGGGCCACCTGGGCTAGCCGCCCCGTCCTTCCCGAGAAGGCGAATCCAAGGGTGGAGAGCCCTCAATCGGACCACGACTCCACCCCTGGGAGATCCCTGCCCCCGTTCTGCCAAAAGACCCTCGAGACTCGAAGTCGAGAGGATTTCCTGGACCGGAGGCTCCAGGAGATGAACCGGCGAATCGAAGAACTCCGCCATGCGCCTCCCACTTACGGTGAGGATATCTGCACTGACCCTCCCTTCTCCCAAATGATTATGCAGGAACCGATCCCGCCGAATTTCAAGCTCCCCCAGTTCGAAAGCTACGACGGGACGTCGGACCCGGTGGACCACCTGGAGGCCTTCCGAACGATGATGCTGCTTCATGGTGCCCCCGACGCCATCTTGTGCCGGGCTTTCCCGTCTACTTTGAAGGGAGCAGCAAGAAACTGGTACTCGGCACTGAAGTCGGGTACCATCTTCTCCTTCGACCAAATGAGCCACCAATTCGTGGCCCATTTTGTCAGCAGCCGACGTCCCCGGAAAGGTTCGGAGTTCCTCATCAACATCAAGCAGAGGGAAGGGGAGTCCATACGGGCCTACATCAACCGCTTCAACATCGCGGCGCTAGAGGTCCGGAACTTGGACCAGTCAGTGGCCATGGCCGCCCTGAAAGGTGGCCTCCAGAAGAATGATCTCTTGTACTCCCTGGAGAAGAAGTACCCCAGGGATTTCGCTGATCTGCTGGCTCGGGCTGAAGGATACGCCCGAGCGGAAGAGGCCTTCAAAATGAAGGATGAAGAGACTGCAAGGGAGCGCCAGGTGGGAGATTCTGGCAGGCCCGCAGTTGAGAAGAGGCCAAGGGAAGCCCGGCCTCGCTCCCGATCCCCTCCTGGGCACAAGCGCGCCCATACTCCACCCCGGGCACGCAGGCAGAGAAGCCCGGACAACAGGTTTCGGCGGGGTTCCCCGCCAGGGAAGTTCCGCAGCTACGCCCCCCTCAACGCCTCGAAGGCCCAGGTACTGATGGAGGTCAGGGAGCTGATCCCTAGGCCGGAGAGGATGCGCACGCACCTCGGGAAGCGCAACCCCAACAAGTTCTGCCTCTACCACCGCGACCACGGCCACGACACCGAAGAGTGCATCCAGCTTCAGGACGAGATCGAGGAGCTCATCCGGCGAGGTCGGCTCGACAGATTCATCCGCCGCAAGCCTGAGGGTAGAGGAGACCGGCCAAGAGCCCTCCCACCGCCCGAACCGCAGAAGAGGGAGGAGCAGCCCGGGGACCGGCCTCCTATCGGGACCATCGACTCCATCGCCGGAGGGCCTCAAGGAGGAGCGGGAGAACTGTAAATGTATTGCCTACTGTTTTGTTTTGAATTTACTTTTCTTTCTAGCTAACGCACTCCTCCTGCTTAACGCGGATGTATTATGACTGGATATGACCTCTCCAAAAAACAACGGCCGTGTCAGGAACAGGAGGAGAACCTCGTCCTGACATGAGCAAAGTCAAAGGCCCGGTTCTTTTAGACCGGATGGGGGGAGAGGCCTTACAACGCCCTAATGTGCCCCCACAGCCCTGTTAGGGACAGGAGGAAAACCTCGCCCTAACTTGAGCAAAGTCAAAAGCCCGGTTCTTTTAGACCGGATGGGGGGAGAGGCCTTACAACGTCCTAATGTGCCCCCACAGCCCTGTTAGGGACAGGAGGAAAACCTCGCCCTAACTTGAGCAAAGTCGAAGGCCCGGTTCTTTTAGACCGGATGGGGGGAGAGGCCTTGCAACGCCCTAACGTGCCCCCATAGCCATGTCAGGAACAGGAGGAGAACCTCGTCCTGACATGAGCAAAGTTGAAGGCCCGGTTCTTTTAGACCGGAGGGGGGAGAGGCCTTACAGCGCCCTAACGCGCCCCCACAAGCCAGGCTGATGACGAGAACCTCGCCACCGGCTCAAGCAAAATGGAAGATCCGGACTCCTACGGGAGCCGGGTTCCGCCGCCAAGGTAAAGCTTCACCCGGACTCCTACGGGAGCCGGGTTCCGCCGCCAAGGTAAAGCTTCACCCGGACTCCTACGGGAGCCGGATTCCGCCGCCAAGGTAAAGCTCCGCCCGGACTCCTGCGGGAGCCGGGCTCCACCGCCGTCAGCAAGCGCTGCTCCGCCCGGACTCCTACGGGAGCCGGGCTCCGCTCTCAATATCAATCGCTGGAGCTTCTTCGAACCTAGCCCCAACTCCAGCGAAGAAAGATCCCAGCAAACCTAACAAGTGGATATCTCCTAACGGCAGGAAAAATCGAAAAGAAGCCTGGCGAAGGACGACCCCACATGAACTGAAAAGGTCGCCGACGGTCTTGGAACGGCATGACACAGGCAAAGAGAAGGAAAGAAGGTCGGCAGACAATTATTTGACACGAGAGGTAAACAAAGTACTGAAATCACTATTTTATTTGATAAAAGCACACGTTACAGGACCCGGCGGGTCAGAAAAAAGAGAAAAAGAAAAAAAAAATACATGTCTCGCAAAGCACGGTTCGGGCAGGATGAACCGGAGGCCGATCCAAGCTGCAAATTCCTCTTCCCGTCTCTATTCTTCTCAGTCGCATTCTCCAGTGCGTGTAACATCTCTCGCCCCATCTCTCTTCATTCTGTCCCCAAAGTTCCGACCTTAGCGAGAAAGGGGTGGGATTGATCTCCGAAGGCGGCGGGGGTAACAACGGCAGTAACGAAGACCTGTTTCAAGAAGAGCCGTAGTCATGACGGCCGCCACCTGAGACGCTCCGGCAAGGTCGGCATGCGCTACTTCCACCGTCTCCGCAACAAGTTCTACCGCCCCGCCGTCGACCGTCTCTGGTCCCTTGGCCCCGACGGCGTCAAGGATCCCGTCATGACTTGTGACGTCTATTCTGCCCTCTTGACCGGTATTGCCCCGCCTTACTGCTCCGAAATTCACGGGCAGAATAGCTTCTACAACAACCCCCGATATTAAACCCCTGTTGTTAAAGGAATTCTTCCTTGGGCCCCCTCTGAGATGACAAAGATTCTCACCGACCGTCGTCCTCCTCCTCACCTTCCTCCGAGCCCTAACAATCCCCTCAAGAACAGCCTCCAGAGTTGAGGACATGGTGTGGAGACCCTCAGAGAAGGATTGATGGGCAAAAGGCGGCGAGAATTGGCACGAGGGGAGCAAAACTCTCAGGGAAAAGAAGAACGCCAGGATGAGACCGTGAATGGATCGAAGGGTTTAAATAGCCGGCGGATCCTGGCGCAGTTATGACGGCAAGAATTCCTGGGCCAGATGGTGTGTGCCGCGTGTCGCGCTTATCCGCTTCGTTGCTATCGAGGGTTGACCGCTCACAGATTCCCACAGAGCGACACCTGGGATCGCGTTTCAACGAGGGTTTCGAAAAGACTTTTCAAGTCGCCTTTGCCAAAAAAAAAAAAAAAAAAAAAAAAAAAAAAAAAAACGGATTCTGACACGCGCACATTAAGTGGGGGCAGCTGCGCACAGGGATCGAGGGGGCAATTTCGGCTGCGCATCTCTCTCTCTGTGTACTTCCTTCGCTTGAAATTCAAACTTGGAAGTAGGGGGACTGGTGTTGGGTATAAAATACCCGCGGCCGAAATTCCCATCAGAAAGGCTCCGCCCGGACTCCTACGGGAGCCGGGCTCCACCGCCATCGGCAAGTGCGGCTCCGCCCGGACTCCTACGGGAGCCGGGCTCCACCGCCATCGGCAAGTGCGGCTCCGCCCGGACTCCTACGGGAGCCGGGCTCCACCGCCATCGGCAAGTGCGGCTCCGCCCGGACTCCTACGGGAGCCGGGCTCCGCTCTCGATATCAATCGCTGGTAAGCTCAATCCGGACTCCTATCAGAGCCGAACTTCACCCTTGACTTTATTTGCAGCGCGGCTCCGCCCGGACTCCTACGGGAGCCGGGCTCCACCTCCGACATCAGAACGGCTCCGCCTGGACTCCTACGGGAGCCGGGCTCCACCTTCGACATCAGAGCGGCTCCGCCCGGACTCCTACGGGAGCCGGGCTCCACCTTCTACATCGGAGCGGTTCCGCCCGGGCTCCTACGGAGGCCGGACTCCAACCGCGGCCGAACCTCAATCGATAGATCCGCACCCCCTCGGCAGGTCGCGACAACAATCATGATCCTGTTCCAGGTCCTACAGCGGATTCTACGCGGCTCCAGCAGCGGACCCATTACTCCCTGACAGGCTGTAGCAAACGGCCACGATTCTGTCCCGCTCCCTGCGGCAGGTGCTGCACGATCCCACTACTCACTGACAGCTAGCGGCAACGGACGCCGCCCCACTATCCGCAACAGGCCATACGTGGCGGACTATGACAACAGCCACGAGTCTACCCCACCACTCTCCGCAATTAATTTCCCTGACCGTGGGCGGCCCACTACCAGACGGTTGCAGGTGTCACCATCAATCCGTTGCCCCCTCTGCCTATAAAAGGGGATCCAGATACGTTATTCTCTAAGCTCTCTTTTGCCTTATCTCAAAACTCTGCTAAATTCTCCGTTCGAGCACTCCATTCTTGTTGAGGCAGAGAACTGACTTGAGCGTCGGAGGGTCTTGCCGGAGCAACCCCACCTCCGGTTTAGACTTCCCTTGCAGGTCCCGGCGGCGACCGCGGCTTCCTCAACTCCAGCTTCTCCGGCGCAGGCGGATTTCTGCACCAACATGAGGTATTTTACATGATATGTGAAAATATAATTGAATGTTTGCATTATTCTGTTGATGCAGTAATAAACCTGTCAGTAATTTCTATATTCACAAATCATTATGTGATAATTAGAATGACTAGACTATGTTATTAATTTTCAAAATATCTTAAGAAACTCTACTAATTTTATTTGGTGGGCATGGAAATTAAGGTTCCTTTGAAATCGATGGTCTTCTTTATTCTTTCATATGATTTATAAGGATCATACTGAATTATACTTTCTTCTACATGAATCCTTATTTCTTTGAACCTTCTGCAGATCATAAGCAATGGGCTATTTAAGAGTGCCATACATCGTGCTGTTGTCAATGCCCATCGTGCCCGGTTATCTGTTGCCACATTTTATGACCCATCGAAAACCAGGAGAATATCTCCCGCTCCTCAACTTGTCACCAAGAGCTGCCCACTCAAGTATCAGGAGGTTCTTTATGGTGATTATGTGTCATCGTGGTATAGCAAAGGTCCTGAAGGCAAGCGCAACATTGATGGCCTTCTGATTCACCACTAGAAGGTACCTGCATTGTCCTTGATTCATGAATTCCTTAGTTGATCAGCTTCCCTTACATTGTCAGTTTTAATAGGAATGGAATGTTTATTCTAGGGAACCTACCCTACAGGTTGTCAGTTTAGTGTGAAACCTCTTTGAATTCTGGATTTCATGTAATCCAACTTAGGCCTTTAATTTATATGAGGGCTTTTGGTGGATTTGATATTTGGTTCCAAATTTTCCCAGACTTTTGGCTTGAAGGCCAAATGATCTGCAAGAGTACGGGTTAGGCTGGAGACAAAATACTGGATGTGAATCACTAATAACCCGGTTCAAGCAACCTCTTTTGAGCAATATGAACTCGTTGTGATACCCTACCAGTTTGTGTACATAGATTTGTCATGGATTTTTTTTCACTCCAGTTATTTACTTTAACCCATAAAATAGTAGTTTACTTTAAAGAATTATGATATTTTCCAAAAAAAAAAGTAAAGCTATATTTCATTCAATTCAAATAATTATATCATCTTGCATGATGGAGAGTTAAAGAGTAAGTTGATCCAATTATTTCATGTTAATTAGTTTTTGCAAACGGATGTGATCTTATAACTAACCTTCCCCTGAGTCTAAAATGAGCTCATGCTCGGTATCCCATAGATGGTTTTTATTCTTTGCTACATCTATTGATGGATATCCTCCATCTGCCTGCATCCACTATAAAATTTCCATTGAATTAGTGTACACGACAGCTCAGCCTGATGCCTCCCCCTATGGCTTGCAAGTGGTGTAGGTGAGCATCCGCATATTTCTACTTAATCCGCAAGTTATGCCAACCATGCCAATTAAGTTACGCTTTATTGCACTTTCAAATCATGCGATTAAACTATTTATGAAACTTTTGAACCATAAGAAGGCATCCTGACGGCAGCACTTCCATCATCGGGGTGTTCAAAGCTTCTTTTAACTGATTTCACAAGGAATCAATCAAAGCATTCCCACCAGCAGAGTCATTATCTACGTTGTCAGTGTCATCATTAAATTTGTTTTTGAAGAATTCATCCTCGTGTCATCGGGTCTCTCATTCTATTTAATTTTTTTTGAATGAATGAGATCTTAAAATCTTATAAATAATATCATAGCAAATGTGGTCCATATGGACTTCGGAATATTACAACATGAATCTGGTTAGATGATATATGAGTTGGTTGTAATATTTGTGGTTTCATTTATGATATTTATAATTGGATTGGATGGATTGAGATTTTTAGTCCAATAATTTAAAAATGAAAATATGCAAGGATTCGTGTGAGATGGTGCGAAATTAATCATTTGTTAGAAAAGTTTTTAATATTTATATAAAATAAAAAAATAAATAATTTTTTTTTTTTTTGGGTTAGCTTTTTGGGATGCAGCCTATGAAGGTGCGTGTCTCATCAAACGTGTAGGCTGCTGCATCAACAAGAAAGGACGCAGAAAGTATGGTTGTGCCTCGTGGCATTTTTTTTTCATAATTTATGCGATTTCCTTGGTTGCTTCTCCTAGGCCCTGGCCAACCAATATGCCTAGTGGGCCCATGCCCATTCTCCAATCATAGACCCCTCACGTCACTGGAGGGAGGGCCCCAGCTTCAGCCACTCCCAATCGTCATATGTTCCATAGGCAGCACATCTCTGCTGCAGTTATTTTGAGTAATTGAGTGCGATAGAACTCAAATGGTACGGAGATATTTAAAAGAAGTGAACCCAAATCCATTCTGAGCAGTGAAACAGAAATATATATATATATAAATTTTTTTTAAAAAAAATTAAATAAAAAATTTATAAATTTTTTTTTTTATGATAACCACGTTGAGATATTTTAATATCATATTGAAAAAAAAAATCTTTAAAGCTATATATATATATATATATATATATATATATATATATGAAAGATTTATCTATACATATATAATTTTTTTAGAAAAAAATTTAAATAAAAAATTTATAAAAATATTTTTATGATAATCATGTTGAGATTTTTTAATCTCATATTGAGAAAAGAAGAACCTTTAAAACTATATATATATATATATATATATATATATATATATATATATATATATATATATATATATATATATATATATATATATATATATATATTTATTTATTTATAAAAATATTTTTATGATAATCATGTTGAGATTTTTTAATCTCATATTGAGAAAAGAAGAACCTTTAAAACTATATATATATATATATATATGTGTGTGTGTGTGTGTGTGAAGAATTTATCTAAAATTATGGTTAAAAAAAAATTATTTAATACGCATCCGAAATTCAAACCAGAGAAGAACCTCAGCGTAGTCAGCAAGATCAGAAAATAGTATAAGGACACGAGAAAACAAGCTCATCGAGAAGACTGCCACTGTTCATGATGAGGAAAGGTGGAATAGCAAATGTCAGTTCTCTGACTAAAAAACTACAAATTTAGTACTGCTACTGTTCATGACTAAAAAACTACAAATTTAGTAAGTAGTACAAGAAATGCAATAATCTGTTCATGATGAGGGACGGTGGAATAGCAAATGTCAGTTCTCTGACTAGAAAACTACAAATTTAGCAAGTAGTACAAGAAATGCAATAATCTGTTCATGACGAGGGAAGGTGGAATAGCAAATATCAGTTCTCTTGTATCAAGCTTTCAATCTTAATAATCAATAGACAAAATTCTTGAAGATGAGTCTTTTTCATTTACAAGACATTTGCAGTTTCTTTTTTAGAGAATTTTTGTTGCAGAAATCCATTGCGTAATAACACATGCAGTATAAACTTATTTGCTGCTTATTTGAAAAACAATTCAAAATTAAGTAGCAACCGGATGACAAAGGATCGTCCTATAAAAGAACTAAATGCACTACTATCCGGCGCACATATAGAAATTTAAAAAAAATTATTTTATTTGGACTAATTTTATTATATTTAAAAATTAAAGAATTTTATTTTTATAAAAAATTCTATTTTGTATGGACTTCAGTACTTGATTACTATAAAGACTCTTATTACAATTTAGGATCTATAAATACCCATTGATATGTAGTTAAGGATGCAAATCCTAAATTATTGAGATTTGAAAATATTGAATTTCCTCTTCCTCTAATTCTTCTCCTCCTCCTTCCTCTCTGTTCTTCCCTCTTCTTCCCTCTCCTCCTTCCATCATGCATCACTGAAATATATCAAATTGCACCGTTCTTAAGCAGCCTCTTTGCTTTCATTAGATCATTAAAAAAAGAAAAAAAGCTTCTTCATTCATTCAATAACACGGCCTTATTGGAACTCCATCATAGAAGCTATGGTATATCAAAGGTAAAACCGAAACCAACTTGGTCAATCCATCGGCAACAAAGGCAAGTTCCCTAAACGAGATAGCCCCTAACAGGCTGACTTACTCCCCAAACCACCTACCACACCGCGTCCACGCAAACCACGGTCAAACACGTGACTTACTCCCCAAACCATTAGCTGCCCTTGGGAGCCAAAACATGAATACCCCCCAAGCCGGTGTGGTAGGTGGCCAGTGGACAGCGAACCTACCTTCAGCGACAGCGTGCACATTAGCCAATAAATCAAAGTTGGCGCAAAATTCCAACATTCAGAGGAAAGAAATCAAAGGATGCCAAAGATGTTTGACCTCTAATAAGCCACCGGATTTTGAAAACTTTTGACAAGTTACTACTGTTAATATCACAAGGCAGCGAGGTTGTATTAGTCAAGTTATGCAGACAGAGTTCAGATTGGATCCGATATCAAGTCCTGCAGTATGTCAACTCCACTCATCCATATACACATCAAAACATGCAACCAGGAATATACAAAGCATGGTAGCATTTTCTACTCTTGATAAAGGCTTGGAAGTTCTATTTCCATGCGGAAGCCACGACTAGTGTTTTGTCCTCCCAGCCGAAGTAGAGTGCCCCGTTTTCCACCTTAAGCATGTACCTGTCACAGTACGCCGACTTCAACAGTGTTCTGATTGTTTCGTTCACATGAGCGCTGAACGGGGACGAAAGAAACCCAGCCATGGTCATCCTTGCCCTCCACTTCCCAGCAGCTTCATACCTTTGTCTCAGAACAAGTAATTACTTTAAACAAGGTGGTTCAAGTGTACTGTTTGATGTTCAGCAGAATGCTAAATATACTGCCAGAAATTACCTCTCAATGCGTTCTGTGCCTTCGCAGGCCACAATGTTGACGATGTCACGCGCGAGGCACTGCCTCTCCACGTTCATCCTGTCCGCACTCTCCCTTGGCAAGGTTGCATCAAGTGACTCAAAGACTGCTGAGTAGTAATTATACACCTCTACGAATCTATCATTTCGAGCAAGATGAAGTGAGGAACGAGTATGTTATATAATTAACAGAATAAGTTGCAACTGGTAAATAAAATACTTCAAGTATATGTAAAAGTCGACAAAATATACATAGATTGTTTGCGGAAATATGACCTTAACTTCAACAAAAGATATCAAGGAGGACAGAGTCTGGAATGTCAGTCGAAGCCTCAAGAGTTGCACCATCAGATATAAAGTGATGAAGAATCAATTGAAACAGAATGGAAATGTGAAAAAACAATCAGAGGAGGCCCCAAGGGTTTGAATCATGTTCCAAGGATTTAAAAAGAGAGAGATGATAGGAGGCAACACATATGAAGATTATAAGAAAGGTCTTGAAGAAGCTCACAATAAAATCAAAGGCAGACCTTGATACGGCTGATTTGCAAAGGACTCACAAAGACAACCTAAAATAGTAGGGACAAGGTTCTATGGTTGTGATTTCCACCATTTTTCTCAGAAAGAGGGAGGAAGGCCCACCACCACCATGATTAACCATATTCCAGTACTTGGGGATGCACCACCAAGATAGAAACCCAAAACCTCCAGTTGGTAGACACAGGGAATGACCGCCAGGGCAAGCCCTGGTTCATTCCCTTTTGATGTACCGAAGTGAAAATTTCGCAATAACTCCAGGATAAAATACAAAAGCAGCATTTTTAAATGTAAAATAGATGAGCAGCTCAAGGAAAATATCAGGGTTTAGTCATATTTTTCGCGATAAAAGACTATACTTTGTAAATATATTCTGAACGGATACTGAATTCTTCATGTTAAAAAAAAAACTAAAGACTTTTGAGGAGAAGTAACCTTGGGAAGAATGGAGCTGTGTTAGCATTCACATCTTGCTCAACAACTGTCACCAATTTTGGTCCCAGACCCTTCACCATGCGAAGAAGCTGGTCCCTTTGGTTCACTGTTGATACACTCTCATCTGGCATATGATGAAGCTGGAAGGCAAAATTGACAATGATCGCCTCACCAGGCTGACAGTCCAGCATTGAAGGTGTTACATCTGCTGTCTTAGCAGCTATTGCTCGGAACTCAAATGGAACCTCAAGTTCCTCAGCCAGCTTCTCAAGGCGCATCCCAATAATTCTCAACCCTCCAACTGATCGTTGCACTGACTCAGGATCATCCACACCAGTTATCCTCAATCGGGGTGGTTTACTCGGACGGCTTGCAAGGGTTTGTATCAGCGTTATATACTGGCTTCCTTGGTTTATGTCAAAGTCTATGATGTGGACTCTCTCTTCATCTTTAAATGCTTCAGCAATTGCATAATTGGCTGCCATGAAACCAAATTTAAAGCATGGACAGACCTCGAATAGAATCTGCATTGCTGACAGCCGATCAGAAGTTGGGGGCTCCTTACACTTCAAAGCCTTGTAAAGACCTCGTCCTGAAGAGGCAATTCTAGCTGCAAGGCCTTCCACCAGGTAGGCTGCAAGCCTTTGAGGAGGGTCCCCTTGGATTGAGACGATTTGCCGGAGCTCCGATATAATGGTTTTTGCTTCTTCCATGCTACCTTCAGAAATTGCAGATGCACAGTCAAAAAGTAGCTGCTTTGGAGTTCGTGTTTCTCTGTTGCTGACAATACAGCTGACACTTGAGTCTGATGAGGATTCTTTTGGGGAATTTGGAAGCAAGAGGTCCTTAATAGGCTCAACCCACTCATCTTCGACGCCCATCTCATCGTCTACAAATTCATCATTATCATTCAGTAATGCCTGCTCAAGTTCTTGCAACTTCAATCTGACTTCATCTTCATCATAGTCCATTTTATGCTCTGGACTTTGATTATCTGATAAAGATAGGGATGTCTGATTAGAGATATTGGAACTCAGTGATGACTCAGGATGCCGGATTGCAGCAAAGCAAGCATTGTATGGATTTTCTGTGATGATAGAAGACCGGGTATCAGCCATCAGGTGATATGAAGCTGAAGAAACTTGAGGACGAAATACAGATCCCGGGATGGCAGAATTTGATACATGGAGTGGATTACCATGTGCTAGGCCTGGCGAAGATCTGAAGTATTGCTGATCATAAATCTCTGAGCGGTAAGAATCAGGGCCATAATGGTACATTCGGCTATCTGATGCAAATGTTTGCATGGATAAATCTGCCCTATCACCACTGCGTTTACGTGCGTAAAGGTTGGATTCACCATATGATGAAGCAGATGAATCAGCAGACCTTATTAAAGACATGATATGCTTTTCAAATTATCTGAGAACAGTCAAAAGATTGTCGCACTGTTACCAAGCTGAAGTGCTTCTGATATTATGCTGATCTGTTGATTGAGACCAACTTGCAACAGAAAACATGATGTCGTGATCAAAAAAACAATGCTAGCATGGACTCAAATGACAAATCCAAAAACAATAATAATTCCTCTATTCATATTGGAAAACCTGTTGCATGCAAGAGCATCAGCCATGGAGAATAAATTTTAATATCTTTTAAGTCAATAATTCAAATGAATTGCTACATGACTACAAATATCACCAGAGCATGTAGAATCTTTGCAAGATCATATAACTGAGGCATCCATTGCATTGTTTTGCATGCCGGCATAAGCATGGCACAAAAAAATTTCATACTCATATACCATGTCAAATGATGGGTTGCCAACTAAAAGAATGTTTCCTCTCTCTCAAAAAAAAAAAAAGAAGAAGGTGAATTAAAGAATGATGCTCCATAGCACTGTTAACATGTGCTGAGTTCTTAAACTTAAAGAATTACATCCTACATAATTTAATTAAATTGCTAAAATTTATGAAAGAGAATCACAAAAGAAAAATGAAATTACCATAATTAGTGGTCCTCAAATCAAGAACTGGAGGTTGTTAAAGTCATATAACTGTGTTGAGCTAATGAACTCAAGCAGTCATGATGATTTCAACCACTAGAGCATGACACAAACATGAACAGTACTAATCCTCCACACATGTAAGTTAAAAATCATCCACATCTGCTCTTGACCACACATTCCCCCTCTTAGTGTACGATGCACCTCCATCTGATGTGAGGTCCACTCCATAAAAGGGAGACTTGTGGTTGATGGTGCAAATAAGCCACACAACCAATTCCAATGTGAAAGGGCAAAACTCAATATATCAAGTATTATCCAAATGACATGTCTCAACAAAATAACTATCTCATTCTACAATAATGATAAGGCAAATGACTGCATTTATATGCATCATACCATGTTTTAGTTGTTCTCTTGGTTATGCAGAAGGCATATGAGATTTAATGAATCAAGAAATGCAACCTTAACTATTAAAAAAGTTAAAGTAAACATAAAGAAATTTTTGAAGCAAATTAAAGAAGGAACACGCCATTAAGGACAGCCCCCTATTTTCATGTATCAGAGGAGGGTGGGAGAAGGCAACCTTGATGCCTAAGCGAGGTACTCACTGCTTTAGTGGTCATTGGTCTAAAGAATCCCGTGTATTGACAAAGTCATATTTTCATAAGGGAGACCAATGGGTTGAGCTAGAGGATAGGCTTTTGAGACATGGAGGAGACACAGGGACCAGCATAGAGCATGTAAGGAAGGGCATGATTGCATGCAGAACAACTTGGAGAAGGTGAAACAAGATTTTGGATCATAAGTCTTAAGCCCTACATAGGCTTTACTGTGATTTCAAAGAAAATACCAACACTGTGTTGGAGGGTGATTTGGCCAACTTTGCTATTAGAAAATGAGTCTTTAGAAGCCTTAATGGGTATTGCCGCAACTATTCAGGCCGCAACTTCTTGGGGAATAATCACCCATGCATATCTTTCTATCGTCCCTTACTTCCTTTATTCTTTTTGACTGAAAAAGACAGAACTCAGGTTTAGTATTCTTTTATTTCCTTTGTTTATGTGTAGTCATAAGTGGCTCAACTTGGAATTGTGAGGTTTAACATATCTCAATGAAGAGTCAATCTTGACAATCGAATCCTCAAGAGGGTCAAATGTATTACAATTTAGATCTAAATAGTAGAGACATTACAAAAAAATCTACCTAGGGAACTCTTTAAAATTATTCCAGAAAAGACAAGATTACATCCTCGATGTAAATCTGCAAGCCATTCCTAAAAGAATAAAGAAAGGAAGAAGAAGATAAAGAAGCAGAAAAACACCAGAATTCTCATTAATCCATGATTAATCAGAACTTCATACCGATTGCTCAGTTCTCACCTCCTAGCATAACTAAAGCACAAAAATCAAGCCTTGTTCGAAGTACTCGTGGTTGCCAGATCCTTAACTATGCACTCAAAAATTTTAGGGACCATACCAGGATGATTTTAAGCTTTCATCAACTTCATTAATAAAAAATAACTCAAAACATTAAAAATTTAAGGAAAAGAGATTTTTTGAAAATCTGGTTAAAGTACCTCCATAGAGAATCATCAAAATCTCTTTAAGGTATAGTTCTAATGCCTTCCTATCCAATCTATACCTAAAGTGGAAATATAAAGACTAATCCTACTTAAATAGGATTCAGAAATCTACCCAAAAGAAAGACCAGTTCAAAAATCTTTTAGAAAGACAAAATAGCTAACATAGTACCTAATAGTACTCCCCCAGAAAAGCTCTTGAAAATGAAATGACATTAATCCAACCCCTGTATTGATCTAACATCTGTAAATCTTAGATAATGAGCAATAAAAACTAAGATAAAATCCTAAAAATTAAGTGACCAAAAGCTAAAGGTAATCTGATTATGAGCTAAATCATATCTACATAAAGGCTCCAAGCCAGTTATAAGCAGTTTTTCTTTTTCTTTTCTTTTCTTTTTTGAAGAAATAAAGACAGGTTTAAGAGACCATGTTTAGCTGTCCTTTCTTATGTCTCTCTTACCTTCTTTTTCATTCCCTCCTTTTTTCTTTGTCCTCCTTATTACCTAGTTGTTTGTCTATTTCCTTCCTACAGTGTCTTTTGGTCATCTTTCAGATATTATCATCATACAGTCAAGCTTTAAACCCTTTGGCAAGTGATAGTTGATAGTTCCATTCTATGGCAACATAGATTCAAAGACTCCATCTTTTCAATCTCTTAAGAATTTACCTAAAAATCGATACACAATTCACTCACACCTATTCAAAATACAAGATAAATCCATAGCCTATGTATCCTCCTAGAACCTTAATCCAACTAATTTTATAGGCCCTCTAATACCCGCCTTTACCCCTTAAAAATCTGCTTAATCCATCAAGTTACAGATACCAATGACAACAAAGACAAAAACCATATAAAACTCAAGCCCTTAAGAATAGGGTTGTAAAAAGCAAAAGGCACGCTTAAGACGATAAACCCCATATCACCTAAGGCATTAGGAGCCAAAAGGTGCTAACCTGAAAGTAAAGTGTTGATTCATGAAAAGTTAAATAAATAAATCAGAAGCAAGAGCTATTTGTATCTAAAACAAAGCAAACATCATAAAATTAATAAATCAAGTTTCGGCATCCTAAATCATAGTCATCTTAACATTGGATAATGAAGCTCCACATCTTTCAAAAGATCAAATCAAAATATCACTCTACATAACGTGCTTTTGAACAAAAGGTAGCAAGAATAAAATACTAAACATCCTAAAATGGCTTCAAATTCAAATATGACAACAAAATACCACTTCATACCTCATATTTTGATATTTTTAAACAAAAAATGTAAATCATAAAACCTCTTAGAGTAACCTTCTACATACAACGGCTCCAATACACCATGATGCCCCTCAAAACAAAGCTAACTTAGACTAAAAGAACAGGAAAAAAAAGGAAAAGAAAATAATGCTGGACATCAAAGAGGTGCTTCCCCAAACGCCTCTTCTTTTCTCCCAGGTGCTCACCTAGGTGTCGCCTCAGTAAAGTCACCATGCCTCAGGACGATTAAAGCACTCACGGGTCTCCTCACCTTGCCAAATACCTAGATGAGCATCTGGAGCACCTTTGACAATTTAACAATAGTGCCTAAGAAGACCCATTGCCATTTTATGTGAGGTCAACAACGTACAGGTTATATTGTAATATCAATTCCATTTAGGAGTTTTAGTAAAACACTTGTTCACGATAGAATGATTTGACATTGCATAAAACAAACTCCTCTTTAACTTCTCTTTAACTTATCCATTCAACTCTAGCTCATCTATCCTAATAAATAAGAGGCTAGATTTCATTGTTGAAGCATTAAGTTCATATGGCATCTAGTCTATTTGAGTACAAATACCATATTAGACTTCATTATATCTTCTTTTTTTGAAAAGAATTAAATGGAAGAATATGTTAGGGTTGCATAAGATTGTGGTTCATTTATCCCTTTGGCTTATTCATGCATTAGAGATCAAAAAGGCTCCATATACCAAAGGTTATTATCTTCTCCATTTATCTAAACTCTTTCCAAGTTTAGCAGAGTTTTGCAGCATTGCTCCTTGACTACATGAGCTTAAAAGTGTGACCAATAAGATAGAGTCTATACCCACCAACTGGCCTTAAAGGTTTCATGGGAAACTCTTTTCTTGCCTGGATCTGCCTTAGTCTCACCATCAAGTTTCAAAGTTTGCTTAATCCTTTAACAAGGAAGAGTTCGCTACATACCCAAAACAAAGTTGATGGCAAAAGGCGTATGATGGCGGTAAAATCACTATAGTAAAAGAGTCAGGATAGGGACCAGCAGCGGAGTGTAAGAAGATAATATGAATGTTAAAATTTTACTAATTATTCGTTCATAATGGTTACACTTGTACAGAGTGAGAGTGAATTAATTTTCGAGAACAGGCTGAGGATGAAAAGTTTTTGTGGCACCAAAGTGCCCCCGTCACTTAAATAATAAAAGCCAAAAGGTGAAGGTTATCACCATAAATCTCATTAATCATGTAAAGCACAGCTACAATTAGGGAATGGCAGAGGCAAAAAAAGGGCTTACCTTTTATCTCTCGTACAAAGAACTCAAAGAACAAGCCAAGCCAGTAACTGATTTCCCACAGCCAAAAGCAAAGGTAAAAAAGAAAGAAGCAATTCACCTAGCAATAGAAATAAGGAAAAAAAACAAAGAAAACAGGAAATATTCAATACCACTCCAAAGGCAGCGATCAATCCATGATAAAGAATTTCACTTCCTATACACTCACATATCTCATCAAACATACTATTCAAAAGCTGTTTCTTTGCCAATTCAACGAATTCCTAATATCACCGATCAAATCATAGGCAAACTGGGTTTCATCTAAAATTTCTACAACAATTATAAAAAAAATAATTATAAATAGGGGGGAACAACCAAATCAATCCAGACCGAGCATCCTCAGTTTCAAGATCACGATTTCTTGATGATTTAGTTGATCGCTCCAGAAGTTCAAAGAATCAAGGTAGTCGAAGCAAATTCCACAACAACAATTGCTTGATCTCATTGCAAGATCAGAACTAGATCATGCGAAATCTTACACAACTGTTCGTTTTACAAAAAGAGATAGATCATGCGAAATCTTACACAACTGTTCGTTTTACAAAAAGAGAGGAAACTGAAAGCATTCATATTAGAATCAAGAAAGCAATCAAACTCAAAGGCGATGGTAATCAAAGAAGAAAAGGTGGCGTACTAAGAGAGGGAGGCTTACCAGATCTGAGGACGCGAGAGACGGAGGGGCGGAGATGGGCGCGGAAGGAGAACAAAGAAGGAGATAGGGAGAGGGTTGGTAAGTTTCAACGGGGTGGGGAGAAGGGAAAATGAGAAATTCCAGAAAACTGCAGCTTAAAAAATTTGGTCTCGGTGTACAATTGTCAACGGGCCGTGTCGGTACCGATGGCAAACTCAGCGATCTTGGACCGGGCTTCGCCGCTAATGGGTCGGCTAGGTCGGGTTGGGTCCCACCACCTTATCCTGATGGGACAGGGGTTGCATCTTTCGCACGAAAGAAGGATTCAAGTTCCTTCGCGCGAATCCACCATCAGATCGTGCAACGGTCGCTTTGGATACATGCAGACGGATGAATGAATGGTTTTTGTATGCTTTGAGAGCTGTGTATGAAGTGATCCAACAATAGATATCGCGAAGAAAAGATAACCACTCTTTCGTGCTTAAGATACAACCCAAACCCATCCCGATGGATAGAGTCAAGCTCCGGGAAAATATAATATTACATCCACATACATAGATGTGTGGTTGCTTTTAAAATATATATATTTTTGGAAAGATTACCTGGGCGAACTTTCCCAATTTCCAAGGGCTCAGTGGAATGTGCTCCACTCTTCTCAGTTTTGGATGAGCCAAATGGTTCATGGATTCTCGGTAGCCCAACGCAGCCAAATGCATCCAGGACTTGTAAATCAAACAAAGGACAAGAAATAACTTTGCTATGTGATTGAATCCTATGCAAATGGGTAAGCAAAGGGATTCAACCATCAATCTAATTTGAAAGATTCACAGAGGAGCAGATTTGGCGAAAATATCACAACTGATTCTGCTTATGATAAATGGATCGAGAAGTGAAAACCCACATCTGGCTCAATTATTCTGTAGGGACCTATTCCTGATCTGCCAACCTAAATAAGGCTTCATTTGTCAATCTAGTTTAGGAGCTAGTGGATGCTAACCTAACACAGAAAGGCAAAACCATCTACCTTTTATAGAGCAAATGCAAGTACAAGCTATCTTTTACCTGGTAGGACTGTAAAAGCCTAGAATGGCATAAGAAGTTAAAACCAAACCAGGTAGAGTTGCCCACCCCTCCGGCACATAGATATAATGAAACGGACTCTGTACGTTGAACCAAAAAAAGCTACGTGTCTTCTACCAAACCAAAAAAAAAAAAAAAAGAAAAGAAAAGAAAAAAAAGCTGCATCTCCACTCAATGATTTAATTGATCCTACCAAACCGCACGACTTCGGATCTATTTCCGTATCTAAAGGGCTTAGTTCAATCACCTGTCGTCCCAACATCTGCCAACGATGTTTGATGGAACAAAAATGGAAAAATTACTCTATCCAGTCTAAGCATGAGAATTAGTCACTAAATTAGGTACTGAGTTTTTAACTCCTAAGAAGCCCACTCCATTTTGACCCAGGTTATTACATACTAGAGCTCAAAGCTCATGCTCCTCATACCTTTTCTTTTTGGTAAATCTTATAAATTTGATTATTTGAGTATAAATACGTCTATAGAATCCCACACCTTTAAAACTCTAATTTCGTTGAGCCTAGAGTGGTTCCATGTCTCACCAATTGAGAAGAAGGGAAGCATTCAACAAGCAGCACCAAGAACTTGGAAAGGATTTCAATCAGCAAAAAAAAAAAAAAAAACTTGGAAAGGAGATAAAAAGGACAATCCATTCGTTGGGTCAAGAGAATCTTTCCTTACAGCTTTCCAAAAAAAAAAAAAAAATGCCACACTTACCCTACAAGAAGAGGAGCTTTAAATCAAAAGAGGACGATAGCTTGATAAAAACAATCATTAATTGATGATGGGCTATTCTGAGATAGAGGCAAGGCCGGTGGAGGTTGAAGCTCGATGATATTGTGGTGGAGAACATTCAAAGAAGGCTGACAGCCAATTAAAGAACAAGGCGAAGGTCCTGAGCAACAGTAGAATTAAATACAATAATCGTTTCAACAAGCATGTTGCCGTATTTACCAAAAAAAAATAGATCTTATCAAGTAGTCAATTCTTGAGGAACTGGATGAATGATATGGTTGGGAAAAAAGAAGTCCGAAAAGATGATTTGAAATGAATATACTTACTTGACATAGATAGAAGTAGATAAGTCCAAAGAATCAGAGTTATTTGTCTAAAATCACTTGCTTGCAGAGTAGTTTTCCACCAGAAAATATGGCCTCTACCCTCTAAACTACTGTCAACCCAGCTTGTCTAAATTATTTATTTGCTTTCATGTTGGTCTCGCATTGCTTAGTTCTAGTTTATATGGTACTGCTTTATGAGTACTATTAACATGGCTTCCTTCTGTACGATCCTTTTGTTTATTATTATTTTGAGGAAAAATGTGCATGCTTTACATCAAACCTAGGCAATGGTCCCATATAACATTGGGAGTTGAGGTCAAGTAAAGCTGATCACGGACCGAACGATGGCACAGAAAATACCAAATTTTACTTGGACCTAGCAACCAGTAATGGCATTGCCCGCTAGTCCATCATGAATAGCATGCGCAACATAGATCATGGGCCTGGGCCAAAAGCACTTATGAAATTGGGTTTCTTGTTGATTTAGATCATAGGTTCCTCATTAGTTTTTTATTTCTATTTCTTCAACAACTGGAATTAATTCCTTTCGGAAATCAACATGATGGAATAATACATACTAGTTGGGAGGAAGATTGGTAGGGCATACATCATATACATGCACATACAGGGCAGGCTTCGTCTCATCCTAGTTTCAGATAGAGATAAAGAAAGAGAAAAAAAAAATGAGAGATTCATATAAAACCAGTTCTATTATGATATATATGATGCACCACATGCCATCTATTGCACGATAGACAGCCAGCAAATAATGCGTGTTGCATATATGCATAGCCCCTATTCGTATGTACATTATTTGTTAGCTATCTATAATGTGATAGATGGCCAACATGATGCACTATATATTGTAATGCACCACATAGGATCCGCACTCAGAGGGTCATATGCTGCATATGTTTAATTGGGAATGTCCCATTTACATCTCTATCGACGATAGCTTAGGTACTAGACCCTTCAATGTCCGAGCATTAAGCCCAACCAGAATTAACAACATGATCTTCCAGCTCTTTTGCATTGTCTCTATTGCAGATCTGTCAAACAAAATTAACTACCAAGGAGCTTTGTGTTTAGTTCACGATAAAGCCAGCATGATTCGAACCTTCGCAAGAAAGGTCAAGGTTGTGATCTTCATGCCAAAGCAATGCCTGCGAAGGTCATTAGCAGGACTTGCAAGGTTTGTGATGTACATGTTAATCAGTGTAGCCAGAACTTACGGGAGAGGTTCAAGCGTGCCGTCGAGCACATGTCCCCGTTAATAAGCACTGGCTAAAGCACAAAATTAACAAGCGAAAAAAAAAAAAAAAATAGTCCCATAATATTTGGGCAAATCTAAATTACCTCATGCATCATATAATTTCTAGGACGTACCTATAAAGAGAGATTCGTTTTGTTCTCTCTGCATGAAATCTGGCTCACTCTATAAATAGGTCTGTGCAGTGCTAAGGCTCGAAATGACAAGCAAGTCTAAGACAGGTCTAGTGGTTGTGGATCCAGCACAGCTGGCTTGAAATGACTAGCATGCTTCAGACAGATCCCATAGTTGTGGATCCAGCGCATCAAATCTAGGACGTACACATTTAAGATCCACCACATATAATCCAAAATTAAAGACATTGATCTATAATCACAATAAAAAGCAATGCAAAATCCAAACATATATATTATTACCACCTGTGATTTGAGCTCGCAGTATTGGTATCAATCCCTTGAAATTAAGATAGCACCAAGTTACTTACCTTCCGAATTAAAGAAAATGCATGTCAATTATCACTGTTGATTCAAGGATGACTAGCTAAAACTCAGGTCCCACATGGACTATTGCTGGCCAATCTGAGCTCAACACAGCATTGAGTTCGCAATCAATATATCCAAGTTGCAATTCGCTTCAATCGAGAGGAAAAATAGACGAGAAGTACATATGCTTCAACTGTGTTACTGTGGGCACAATGGACCATTATTGGCTTACAGATAGATTGCTAGCAACATGTATTTGTTTATTATCCGGAGGCAGAACAAGCAACATGCGTGCTCCATAAAACTAGAAGTGGTGGCAGCATGTATCCAAGCCTGACAAAGTCTGCCATAACGCGGTTACTGGGAAACGTCTGCCAAAACGCGTAGCCGCAGAGCTGATAAGAATCCATGTCCAACCCCTCAGAGTGATGGCCTTGGAGCGGTGGGTGGCAATTAAGCAAGCACTGCCAAAAGATAAGTCTCCTGCGTGTCCGGCCAAACCCCCAAAGCAGCGGCCCAAGGTCTCTGCAGCAGCAAGAAGCTGGCAAGGGGGTGAAAACAAAATGGGAAAATTATCTAGCGGCAACAAATCTCCTCATTACTGCTGGAAGAGAGTAGAGATTTGGACGTCCCCTGTTTTGCTGTCCCCCATCCACCTAATCCCTCATGTGCCCAACATCAATACGTCATTCTCTCCATCACGGGTTATGTCTCTTTATCTCTTTCTTACCTTTTTCTTTTTCCTTTTATTAATTTAATTATTCGATGACAATAAATAAAGATTCTTAACTCAATCATTTTTACAAAATAAAAGAAGAATCCTAACAATCAACATCCAACTAGGTATAAGTTTAATATGCCGGTCACTTTCATGTCCAACCCTGAGAAAAGAGAGGAGACACATCCAAAGCAGCATTTGAACTTCCAGAGTTAAACCCCATCAGCAAAATTAAGTTTATGTAAGAGCAGCATTAATTAGATGTAAAAAAAAACTCATATAACGCTGACTTGACAAATCAATATCCAACCATCCTGGACACCGTATCAATTATTTTTAGTTGCAGTAGTCTTCTTGTGCCATGTGGCACCAAAAACTTTTTGTAAATGGCATCCCTTACAATTAACTATTTCTAGATATAGAATGACCAAAAGCATCCGCGCCAAGGTAATGCGAGGAAGCGGAAGTATTGGACGGCATTCATTCAGGGATGGAAATAGGAGGAGCCGTGGTTTCATGCTGCAAGGAATAGACCTCTCACCAAACTGTTGCTATTACTTCGTCACACTCTACCTCCCTCTTCCTCTTATATACCGGACACCCTTCCCTTCGTAGCTCCGCTCCCACTCCTTCTCCCTCACTACCCTACACCCACCATGGGCTACGGCCGGCTCAGCTCGTCCGAGTCCCTCCCCTCTGTTTACGAACCACCACCGAGTCAAACCGGTTCGACTCGCCGCAAGCGCCTGTTCATTCTTCTGGGTCTCCTGACTGTCGTCCTCCTCGTCGCCTCCGGTGTCTCGTTCGGCCTACTGGTCGGCTTCCGAGCCGGCTCGTCCGGTTCGGGCCGGAATCGTAGCCCGACACAGGCCATTTCCCAGACTTGCGGCCTGACCCTGTACCCGGCTCTGTGTATCAGCTCCCTCCTCGACTTTCCCGGCGCTTTCGACGCCCGCGATCGCGACCTCGTCCACATCTCCCTCAACATGACGATGCAGCGCGTCAGCAAGGCGCTCTACGGCGCCTCCGCCATCGCCGGCGTCTCCATGGACGCCCTCGCCCGCGCCGCCTATGAGGACTGCATGGAGCTTCTCGAGGACTCACTCGACCAGCTCTCCGAGTCCCTTGCCGTCGTCTCCCCCTCCGCCTCCGGCCCCGCCGGCGCCTCCAACGAGGACGTGCTCACCTGGCTCAGCGCCGCTCTCACCAACCAGGATACCTGCACCGAGGGCCTCACCGACGTCGCCGACGGCTACGTCAGGGCCCAGATGCAGAGCAAACTTAAGGACCTCGCCGAGCTTGTCAGCAACTGCCTCGCCATCTTCTCCGCCGTCAGCCGGAACAAGGACTTCTCCGGCATCCCCATCAAGAACAAGAAGCGGCGCCTCCTTTCCTCCGGCGACGGAGATTTCCCGGAGTGGCTGGGGAGGAGAGACCGGAAGCTGCTTCAGGTTCCCGTGGCCCAGATCCAGGCCGACATGGTGGTGTCCAAGGACGGCAACGGGACTTACAAGTCCATCGCCGACGCCGTCAAAGCCGCCCCAGAGCGCAGCACCCGCCGCATTATCATCTACGTCAAGGCCGGCCGCTACGACGAGAACATCAAGGTCAGCCGGAAGAAAACGAATCTAATGTTCATCGGCGACGGCAAGGGCAAGACAATCGTCGCCGCATCCCGCAGCGTCGCCGAAAACTACACCACCTTCCACACCGCCACCTTCGGTACATCACCAATTCTTTCTCAATCTAAGCTACAATCACCAGTTCGCGATGACCAAATCCTAATCGATGGTTTTATTTGTTGAAATGGACAGCGTCGACGGGGAATGGGTTCATAATGAGGGACATGACCATAGAGAACTGGGCCGGGCCGGCGAAGCACCAGGCGGTGGCGCTCCGGGTGGGGGCGGACCACGCCGTCGTGTACCGGTGCAACATAATCGGCTACCAGGACACGCTATACGTGCACTCCCAGCGGCAGTTCTTCCGGGAGTGCGACGTCTACGGCACCGTCGACTTCATCTTCGGCAACGCCGCGGTGGTGCTGCAGAACTGCAGCTTGTGGGCTCGAAAACCGATGCCTATGCAGAAGAACACCATCACGGCGCAGAACAGGAAGGATCCCAACCAGAACACCGGCATCTCTATCCATGCTTGCCGAGTTGCCGCCACGCCGGACCTGGTGCCGGTGAGGTGGAACTATTCGACTTATCTGGGCCGGCCGTGGAAGCTCTACTCCAGGACAGTGTATATGCTATCCTACATGGGAGATCATATCAACCCGGCGGGCTGGTTGGAGTGGAATGCTACTTTTGCGCTGGATACGCTATACTACGGTGAGTACATGAATTACGGGCCGGGGGCGGCCCTGGGAAAGAGAGTGAATTGGACGGGATATAGGGTGATAACGTTGCCGGAGGAGGCCAGTAAGTTCACCGTGGCGCAGTTTATCTACGGATCTTCTTGGCTACCCTCCACTGGGGTGGCCTTCTTGGCTGGCTTGTCCCTGTGATCATCCTATCCGTTTTTCTTTCATATATGATCTATAAGTGTATGATGATGGTATAGGTGTAGGCTTTTGTATTTCTTTTTTGTGATTTTTTGGGGAAAGGGAATAATTAGAAGTTCTTTAAAGTGCTAATTGTATATCGACAGTCCTGATGCCCAAGTCTTCCTCCTTGTTCTCCCTAGTGGAACTGGAAGTGTCCAATTTCTGTCTACAATATAGTAAAATTCTTTTTGGTATCATGGTTGGATGGGATCATTGGATACTTTTTTAGCCGTAAGACTGGCTCCTATGTGATCATGGACTATCTAATTGTATGTCCTAATTATCATAAGACTGCGTTTGTTTTCTACCTCACGTGACTGAGGAAGAGATCTCTATGACCTGTGTTCCAATTTTTTATTTTTTTTCCGGTAAGACTGAAATTTTTTATGTTTAGGTTGGGGATAGGGGTAGGCATTAACATCCAGATGAAACCAGGGAGAAGGTGGGAGAATGGATTGGGACACCACGCAAGCTAGCGAGATGTCCATGGGTCAAGTGTTGGACTTACGTACGCTGGATGACAGGATAGACTGACAGGGTTGTGGTTGGGTTTTGAATGAAGCCATGAATGGTCTCGAGGGAATCATCGTTAGCGATACGGCGTGGGCTCACCTATTGGCCCAGCCAGCGATACAAAAGAAGAACGCGGTGGGACTTGGGAGCTCTCGTGACTCGAGCCGAAGGGTCAAATGGTTGAGATAATCTTATACCGGCTGTGGTTATTCTATTAGCTCAAATCTGTAGCATACCGAGCAAGGCTTTTGTCCATAATAACCCACAATTCCCCAGATTTGATGATGATCCGGTGCTGATAGCTATAAGAGGACAGGAATGATGGGTGCTACACGCCTTGCATCGTCCTTAGCTCGAACACATAAAATAATCACATGATTGCTTAGGCAGGAATATTTCTTCACTTTATCTGGCTCTCTTTTTAACCTTTAGTCTTTGCTCGTGGGAGGATAGAGGGAATTTAGGTTCCCATTAAAGGCCAAAGAGAAAAGCTGAAAAGGGTGGTAGAAAGATGCAGCCGAAAAAGGCTCCAACAGTGTAAGTTTCCAAGTGATCGCTCGCATGATGCTCCATAGGAGTCTCTCTCTCTCTCTCTCTCTCCCTCTGCGTAGCTGAAACGGAGGGAAACTCGTGCGGTGTCGGTGGAAGGCTCGTTATGCGCGTGAAATAGAAGTCACCTGGATCTCAAAAAAAAAAGAATAAAAAAAAAAACACCTGAATTGGATGGGTAGTGGTGCTACTAAAAGGTTTAGAGCTTGGAATTTACTGAGTGGGAGTGCATTGGGTGCTGATGACACCACGCTGAGCTTCTTCGAGTGACAATTCGTGAATCGTAGCACCGAATTGTCGGAGAACAGTGGTTTGCGCACTTGTGCTGCTACTCAGTCGAGCATCATGTTGGCGGCACACCCCCCCCCCCCCTCCCCCTCCCACTAACAAAGCGCTTCGTGTAGGATGATGATTTGTGCACCGAGCATTTAGTGTTCCATAAGAATAAAAAATGCGCAGAAGTAAGACTTGCGCAGGGTATGTGTTGATGCCAAGGGACTGGCATAGAGCCTCGCAATTAATCGCGCAAGGTGGGTAGGTTGATGAGAGTACAGGAGGCTGCTCTGGAGGTCCTTTCATAATTAGTTAAATATATAATTAACCTCACTATCTTTATGGTGTAGGGGCTAAGGGTAGGAGTAGAGACGGCAATTGAGTTAGATCGGATAGGATATAAATTGAGTTAAAAATTTATCTATCCAAATTTAATTTATTTATTAAATAAATAAATTTGTATATGAATTTAAATTATTTATTAAATAGATAATCTAGTTCAAATCGTATAATCTATTTATTAAATAGATTAAATTAGATAAAAAAAATTAAATAAATTTTTAATGAATTAAATATATTTAAACAGATTGAAATATGGATCAAGTGAGTTAGATTAAATAAAATAAAATTAATTTAAGTAAATTTTAAATAAATTAAATATATCTTAAATATGTTAAATGGGTTGACTCATGAGCTCATGCAATTATTAAACAAATCAAAATGGATCAAATAGGTCAAAAGTCTCAATCTGAATTTGACCTATTTGATAGATAGGTCTAAATAGATTAATATATTTATGATCCAAATCTATTTTTTTCAAATTCAAATATGTTTAAAATAGATTGGATTGATATGTGGAGTTATAAATTGCTATTCCTAAGTTGGAGAGTTCAGCCAAATGAACAATGTTATTTAAATTAGCCTTAAAATGGAAAAGTTGGGTAGAATGATGTGAAAAATGATCAAAGATTTCTGAACAAAGTAATGTTCTTGGTATGAAAAATCTCCAACATATGCCAATTTCATATGGTCTTCTTTTTTCGAAAACCCACTAACATGGGCAGCACTTGGGAAGTTTTCATTCAATTGCGCTAAAAGTATTTGAAAACTAAAAACGAGAAAAATAAAATGGAAAGCCTATTCCAATCATGTCCACATGAAATGCCACGTCACTACATGCGAAAGGAGTTCCTAAATTTCTGTATGAAATGTATTTAGTCTTCAACATACGTGCGAGATGCAACTACGGTAAAGTTTGTAAAAAGATAAAAGTTATTACAACTGACAACTAGAAATTCCTAACTTGTAGCAACTTTAGAGAATGTGGGTGGTTTCGCTCACTTTTCTTTTAAAAAGATTAAAAAATAGAAAAGGCAAAACGCATACCACTACTTTTTTTTTTTCAAAATTTTTTTGGATCAAAAGGGAATTGGAGACCACTACTTTAACACCTGCGATCTATTGGATTCCTACTTGATAAGAGAAAGCTGTTTACCTTAATTCTTGAAAATGACCTGGTTACTGTACTTAGACGTTATCAAGTTGTGGAAAATTGCATTGTTATCCCGCTATTTCATTTGCTTGCAAGTGTTGTCCCTTTCTGAAGCACGTGTCATTGGTCCACTTTTAGCATTCCAAACATTGCATGGATATTAAATATTAGACTGTATAGACGCACAACCATCTTGATATGGCGCTCAGGATTTGATTGAGTGGACATCCGCCCCAGCTCATGATCGAAGTGGATAGGCCAAATACTGCTGCAATCATGGCCATTTGTATATGGTATGGCAGCCGTGATTCCTTCAAACCACATGATGTGCGTGAAACAGCGCATTTCTTATGTAGTGTAGGGTCCATGTAATCATGGTCATTGTATAATGTATAATATATGAATTACCGAGATGAGAAATTCTTTGTGCATCGCCCGGGGTGCAGAAGAATGCACTGCTTCATCCAGCTGGACATGAGTTTCTAATATATTTTTAATATTAAAATTATAATATTATAAATTAAAATTATGACATCATAATGATATCATATTTTTGATACAAAATATCATAATTTTTTTTTAAACATCATAATTAACAAAATAAAAAAATATTTTCGTCATTTAAAATTTTAAAAAAATAATAATTTTATTGAATAAAAATATCTCTCTATTTTGATAAAATTATGACATTCAAGATAAAAATTATGATATTCTGAATCAAAATTATGGTATTCTATCATAGGATCTCATAGTTTTGATCCATAATGTCATAATTTTTATCTCGAATATCATAATTTTATCAAATCAGAGGGATATTTTCGTCATTCAAAATTTCAAACAAAAAAGTAAAATTATGGACATTAAATAGATGTTAAATATGTATTGAAAAGTGATAACCATATGGTCCAATAGAATAAAATGATATATTCTATATCAGATTTTTTACACTACAAGTGGTGCACAAAAAATTTTTCTTATCACGATTGTAAGTGTGAGTAGAGCTCAAACACCAGCCTGATGGCTGGTATGGTCTGTCCAACCCAACCAAAATTTGGTGGGCTTTGACACTAAAAGCATGCGCGTGGGATCAATCATGCCGGATCTAAAAAACTAAAAATTGGCCTCATCCAGCCTTAGATAATTATATATTTAATATATGTATATCAATTATATGAATTGATTATATATTATAATAAAAAATATTATATTATATGTTAATGAACATATCAAATCGGGTTTGTTAGACAAATCTGGCATCATCCTTTTAGGATTTAGCCTGAACTGGATAAAAAATAGGGGTTTGATATCTACGAGGGGTTTGGGCTAGGCATAACCATCCGGCCTAATTTCTTGGCCCAACCTGATGTTTGATGAGGATCTCAACTTCGAGCGTTCCCCCCAACAAATTAAAATAGATCGTAATCACTTAAAGCGAAATTTTTTGTGCACCACAGGTGGTGTAGAAAATTTGATATAGAGTGCACTGCTTCATCTAATTGGTCCATGTAATCATCATTTTCCAACGTACATTTAATATCTATAGATCGGTTTTTTTGTTTAAAAATTTTATATGACAAAAATGTCCTATCTTTTGAAAAAATTATGATATTCTATGTCCATATTATTACATCCTGCATCCATAATATATATAAGATGTCGAAATTTTTTTCTAAAGAACAGAGATATTTTTGTTATTCAAAATTTTCAAATAAAAATATCGACCGCAGGCATTAAATGCACGTTGAAAAGTAGTTAGACAAAAATATCTCTCTCATATTATGATATCTTAGGCCATATTGTGATATCCTAAGCTATATTACGCCACAGGATGTCATAATTTTTTTTAAAAAATAGAGATATTTTTATTATATAAAATTTTTAAATGAAAAAACCAACCTGCAGACGTTAAATACATGTTGAAAAGTGATAACTACGTGGATCAATCGGACAAGATGGTGCACTCCACGTCAGATTTTCTACACCGCCCGCGATGCACAAAGAATTTCTCATCACTTAAAACTCCTAGCCAAGCTATCAAAGCCAAGATTGGATCACATCACTTTGGTAGCATTTGATGATCCAAATGAGATCATCACGATGATCTAAGATGATCGGTGATCCAAATTCTATAGTGATTTGATTATCCGTGATCTAAGATCGTTGCATTCGGTAGATCATGGTCCAGTAATTAAAGATCCTCAGGCATTCACGAAAAATATGTTTTGTATTCTATGAAAATCCATGATCATTGATTATATAATACTAAAACTATCCATAATATATTTGTTGGTACAAAAATCTGCCTGCGCCGGAGAAGCTGGAGTCGAGAGAGTCGCGGTCGCCGTCGGGACCTGCAAAAGAAGTCTAAATCGGAGATGGGGTTGCTCCGGCAAGATCCTCCGACGCTCAAATCAGTTCTCTGTCTCAACAAGAATGGAGTGCTCGAACGAAAATTTTAGCAGAGTTTTTGGGATAGAATTTTGAGTTTAGAGAATAACATATCTGGGGTCCCTCTTTTATAGGCGAAGGGAGCAACAGGCTGATAGCGATGTCTGTAACCGTCTGGCAGTGGACTGCCCAGAGTCAGGAGGAGTTTGTTGCGAAGAGTAGTGGAGTGAAATCGTGGCTATCACTGGGACATGCCACGTGAAGTCTGTCGCGGGGAGTGGAGCGGCGTCCGTTGTCGCGACTTGTCAGAGGATGGAAGAATCGCACGGTATCCGTCGCAGGAAGTGGAGCAGGATCATGGCCATTATTGCGGTCCGCCAGGGAGTGATGGAGCCGCGTGGAATCCGTCGCAGGAAGTGGAGCAGAGTCGTGACCGTTACTGCGACCCGCCAGGGGGTCCAGGCCTATCGGCCGAACTTCAGCTGGAGTGTCTGGCGGAGAGAAGTGGTTAGCTACCCGTCTGAGAGGAGCTCGAAGTCCGGCTCCCGTAGGAGTCCGGACGAAGTCTTCCTTCAGTCGAAGTCGGGGACGAGGTCCAACTCCCGTGGGAGTCCGGATGGAGTCTTCCCGCAGCTGGAGTCGGAGACGAGATCTGGCTCCCGTAGGAGCCCGGGCGAAGTCTACCTGCAATCAAAGTCAGGGGCGAAGTCCGGCTCCCTTAGGAGTCCGGACGAAGTTTACCAGTAGTCGAGGTCGAGGACGGAGCCCAGCTCCCGTAGGAGTCCGGGCGAGGCCTTTCAGTAGTTGGGGTCGGGGACGAAGTCCGAACGGAGTCTTCCTGCGGCCGGAGTCGGAGACAAGATCCGGCTCCCGTAGGGGTCCGGGCTGAGTCTTCCTGCAATTGGAGTTGGGGGCGAAATTCGGCTCCCGTAGGAGTCCGGACGAAATCTACTTGCAATTGGAGTTGTAGGTGAAGTCCGGCTCCCGTAGGAGTCCGGACGAAGTTTACCTGTAAGTGAAGTCGTGGGCGGAGCCCGGCTCCCATAGGAGTCCGGACGAAGTCTGCAAGTTAAGTCATGGGCGGAGTCCTGCTCCCGTAGGAGTCTGGGCGAAGTCTACCTGCAATTAAAGTCAGAGGCGAAGTCCGGCTCCCTTAGGAGTCCGGACGAAGTTTACCAGCAGTCGAGGTCGAGGACGGAGCCCGGCTCCTGTAGGAGTCCGGGCGAGGCCTTCCAGCAGTTGGGGTCGGGGATGAAGTCCGGACGGAGTCTTCCTGCAGCCGGAGTCGGAGACAAGATCCGGCTCCCGTAGGGGTCCGGACTGAGTCTTCTTGCGATTGAAGTCAGGGGCGAAGTCCGACTCCCGTAGGAGTCCGGACGAAGTCTACTTGTAGTAGAAGCCGGGGACGAAGTCCGGCTCCCGTAGGAGTCCAGATGCAGTTCACTTGCAATTGGCGTCGGGGGCGAAGTCCGGCTCCCGTAGGAGTCCGGATGAAGTCTTCCTGCAGCCGGAGTTGGGGACGAGGTCCGGCTCCCGTAGGAGTCCGGGCGAAGTCTTCCTGCAACCAGAGTTGGGGATGAGGTCCGGCTCCCATAGAAGTCCGGGCAGAGTCTACCTGCAATTGGAGTTGAGGGTGAAGTCCGGCTCCCGTAGGAGTCTGGACGAAGTCTACCTGCAATTGGAGTCGTGGGCGAAGTCCGGCTCCCGTAGGAGTCCGGACGAAGTCTGCCTACAATTGGAGTCGTGGGTGGAGTCCGGCTCCCGTAGGAGTCCGGACGAAATCTGCCTGCAATTGGAGTCGTGGGCAGACTCCGGCTCCCGTAGGAGTCCGGACGAAGTTTACCTGCAATTGGAGTTATGGGCGGAGTCCGGCTCCCATAGGAGTCCGGACGAAATTTGCCTGCAATTGGAGTCGTGGGCGGAGTCTGGCTCCCGTAGGAGTCCGGACGAAGTTTACCTGTAAGTGAAGTTGTGGGCGGAGCCCGGCTCCCGTAGGAGTCCGGACGAAGTCTGCAGGTGAAGTCATGGGCGGAGTCCGGCTCCCGTAGGAGTCTGGGCGAAGTCTACCTGCAATTAAAGTCAGGGGCGAAGTCCGGCTCCCTTAGGAGTCCGGACGAAATTTACCAACAGTCGAGGTCGAGGATGGAGCCCGGCTCCCGTAGGAGTCCGGGCGAGGCCTTCCAGCAGTTGGGGTCGGGGATGAAGTCTAGCTCCCGTAGGAGTCCAGATGCAGTTCACTTGCAATTGGCGTCGGGGGCGAAGTCCGGCTCCCGTAGGAATCCGGATGAAGTCTTCCTACAGCCGGAGTTGGGGACGAGGTCCGGCTCCCATAGGAGTCCGGACATCGCGAAGAATCTGGTCGACGCTGGTGGGGTCCTGTCCATCAGCAAAACTCGGGAGTGTTGCAGAGGCTCGGCCGCCTGGGAGGTTTGAAGAGACGTTGTTGGAGGTCGGAAGTTAGTTGGATCTCCGGAGGGTCACTCCTGTCACGAACTTCGGCTGGAGGGTATTTTATACCCAACACCAGTCCCCCTACTTTCGAGTTCGAATTTTGAACGAAGGAAGTACAGAGAAATTTTCGCAGCCGAAGTTGTCCCCTTGAATCTTGTGCACGATCGCCCCCAGATATTTTGGCATTAAATGCGTGCGTGCTGGAGTCTTTTCGAATCGGGGTGATTCGAAGGGACCTTTCGAAATTTCCGCTAGTACGTTGGCCCAGGTACGGTGCAGTAATGGCTCCGTCAGCTGTCAGCCGTTTTTAGCCACCTGTCGTGGCGAGTGGAACACGTGTCGAGCGTGGGTCGGCCTGGGGGGATTCGCGATCATTATGGCGCCAGATCCCAGGGTCTATTTAAATCCGCCCTTCCGCCTTTAGGGGCCCTATTCTGCCTGAGAGTTCTATCGGTGTCCGCCTTTTCTTCGAGAGCCCTGACCCTCCTTGACGTCTTCCTTGGCCCTAGGCATCCTTTGAGTCATCCTTGTCCTCGCCCCTCTGCATCTTTCAGAGCGATCTAGGTTAGTCCCGGAACCTTCATTTTTCTTCATGCCATTTAGGGGCCTTTTCTCCTCCATTTTCTTCTGTCGCATTCCTCTGATTTGGTCTCCCGCAACCCCTCGTCCCTTGTCCCACCTGATTTCTCCGGGATCTTTAGGGTCTTCGTTTGAAATCATTCGAAATGTCTTCCGGCACCTCCGCCTCTAGCGGTTCTGGGAGTTCTTCCGCCTCAGCCCCCTAGAACCCCACTCTGTAGACGAACCCACATCTGGGGCTGGGCTTCGTCCAGTTTTCATGCCGGGTGCCATTCCCTGCTCTCTGACTCTGGATGAACTCCTACTGATAAGGGTTCAGTATGGAGTTCCTCCGGAGTACGATCTGGAGCTGCCTGACCCCTCCGACCGGGCTAGCACTCCCCCACCCGGTCATTTTTGCCTGTATGAGGAGGCCTTCCGTGCCGGACTTCGGCTTCCGCTTCCGCCCTTTGTCGTCGCCCTTTTCCACTTCTTAGATATTTCTTTAGCTTCAGTTGCTCCGAATTTCTTTAGGTTTTTGATAGGGTTCCTCTCCCTTTACCACGTAGTCGAAGTTCAGCCGTCCCTTTCTTTGTTTAGGCATTTTTACACCTTCAAGCGTCACCCGTCGACGAAGGACTGGTGGTATTTCTCCCCCCAGTTTGGCAAGAAGGGGTTGCTGAAAAGTGCTCCTTCTTCGATCCATAACTGGAAGGGGAAGTACCTCTTCGTCCACTACCCGACCTTGAGGCTTGGATTGCCCTCTTGGGGCTCTCTGAGGGACTCTATTCGTCGGGCTCCCGGCCTGGGGGAGGACGACCTTCAGGCCGTCCGGAAGCTTCTTGACTATTCCGCTCCTTCCCTTCCCAACCTTCTGAAGGAGCAATTTTTGTTCAACATCGGCTTGAGCTCCCAGGATCCTGCGAGTATTCCATCTTTTCTTTTCTCTTCTTTTCTTCCGTCCTTCTTCTTCTTCTTTTTTTTTGTGTCACTTCTTCCTTTTTCACCCCATCGCTGATTTTTGATTTGATTTTTTTTTTTCAGGAATGGACGCCGAAGCAGCACGGATGCTCGCTAGAGGCCTCAAGGCCCACAAAAGAAAAGGTGCCGCGGCCTCTGGATCAGCAAAGAAGGTCAGAGTGGAGGAGACGAGCTCAGTCGTGCCTGTCCAGGTGGCCCCTGCGGTCGACGTTCCTTCGGACGCCGAACCATCGGCTCCCCGGGCCTCTTCAAGGAGTCCCCCCACTGGGGCTCCCGTTTCGGGGGTCTGCTCCATGGAGGCACCCGTAGTCGAGAAGGGGAGGAGAAGGAAGTCGGTGGCCCGCAGGGTGAGTAGTCGTCGAGCCACCGTTGAAGAGTCCCTTGGTTCCGAAGAAGAGCCGGAGAATCCCTTCAATGACAGGGACTTGATCAAGCGGTTGATCGACGGCTGCATTCTGCCTGAAGTCGTCGAGAGGATTGATCGCGTCGATCCTGAGCAGCGGGTTTGGGACTCCCTAGGGTCTTTTCTCGAGGTAAACAAATCTTCATTTAATTGGCTTCTCGACCCTTGTTCTGATCCCCTAGCCGTCCTTGCAGATTGGGCACCAGCTCCTTGCCAATATCGAGGCGACGAATCGGGCGAGGAGGGACGCCATCCAGGCGGAGGAGCATCGTCGGACTGGAATCGCCCGTCTCGAAGAGAAGGCAGCCGAGATAGTCGCCCTCCAAGAGGCCCTGGAGAGAGAAAAACAGGCTCGGGAGGAAGAGAAGCAGACCTCGGAGGAGACGGTGAGAAAGGCGGAGGTTGAGGTCGCCAATTTGGCGGAGCAGATTCCGATCCTGGTCTCGGAGGTCAGGGTTCTTGCTGTGGAAGACTTCAAGGCCTCCGCGGAGATGAGGGACCTGAATGTCCGATTCGGCCAAGAAGCATTCATCAAGGGGTTCGAGCTCTGTCAGGAGAAGGTGGCCAAAAAATTTTCCGAGCTCGATCTCAGCTTCTTGGGCGAGGAGTCTGAAGATGAGGCCGATCCTTCTCCTGCTGCTACTGCTGCCGCAACCCCCTTCTAGGGACACCGAGCTCCCCAACTCCTACTGCAAAGGTCTGAGACCTCCGACCTTGTATTTTTCTTTTACTGTAATTTTTTCTTTCCTTTTTGTCTTTAAGAAACATTCAATCAATAAAATTGAATTTCTCATCGTGGATGACTTTTCCTCTCTTCCTTCCTCCTTTTTGTTTTTCTTTCTGCAATGGGACGCACCTTGACGCTTTTGTCTCCCGATGGCAGTGTCCTGCCGTAGCGCTTCCCCTACCACGGGGGATCCCGCTGAAGTCCACGATCCAGCGTCTGAAGAAGAAAGTTCATCATTTGACGAAGAGGTCGAAGAAGATGGATGGCGAACTCCGCAGGTTGAGGGAGAGCCACTCTGAAGCCACCGCGGAGGCCACCCGCTTTCGAAATCTCCACGTGAAGGGGATCATGGAGTACAGCCAGAGGAAGGCGAACTTCGCGAAGGAGCTTGAGGAACACAAGAAGTGCGCCAGCGATCGAATTTGGGCTCAAGCTGCCAAGATCAGTTCTCTCAGAGTGGAACTGTCGGCTGCTCAGGAGAGGATTGGCCAGCTGGAAGGAAGTTCATCCCGACTTTTGACTCGGGCCGACAGCGACCGGGAGTGGTCGAAGAAGGTCTCCGACCTCCAGCAATAGCTCCAGGATGCCGAGGCGAGCTATGATGCGTACTGGGCCGGCTGGCGCAAGCAGGTGGACGAATACAAGGGGAGGCTCAGGATGGCGACCGACGAGGTTGCCCGCCTTCGAAGGCAGCTAGCTGAGGGGGCTCAATCTGCTTCCGCTCGGGATTCCGACAAACTTCAATCCCTGAGAAGGACCGCAGAGGAACTATCTATCGCTTTGGGGAGGGGAAGGCCGAGCTGCAGCAATTGAAGATCCAGCTGGTGTATGAGCAGCGGATAATTAAGGATGCGGAGGCAGAATCTGAGGTCCTGAGAAAGAGACGTCGAGAGGCGAAGAACGAAAGCCAACAACTTCGTCGGATGTTTCAGGACATGCTGCTCGTCCACGTATTGTATTAAATTATCGTCCGCCAAACTTCTTTTATCTTTTGACTTGTTCGACGTCGACGTCGTTTGGAGGTGCCCAGTCGTCACCATGCTGATTTGCTTTTCTTGTCGTCCATGGCCGTAGGCTCGAGCTCGGTGGTCCGAACTCCGCATTACCTCGAAGGGGTCATTATTTTCTTGACTTGTGTCGAGAGCCTTCTTAGACATCGGGGATGTTTGGTAGGAACTTTCCGTCTTTGTTGAGACGAGGTTCCCTAGGTCTTTGGTGTGGTTTATTTTTCATCTGTTACCGATGTAATTTATCACTTTTCTTTTTAATTTTTCTCTTCTTTTTCGAGTGAGGGTCCTCCCCTTGCTTTATGTGGGGTCGTGTAGAAGTGTAGAGGTGATATTGAGGAAACTTTTTCCTTTATCCAATTTTATTGGGCAATCGGGTTTTTGTCATCGTCAGGATGAGGTTCTCCTTTTGTTCTTGACGTAGTTGATCTCAGCTTAGGTTAGGATGAGGTTCTCCTCCTATTCCCAACGGGGCTGTGGGGGCGTATAAGGGTCGTTGCAAGGGCCTCTCCTCCCATCCGATCTAAAAGAATCGGGCCTTCGACTTTGCTCATGTCAGGACGAGGTTCTCCTCCTGTTCCTAACATGGCTGTGGGGGCACATTAGGGAGTTATAGGGCCTCTCCCCCCATCCGGTCTAAAAGAACTGGGCATTTGACTTTGCTCATGTTAGGACGAGGTTCTCCTCCTGTTCCTAACATGGCTGCGGGGGCACATTAGGGCGTTGTAGGGCCTCTCCCTCCATCCGGTCTAAAAGAACTGGACCTTTGACTTTGCTCATGTTAGGACGAGGTTCTCCTCCTGTTCCTAACATGGCTGTGGGGGCACATTAGGGCATTGTAGGGCCTCTCCCCCCATCCGGTCTAAAAGAATCAGGCCTTTGACTTTGCTCATGTTAGGACGAGGTTCTCCTCCTGTTCCTAACATGGCTGTGGGGGCACATTAGAACGTTGTAGGGCCTCTCCCCACATCCGGTCTAAAAGAACCGGACCTTTGACTTTGCTCATGCTAGGACAAGGTTCTCCTCCTGTTCCTAGCATGGCCGTGGGGGCACCTAAGGGCCGTTATATGGGCCTCTCCCCCAATCCGACTTTAAAATAATCAGACTTTCATTTTATTTATGTTAGGACGAGGTTCTCCTCCTGTTCCTAATGTGGCCATGGGGGTACCTAAGGGCCGTTATATGGGCCTCTCCCCCAATCCGATCTTAAAATAATCAGACTTTCATTTTATTTATGTTAGGACGAGGTTCTCCTCCTATTCCTAACGTGGCCATGGGGGCACCTAAGGGCCGTTATATGGGCCTCTCCCCCAATCCGATCTTAAAATAATCCGACTTTCATTTTACTTATGTTAGGACGAGGTTCTCTTCATGTTCCTAACATGACCTTGTTTTGATTGTTTGAAGGGGTTATCCCCAGTCGTAACAAGTCCATGTCGAAAGGGAAAGACATGCAAAGTTGAAAGAAATTTTGATTCAAAGCAAAGTCGTTAGTAATACATTTACAGGCTTTTCGAGTCCCATGGTCGTGGAAGGTCTGCTCCTCCTTGAGGTCCCCCGGTGACGGAGTTGATGATCCCGATTGGAGGCCGATCTTCGGGCTGCTCTTCCCTCCTCGACGGCTCAGGCTGCGGCAGGGCTCGTGGCCGATCTTCTCTACCCTCAAGCCGGCGCCGAATGAACCTATCGAGTCGACCTCGCCGGATGAGCTCCTCGATCTCATCTCGGAGCTGGATGCATTCCTCCGTGTCGTGACCGTGGTCACGATGGTAGAGGCAGAACTTGTTGGGGTTGTGCTTCCCGGGGTGCGTGCGCATCCTCTCTGGCCTTGGGAACTGCTCTCTGACCTCCATCAGCACCTGGATTTTCGATGCGTTGAGGGAGGCGTAGTTGTGGAATCTTCCTGGAGGAGAGCCCCGCCGAGCCCGGCGATCCGGGCTTCCCTATCTGCGTGCTCGAGAAGGAGTCTGGACGCGCTTGTGCCCGGGAGGAGTTCGAGAACGTAGCCGAGCTTCTCTCGACCCTTTTTCGACTGCGGGCTTACTCGAGTCTTCCACCTGCCGCTCTCTCGCGGTCTCCTCATCCTTCATTTTGAAGGCTTCTTCCGCTCAGGCATACCCTTCGGCTGGAGCCAACAGGTCAGCAAAATCTTTGGGGTACTTCTTTTCCAGGGAGAATAAAAGGTCGTTCTTCTGAAGGCCGCCTTTCAGGGCGGCTATTGCTATCGATTGGTCCAAGTTCCGGACCTCCAACGCAGCGATGTTGAAACGGTTGATGTAAGCCCGAATGGACTCTCCCTCCCTCTGCTTGATGTTGATGAGGGACTCCGAACCCTTCCGGGGACACGGCTGCTAACGAAATGAGCCACAAACTGGTGGCTCATCTGATCAAAGAAAAAGATGGTACCCGACTTCAGTGCCGAGTATCAGTTTCTCGCCACTCCCTTCAAGGTGGATGGGAAGGCTCGATATAGAATGGCATCGGGTGCGCCATGAAGCAGTATCATTGTCCGGAAGGCCTCCAGGTGGTCCACCGGGTCCGAAGTCCCGTCGTAGCTTTCAAACTGGGGGAGCTTGAAGTTCGGCGGGATTGGCTCCTGCATGATCATTTGAGAGAAGGGAGGGTCCATACAAATGTCCTCATCATAAGCGGGGGGAGCGTGGCAGAGTTCTTCGATCCGCCGGTTCATCTCCTGCAGCCTCCGGTTTAGGAAATCCTCTCGACTGCGGGTCTCGAGGGTCTTCTGGCAGGATGGAGGTAGAGATCTTTCGGGGGTGGAATCGTGGTCTGACTGGGGTTTTCCACCCTTGGATTCGTCTTTTCGGAAAGGACTGGGCGGCTGGCCCAAGTGGCCCGTCCCACCGTCGGATTTTGCAGTTCTGGCGATGCTCTTTCCGGTCGCACTGATGCCTGCGGCTGCTGCTGCTGTTGCATGGCTTGCACAGCTTCAGTGAGGCCTCTGACCTGCTGCACCAGTAGGTCGAATTGCTCCGTGCCAACCGCCGTTGCCGGAGGAGGGGGTAGAGGCTGGGAGACTGCAGATGAGGTCGGAGCCTGAGATCTGGCCGCGGAGGCCGTGGATCGCCGTGTGGATGCTTTGCGGGGAGGCATCGAGCGAAGATCAAGTGGGGGAAGGAGGAGAAGACACCGAAAAAGATGACCAACGGTGGTCCCATTGAGCGCTCATTTATGAACAAGGGTACTACGAAGACACGGCCCCCTTCCTCTAGCGTCAATTCTGTTGGTACAAAAATCCGCCTGCACCAGAGAAGCTGGAGTCGAGGGAGTCGCGGTCGCCGTCGGGACCTGCAAAAAAAGTCTAAACCGGAGGTGGGGTTGCTCCAGCAAGACCCTCCGACGCTCAAGTCGGTTCTCTGCCTCAATAAGAATGGAGTGCTCGAACGAAAATTTTAGCAGAGTTTTTGGGATAGAATTTTGAGCTTAGAGAATAACGTATCTGGGGTCCCCCTTTTATAGGCGGAGGGAGCAACAGACTGATAGCGAGTTTGTAACCGTCTGGCAGTGGGCTGCCCAGAGTCAGGAGGAGTTTGTTGCGAAGAGTAGTGGAGTGGAATCGTGGCTATCATCGGGACATGCCACATGGAGTCTGTCGCGGGGAGTGGAGCGGCGTCCGTTATCGCGACTTGCCAGAGGATGGAAGAATCGCGCGGTATCCATCGTAGGAAGTGAAGCAGGATCGTGGCCATTATTGCGGTCCGTCAGGGAGTGATGGAGCCACGTGAAATCCGTCGCAGGAAGTGGAGCAGAGTCGTGGCCGTTACTACGACCCGCTAGGGGGTCCAGACTTGTCGGCCGAAGTTCGGCTGGAGTGTCTGATGGAGAGAAGTGGTTAGCTACCCATTTGAGAAGAGCTCGGAGTCCGGCTCCCGTAGGAGTCCGGACGAAGTCTTCCTTCAGTCGAAGTCAGGGACGAGGTCCGGCTCCCGTGGGAGTCCGGACGAAGTCTTCCCGCAGCTGGAGTCGGAGACGAGATCTGGCTCCCGTAGGAGCCCGGGCGAAGTCTACCTGCAATCAAAGTCAGAGGCGAAGTCGGCTCCCTTAGGAGTCCGGACGAAGTTTACCAGCAGTCGAGGATGGAGTCCGGCTCCCGTAGGAGTCCGGGCGAGGCCTTCCACCAGTTGGGGTCGGGGACGAAGTCCGGACGAAGTCTTCCTGCGGCCGAAGTCAGAGATGAGATCCGGCTCCCGTAGGGGTTCGGGCTGAATCTTTCTGCAATTGGAGTTGGGGGCGAAGTCCGGCTCCCGTAGGAGTCTGGAAGAAATCTACCTGCAATTGGAGTTGTGGGTGAAGTCCGGCTCCCATAGGAGTCCGGACGAAGTTTACCTGTAAGTGAAGTCGTGGGCGGAGCCTGGCTCCCGTAGGAGTCCGGACGAAGTCTGCAGGTGAAGTCATGGGCGGAGTCTGGCTCCCGTAGGAGTTTGGACGAAGTCTACCTGCAATTAAAGTCAGGGGCGAAGTCCGGCTCCCTTAGGAGTCCGGACGAAGTTTACCAGCAGTTGAGGTCGAGGACGGAGCCCGGCTCCCGTAGGAGTCCGGGCGAGGCCTTCCAGCAGTTGGGGTCGGGGACGAAGTCCGGATGGAGTCTTCCTGCGGCCGGAGTCGGAGACGAGATCCGGCTCCCGTAGGGGTCCGGGCTGAGTCTTCTTGTGATTGAAGTCAGGGGCGAAGTTCGGCTCCCGTAGGAGTCCGGACGAAGTCTGCTTGCAGTAGAAGCCAGAGACGAAGTCCGGCTCCCGTAGGAGTCCGGATGCAGTTCACTTGCAATTGACGTCGGGGGCGAAGTCTGGCTCCCGTAGGAGTCCGGATGAAGTCTTCCTGCAGCCAGAGTTGGGGACGAGGTCCGGCTCCCGTAGGAGTCCGGGCGAAGTCTTCTTGCAACCAGAGTTGGGGACGAGGTCCGGCTCCCGTAGGAGTTCGGGCAGAGTCTACCTGCAATTGGAGTTGAGGGTGAAGTCCGGCTCCCGTAGGAGTCCGGACGAAGTCTACCTGCAATTGGAGTCGTGGGCGGAGTCCGGCTCCCGTAGGAGTCCGGACGAAATCTGTCTGCAATTGGAGTCGTGGGCGGAGTCCGGTTCCCGTAGGAGTCCGGACGAAGTTTACCTGCAATTGGAGTCGTGGGCGGAGTCTGGCTCCCGTAGGAGTCCGGACGAAATCTGCCTGCAATTGGAGTCATGGGCGGAGTCCGGCTCCCGTAGGAGTCCGGATGAAGTTTACCTGTAAGTGAAGTTGTGGGCGGAGCCCAGCTCCCGTAGGAGTCTGGACGAAGTCTGCAGGTGAAGTCATGGGCGGAGTCCGGCTCCCGTAGGAGTCTGGGCGAAGTCTACCTGCAATTAAAGTCAAGGGCGAAGTCCGGCTCCCTTAGGAGTCCGGATGAAGTTTACCAGCAGTCGAGGTCGAGGACGGAGCCCGGCTCCCGTAGGAGTCCAGGCGAGGCCTTCCAGCAGTTGGGGTCGGGGATGAAGTCCGGCTCCCGTAGGAGTCCGGATGCAGTTCACTTGCAATTGACGTCGGGGGCGAAGTCCGGCTCCCGTAGGAGTCCGGATGAAGTCTTCCTGCAGCCGGAGTTGGGGACGAGGTCCGGCTCCCGTAGGAGTCCGGACGTCGCGAAAAATCCGGTCGACGCTGGCGGGGTCCTATTCGTCGGCAAAACTCGGGAGTGTTATGGAGGCTCGGCCGCCTGGGAGGTTTGAAGAGACGTTGTCGGAGGTCGGAAGTTGGTTGGATCCCCGGAGGGTCACTCCTGTCACGAACTTCGGCTGAGGGATATTTTATACCCAACAATATTCTATAAAAATAATTTATTAATTATATGTAATATATCATAAATAAAATATTACTATATTTATTAATATATTAATAATTAATAGATTCTATAAAAATATATTTATTAGTTCTATAAATTATTGATCCTATAAAAATATATTAATTATTATTATAGAATTAATATTTTTATTTTTATTTATGATATATTATTTAATAATATGAATATTTATTTTGATTAGAAAAATAAGATAAATAGAAGTAATATAATAAATATTTTTATTATATAAATATAAAATATAATAAGATATTTTTACTCTGATTTAAAATTATTATTAATTATAATATGATAATAATATGATTAATAATATATTATAATAATAATATATATCATAAATATAATATATAATATCAAATATAATATAATATTATATATACAATATTGATATACTATTTTATTGGTATATTGATGTACCTTTTTTTTATATTAGATTTAGGGATATTTTTGTCTTTATATTTTAGCGCAAGATCACTGCTGGGGTTGATCGTGAATTTTCAATCTCGAAAATGAATATTCCATCATTGGGTTGGAGGATAATTTGAGAAATATGGATGGTTTGAAATCATTACAATATAAGATCACTATAATACAATCAAATATTATGATCTCATCATCTCCATCCATATTATCATTGATCTAATATCCCATACCAAATGTTCCTTTGGTGTTTAAAATGGAGAGATCCAATTACAAATCATTGGCCATCCACAAATTCTGGAACAGTCGTTGATTGGACGGCGAGGGATATGTGCAATCCTAGTCTATCCAATCACCCACCATCAAGTGGGATAAATGGACGGTGAGTGATATGGATGGCCCGGAGATGCATAAGGCATAATCTTGTTTTTGTCGGTGTACCTCTCAAAAGTGACCTCCCAGTGAACTATAATTCTTTCTGCATTTATGCCAGCCCACCTAGTAAGACTAGAATAGGGTCAGGCTAGGCTGGGCCATATCTCTGTTCGAGCCTAATCCGAAATAATTTTGCAGATTTTGGATCGGGCTTGAGCCCAATTTTTTTGAAAAAATACAGACTCGAGCCTGACCCGAGCCCAATTGGGCCAACTCACTCGAGCCTCCCGCATCTTCTTCGACTCTCCCATCTTCCTCAGCTCCCCCATCTAGCCATCTTCCTCGACTACCCGACCGACCTGGAATCAGATCTGTAGTTGGTGGCTGAAGATGGACGACGAGGTCGGTGCTAGGAGCTGCAATGATGGAGCGCGATGGAGGGAGTGCATCTTCCTCGACTCTCCCATCTTCCTCAGCTCTCCCATCTGGCCATCTCAACTACCCGGCCGGTTTGGAATCAGATCTGTAGTTGGTGGCTGAAGACTGACGACAGGGTTGGCGATGGGGGCGGCGATAATGGAGCACGATGGAGGGAGGGGGGTGATGATGGGGGTGGTGACATCGACGGAGCGCGATGGAGGGAGGGGCGCGACGGAGGCGAGGGAAGAGGCGACGGAGGTGGGTTCTTGAATGCCTAGGTCAGCGCTGAGGGCGGCGATGATGGGGCACGATAGAGGCGGGGGAGGAGGCGACGGAGGTGGGTTCTTGAGTGCCTGTAGGGTCGCTGGCGACGGCGGGGCATGACAGAGGGAGAGGCATGAGGGAGGCGGACTTGTGGAAAAGAGAGCACCTGTGGGAGATTGGAGAAGGGAGGAGGGCGACGGTGGAGACCAGCGGAAGAGCAGGGAGGATGTCGGGAGAGCAAGGAGGATTGAGAGTGAGGACCGCGATGGTCAATGGATGGGGGCTAGGACTCTTCGAGATGAGACCTCGATGGAAAAAATCGAGACTCGGAAGGAAGACTGAAGGATGGAATGCAAGATGGAAGCTTTAAAATTTGGCTAATTGGTTAACTCAATTTAAGCTAACAAATTGATTTGGGCTAATTCAGATCATTTATTCAAGCTAAATCAATTTTAATGAATAATTGGACTCGGACCAGAAATTCGGGCTCATGATCGAGCTAAAATTTGAGCTCGAGCCTGGGCCGGGTCAAAAGTAGGCCCAAGCTCAGTCCGAAAGTAAAACGGATCTTATTTTTTTGATCCGAGCTCGGTTTGAATGGTTTTGGACTGAGCCCGAAATTTGATCTGAAGCCGGCCTGGTTTGATGGGCCTCAGGCTGGCCCAAGCCCACTTCTAGTCCTACCACCCAGAGTAGAAACAAGGCTAAATTTATTCTTGACGGGGAAGAGAATGGTCTTATCTGTCTAAATGTAACAGCACTCGCACATCGCAGGTTGGACCAGATGATGCCATAAGAAAAATTTTTTGTGCATAGTGGGCAGTGCAGAACCGCACGCACCGCTCATGATGATGAGCTCATGCGTAGAACCAGGGTGCGATGTGTGAAAATTTTTTTTTTTTTTCGATCCCATACATGAATCAATCACTATGGGTGGTGCATATATTGTGCACCGCCTGCAGTGCACAAAAAAATTAAAAAAAAATTCTCAATGCCATAATTATCAAGCACATGGATGAAAATGGAATGGATCATGGGCCAAACATAATGCCTAAACTATATTCATCTTTAGTTTAGCTTCAGATCAGGCCTATTTAAAGATCAGCTCCAGATGTTAAGTATTATCTATTTTGTGAGGTGACATTAATTATAATTGCAATTAAATGCAACCATTTCTTTTGGTGGTTAACCATGACGTTTTGTGAGGTGATACTAATTATGATTGCAATTAAACACAGCCGTTTCTTTAGAGCGACGGGACCTTCTGTAGTGCTCAAAAAAATGCTGCAGAGTGCTGTGCGTGGTTGGATATTGTCCATCGTAAGATGGACGCTGTCCAAATAGCTTTGGATTTTATAAATCCCTTTTCTTTTAATATCCTAACGCGCACGCGAGTGCGCGCACGGTCGTCTCGTCCATCATATAACCCAACGAGGTACAGCACATAGGTAAGCATGTTTAAGCTTTTGGCGCATGCAAGGAGGGGCTGATTGTGGCCGAGTCCCATAAATTAAATTTGACTTCAGATTTATAAATTGGATCCAAAAAGATACATGGCCTAAAGAATTGGACCTTTGGAATGTTGGCCCGATCAATAATTCTTATGATGGGGGATTCGTAAATTGTTATAACTTTGGCCACCACAGCGCTTCTTAACCACAAATACATGGCTAAGTTAGTTGCGATATATTTTTATGTCGAAACCCTGAATGAACTTATTCTGACCATTACAAATCATCCCTTAGTCATGCCCTGCTTTTCTAAAATGTGGTTTCTGATCACTGTTTCTGCCCGTTTAAGCCAGGCAGGTTGCATGAACCGGACAAAGATATCTCTTCTATGGAAGTTATCACCACACAAAGGTTGCATATGTTCAATTTCTTCAGAACAATGTACACAAGGTGTGCAACGACATGAAGAGAAGCCAGATAAGGAATTTAAGGCCTAATGTATGTCTCGTGAGATGCACATGATCTGTATGCATTTGGCTGATTCCTCAGGTTGAGAACTCTTTTAAACGAGTCTTTTTTTTTTTTCATGATAAAAAAATCATAATTATCTCACACTAATGTAGGTTGGAAAGAGAGAGAGTATCAAATTCTTCAATCACAATCCACTATTTGAATCCCAAACCTCAAATTATTGATAGTGGTTTCTAAAAACAAATCTGCAGCCAGTCTCCCAGCTTATTCAACACCGAGGATAAGAGAAATAAAAGATTAAAAAGAGGGGAAAAAAATTAATGAAAGTAAAATAGAAATGGGGGAAATGTTCTTCATTTCCTTCCTCTCACTTCCTCAGAGCATCAAAAGATAGTCTAGGGAAACAGAAGGCTCTATCTAACGCTTGGTGGTGGTGGTGGTATTGCCTCCCATCCCCACAGCATTCTTCATGGCATCAGCTGCCCCTTGAGCCATGTTCTTCACCTGCTCCCCAGCATGCTGCACGTAACCACCTGCCTGCTGAGCTGCGTCACGTGCGCTATCCATCGTCTCATCCTTCTTGACCTTCTCACAACGAATAAAACATGTACAGCCAAAAATGCAGATAGAAAGATTAGATTCGAATCAATGGATGGGCCCAAAAATATATAATCGCAACAAAAGTTCTTAACCTATATGATATGGGTTTATTATTTCTCAACAGGTAAATTAGTAATTAGGAGCATGGAGATTTTGATGGACAAGAAAGATTAATAGGCTCTAATATCATGTTAAGATCCTATTTAAAAATTTAGATATTTAACTAGAATATATAAGCACGACAAGAGCCTTAACCTATCCGATCTGTCTAGTCTTAAATCTTTCGTACACACAATGGAAAATTCTAATAAAGCTCCTAGTTTGCCAATACAATGGCCCACAGTTTATTCTAGTGATTTTCATGTAGAAATGGAAGTGATATGTAGCTTTAGTTTGTATACTAATTTCTACATGATGTGCAGAAAGAAAGAAACGATTTATTGCTTGCCGATTAGTATTAGCTCCGCTGATCACTCTTTAGTTGGAAAGATCTAGATTTTTAAACTCTGGTGGTGTTATACTCGTGACTACATTTCTCAGGGGGAGGAAAAAAAAGAAAAGAAAAGAAAAGAACTACCACTCGACGAATTTGGGAGGATCAGATCAATGTGACTCACCTGAGCGTGACCTGCAGCCTCTCCAGCTTTGTACCTCACGTCCGACTTGTCCGCCATTTCTCCTCTCTCTATCTCTTTTCTTCTTCGGTACTTGATAAATAATTTCTTGGTGCAGTACTGAGCGAAAGGTGAAGAGGGCTCCGGTGGTATTTATGCGCACTGGAACACCACATCCAAGACTACACGTGTAATCCCAGGTTGCAAAGCAGAACGAGACACGTGTGAGGCATGCCTTGGTTTGGCCTGCTTTGCTGTACGTTTGACGCGGAACGTGCGAGCGAGTCCTTCGTGATGGCAGGTGGATGAGCGAAGGGGTCAGCCTGCCACCCGTTTGTCCCTGGGCCATTCTCTTTTGGGATTGTAGGGCGAGGCCTTTGAGCCATTTAAATTCGAGGAGCCCATTTTGGCTTTGACGTACATTTGAATCTCGTCAAGCTCTATGATGATAGATGCGTGACGACTGACAGCGGACAAATCTAATGGCCCAACTTATAAGACTTAAGTACAACTATATAATTACCATTGTGAAAGGCTTGCCATACCTGTTACACTTACACCTCTACTTGGGAACCAAAGGTTCTGCATTCAATTCTTTGATGGTTTATCTCTTAAAACAACTTGGACCAGCATTATTGTTGTTGGGGTGGGCCTCTCTCCTCTCCTCTCAGAAAAGCTATACAATATTTTGTTCTCCTCGGAGCAAGCTTCCACTACATGCCCATTAGGCAGTCACAACATTTTGTTCCACTTTAGACTTGAGAAGGCTCTCTTTCTCAAGAAGTTGCAAAATCTGATAATAAGACTACCAATTCGTGAGCTATGCTTATTCTCTCTCAAATATAAATATCGTGCAAAAAGAGTAACATCACTGAATCACATGGAACTCAAACAGGAAATATGAATTAACAAATGAGAGAATTTAATATTGTAAATCTAATAATCTTTGCAGATTCAAGCATTGTGTGATGCTGGTATTGATTATGGAGTATCGAAAATAACGGCTATTGGTGAAATTTAAAACTAGTCATGCATGGGGCTTTTTACATGTTTAAAATGCAGTGGAAGTTCAAGGATGCACGGGATGAATATACCAACAAATCAAGGTCTAACTTTTCCAATATCATTTAACAAGAATTCGAACTTGCTATGATGATTGATATGTAGTACCTGTTAGGAGTAATTTCATACTCACTGAAAACGTGAGACAATGATCTTCAACCCATACCTCGGCCGCGGCACCACTTCAGAATTCATAATGCTTTGGCCAACGAATCTCAATCCAGCTTCTCATTTCACCATCTGAACTTGAAAAAGTGGACAGCAAGCCTCCATATGCTTCTTTTAAAGCAAGTAATTATGGAGACCTCGAGATGCATGTCAAATAATATCATATCAAGCCATCAAATCCCAAGAGTTCAAACCAGCCACCTGGAAGCTTTTGACAAATGGATACGATATCCAGTTGGCTCCGAAATAGAAAAAATAGATGCAATAACTATCTCATCAATCTTAACCGAGAGTTAAGTCAAATCATGTCTGAATCACCTCATGATTTCTTCAAACAATTACACGACTTTAACTTATAAAAAAAAAGTCAAGATGGACCCTCCAGGTATGAAATTGCTTTCTCCTAACACGCTCGCTCCTTTCTTTTGTTGCTGGATTTCTGATTTGAGCATCGGAGGATCCTCGCCAGAGCTAATTTTGATCAAAAATTTTTCTTGCAGGTCTTTGTCGCCGCCGTCCGGCCATCACTGACTTGCTGTCGCCGCTCAACCCTAATCAAATCTGACCTCGAGATAGATTTCTACGTCAATAGATTGGCACTAGAAGAAGGCCAGACCCACTTTGGGAAGGAGCAAATGTTCAATGGAAGAAGTTTTATCACACTGCTCTAATGTCGAGATGATCTGACCATCCACAGATCGTCTAATGCCGATTAGATCTGATTGCCTCCGAATCAATCAACGTCTTTCAAATTATCAAAATCGGATTTGAAAGTAGGAGGCTAATATTAGAGATAATTTCGTACTCGCTAAATATGTGAGATAATGATTTTCAACCTATGCCTCGGCCATCGCACCACTTCGAAATTCATAATGTTTTGGCCTACGAATCTCAACCCAACTTTCTATTTCACCTGTTGAACTTGAAAAAGTTGACAGCAAGCCTCTATATGCTTCTTTCAAAATAGGCAATTATGGAGACCTCAACATGCATGCCTGATAAAATCATATCAAGCCATTAAATTCGAAGGACTCAAATTAGGGTAACTTGGAAGCTTTTGACAAATAACCACGATATCTAGTTGGCTCTGAAACAGAAAAGATAGGTGCAATAACTATCCCATCGATCTTGACTAAGAGTCTCACCGCATCGCGCTTGGATCGTCCCATGATTTCTCCAAACGGATACACCACTTTAACCTACAAAAAAAAAAGAGCCAAGAAGAACCTTTCAGACATGAAATTTTTCTCTCTCTACATGCTTGCTCCTTCCTTCTGTTGTCGAATTTCTGATTTGAATGTTGAAAGATCTCAACCGGAGCCAACTTCGATCAGAAACTTTTTTTGTAGGTTCTTGCCACCGCCGTTCGACCGTCACCGACCTGCTATCGCTGCTCAATTCCAGTCAAATCTGGCCTTGAGACAAGTTTCTGCGTCAATGATACCTAAAGCTATTCAGATGCATTTTGCATCATGTTTGCATGATAGTACTTGGATATGTTACAGCTCCTTGGTTGTCTTTATCTTCGAAGAAGGAATTCAGCTGAGGCACATGAACATATGTGGACATCTTCCAACGCTTTGGGTTGCCCTCATAGGCCTGGTTGTCGAGCATGGATGATGCACATAGTCGTCTCTGTTTTACCATGTTGTGGCTTCTGCCAGCTATGCTTCACCAAGGCAATGCTTCAAGTTAAAAGCTAAATGTGGTTTAAGTTAAATAGGACACAGGTCTGCTCAAGCATTATAATTCTATCTCTATAGATTCTCAAAGTAATCTGAACTCTAGAGTGCACCATTGGTGGAGCTCGATGGTTCTCTTGATTCTGCAACTTCATATGCCCGGCACGTGCGATGTTCTGGTTACCCATAATGAGAACATCAAATATGGCTTAGATGCTCGCAAGTGAGACTCTGTGTTTTTTTAAATTTTTTTTCGGGGATAAAACAAAGGCAAGCCTCAATTTCTTAAATAAGTACAGCCTGCAACATCGCCCAACACAAGGCAAAGAAACGGAGGAGGTAACCCCTCCCCCTAAACAAAATCTCTATTAATTCCAGAAACTGAGGACCAATTTTTGCTGGCTGGTTGCCCTTGGAATGGAAGATGAGATCCAATTAAGGACAGTGGTTGATTTTGCCTCAAACCAAAATTTTGAAGCATGAAAAAAATACTGGCGGCACATATAAGTTATAGCACTTCCCATGTGCTCCGCGCAGCTCTATCGTTTGCCCAAAACCAGCAAAAAAACATTCTACCCTGGTAATCTCCGATCAAGTATCCAGCAACAGCCAGATGTCTTAGTTTTATAAACCGATGTTATGAATAATTAAAATATCGGAGATAATAAAAAAAGAATCTTTCTCGTTTCTTTTATTTTTGTTTTTCCTCTCTCGTTTAAGAAGAGCATATTTTTGAGAAGTGTGGAATAACCGCATCCTACTGCCATTTCTCTTGTGATAAAAAGTGTCGTTTAGTGTCGCCTCTTCAAATATGATTTTTCCAACTAGTTCATGGGACCCAATCCTGGTCGAAAGCTTTCCCGCATCCAACAGTTGTTTCCATTCAAAATCACTGTCCAAAGTCCTATCCATCATAAGAAATGCTGCGTTTCATATCACGCAACAAGAGAGAATTAGTGCAACTCCGGAAAATTAATGTCATATATTGGAGTGGTTAAACATTAATACCAAGCCCTAAAATATGTTCCATCCACTATTAATTTGCACTTCCAATCAACAATGGTCTACCACACCGAAAAAACAACAATGGTCTAGGAAGAAATATGACTGGTTTTAATAGCGCAGCTCGTGAAGCTAGAAAAATTTCCTGGAGTTTGCATCAAAAGCTTTGGGTTCAAATCCAAGCTTTTACTGGATACATAGTCGAGTTTTTAAGGTTGGTCTTAAATGACAGCAAGATTCTTCTCTGGCTCAGCAAAATTTACCATGCACCCCACCCCAAATAAAGGAACATCCTGCAACTTTAAGGTGTGAAAGATCTAATGCTACAGTTCTTTATGATCGTTTTGTTTTCCTTCAGTCTGAATAAGAAAAAGGCCAAATTTAATCCAATGGAGTTTTGCTAAAATTACGGACTGCAGCCAGCAAGCATAAAAAAGATAAGTAATCCCATCACATTTTCACCAACCCATCGACGAGGCCAGGGTTTGATTTCTTTATAAAGTGCACTACTTTTTAAAGCCTTTGCCTTCGCCACACAGTTGAAGGCATCACCAATAAAGAAAAGCAAAGCCCATCTTTTCAATATAAAGAAAAGATTAACCAAACAAAGCACAAGGAAACACGTAGCGATGCCGAAAGCAAAAGCACTTCAAAATAAAGAGCAAAAAATAAAAAAAATAATAAAAACCCTCGAATTAACAAGGGGGAAATATCTATTCTTCAGTACACCCACAGACCTACAAAAATCTATCTTTTTTTTTCTGTTCTTTTTCTTCATTTTTTGCCCTTTTCCTTTACAATTTCCTTCCCGATCTAATCCCATCCAAATCCGATAGGATGATATCAGCAACGGAACCCTAGGACGGAGCCATCGCCGGCAGAGACTACGACGCGGCAGCCGGCGGTAGCCTCCACGTGGTGCGTGAACAACCACAAGACCCTGACCCTCCCCTTGACCCGCATCCGGGAATCCACCTCCATGCTGCCCCCCGGCGGCGGCACCGCGAGGGGGAAGGAGTCGACGGCGAAGCTGGCGGCCATGTGCTGGGTGCGGCCGCCGTCGATCTGGCCAGCGGGGATGAACATGAAGCCCACCTGGTTGCCGGCGTAGACGACCTGGAGCGTGCTGTCGTAGTGGGAGAAGGAGGCGCGGTTGGGGTTGCGCACCGCCGCGTACTGGGCGAAGGTGAAGCTGACGGTGCCGTTGGCGGCGGAGAATCCCGGGAACCGAACGTCGTCCACCTGGATCTTGGGGTCCCGGGGCCGGAAGAAGACGAGGAAGACCGCCACCAGCGCCGCCGCTACGAGGATTAGGAACACCGTCGCCACCACGCAAGATGCGAGGTTGGTCTTCCCTCCGCCACCGCTCCTCCGCCGGCCCCATCCCTCAGGATATTTGTCCATTGAAGCCCGGCGATCGGAGTTCATTTCTTGGAAATTCCGTCTCCTCTCTCTACTTTTTCCGTCGCCCGGTCCTCTCCGGATTTGTTCGGAGAGAAAGGGATGGGAAGAGAGGAGAGATAAAGGGCGGAGATAACATTTGGTGGGTTTCAGGGGATGTGTTTGTTTTTAACTTTCTACTTTCTACCTTCTAGAGGGGAGTGTACCAGTAGTAGAGTATACTTTTGTTGGTGGGGAGGAGCTTTCCCGGTTGGTGGGCTGCCCGGCCCGGAGGACGGGTGGCACGTGCTGTGCTCGTGATAGTGAATATATAAATATTTTTTTAGTAGTGTTTGATATGTAAAAGATAAAAATAATGTTACATGCAACAGGAAGCAATGGATGGTCCCTTCTAGATTCTGGTGTTGGTGATGGTTCCTAAACTTTTGAAATGGAGAGTTGGTGGGAGAGAGAGAGGATTAGGATGACACTGGTTAGACGATTGTTGCTGTTTTCTTATGTTCTTTTTAAGCTGTCCGGAAGGCTGAGGTCACGCAGCAGGCCATAGGTAGATCATACTCGACATTCCAGCTAAATTATGTATTTCATTGATGTGAATAGAGGATGCTTGGCGTTAGATCGGTAGGTGAAGTTAGGGGATGAGGTTTGGTTGGGATTTGGACAATTGGTCTAGCCTAGAGGAGGCAATAGGCCATATCAGATTTGATTCAGTTCGGATCAGTTTAAGGAATGTCTTGCTGCAAATGCACTCGAGGAATAATGCGTAGATGTGTTGGTTCTAGTTTCTCAAATTTGTATGCCTTGTTTTATCTCAATCAACATGCATAAAAAATATGGAGCACAGTAGTGCAAATAATCGGTTTTTATTATCTTGGTCATTATGATATCGGTATGTATCAATCTAAATCTTTTAATTGGGCTGTCACATTTTACTAGGAGTTTTTTTGAAGTTGATAAATATCAAGTATGCGATATATTTCACTTCCTTTGCCGGGTTTCCTAAGGGCTGATACTAGTTTAAGATTGATAGATTACATAATTATAGATAAGCTTGTATAGAAAGTAAATATTATTGATCAACATAATATGCTGTGCACAAGGTTATTCGACAATCAACATTCTTAGCCACGCGGCAGTCGTAACAATTAATCAGAGAATGGCATAAATCTAGACATATCCACGAAAGAGAAGAATGCAGAGTCCACCATATCCGGGGAGTGGAAGATGCCATAACAGCACCGACGATATCAATCCGGAGAGATCTTACGTATGGTTCTTCCTTGTTTTTAGTCTTGAATTCCTAAAAGAGTTTGTTCTGAAATGCTCACCTGTTATATTTGATTGATACTTTGTCGTGTGCATGCTTGGCTCGGTGCCACATCATCCATCTTGAAAATAGAAGGCCCTCGCACTATCTCCCCACCCTGTAACGGAGATTTCTGGCATCGGCAACTCGTGCGTGATGTTATCATCCTATAAAACTTACAAATCTGTGAAGTTATTCATAATTGCAATATGTTGATTCAAACTTGATAAATATTGAATGGTATTAGATTTATCCTCCATAGGAAGCTTGTACGTGGCATTTATATTCTATACTGCAACACACTGCCTTTTGAACTAATCCCTTGGTTTTAAGTGCCAAGGCAAGCTCCCAATTGACATATACATCAATAAACATGATCCACTATAAGAAGTAGATAGTATTAGATAAAATCATCTGCCATGCATGTAGCATGTAAAATTTATTAATTGTAAAAAAATTATTTACTCGTGATGTATTCAAGAAGCAAATAGAAATCACAAAATTAAGGATGGCATGTAATGTTGTTATATATAATGTTTTGATTTATTGATCTGCACTTTTCTCTTCTTGAAGAGCTTTATCGAATTCAACTTTGCCGAAGGGAGACCTTTCAAGCTGTCCAAATTCTTGGATATGTATTAAGCAATTGAAGCAAGTCCCAGTACAGCACCATACACTGTAGGAAATGTATTTTAAAAAAGATCCTCTAAGAAGACTCATCTGTGCGACCCCCTAGACAACAAAACAAAAGCCTTTGTTGGATGTATGACATCCAAGTACAATTATAAACATCTTCCAACATGCTATAAACAACCAGACAATTTTTTCGGGGAACAAGTGAAACTACTCCAATCCTGCTTTCAAACAAGGTGTAAAAGCAATGCCACGGAAACAACCAAGACAATGAAGGGCAACATCTAAATTACCCGGTTGATCAACTACCACAAAGATTTGTGAAAGTACACTGTAGATAGTGCATAAGAATAGGTGCACCAACTATAGAAAAAGCAAAGTAACAGCACACTTCCAATCTCACAACAGCAAAACCACCAAAATAAGTTCCAAATGAAATCTTTCTTTTTTTTCCCCTTTTTTTCAAGAGAAAGAAAGGAATCGAATTTATTCTGAAAGAATTATCTTTTAATTTGATCTGCAAATAAAAAAATCTAGATACGATATGAATACTGAAAAGGATCAAAAGCTCTTGGTCATCCTCTCCAGCAGGCAACAGGATTGAACCAACCGAGAAAGATGGTAAGAGCTGCAATCAAAAGTTTCAAGAACCTCTCATATCGAGAGCTTGTTATTGACGAATGGAAAAAGGATCATCATACTTACAACCTCCATCATCCACCAAGCAACAACCTGTCCACATACATACACCTATAGCAATTTTATCTGAAGAGTTCATCAAGGTGACGATCCATGATCTCATAGACAGACTCCAGGAATGCAGTTTCACTGGTGCCTGGAAGAACAGAATCCTTTGCTTGGCAGATGATCTCCTCAATCTTGGATTCTTTCTTAAGAGTTTCCCTGCACAAGATGCTCCCGATATCATAGGGTGTAAGCCCTCTTTCTGCACCCTTTTTCAAAAGCATAGTGGAGATGCGCAGAGTGCGAGAGCACTCAAGAGACAGTTTCCAGCCATAGAACCTGAGGAGTGCGATATCTTCTTCAGCATCTAATGATTTTATGTAGTCAATGGTTTCAGAATTGAAAGGCTGGCGAGCCTGGGGCCAATAAAGCCACTCAAAGGTACAATCTTCAAACTGCATTGGCACAGGTATACAATGATAAAGCATATCAATGAAATGAAATAATGTTAAAAAACAACTAAAAAACACATTAATCTCCAAGAAAGAAGACATTTAGGAATGCTAGGATGCTGATGATTATATTTTTCATTGCAGAGAGTTGTCCAAATGTTAAACTCAAGCCAGATTTATAATTTGTGTTGATATAAAGAAAAGAAATGTACTACAGTAGCCTCCCATGACTAATCAAGGCATAGATTCTAATGCTGACGAATTCATATGAAATGGAATGAAATTATGTAACTCTTGTTGAGAACAAAGTAATATTATAATCTGGAAATTAAAAAGAGCCCAACCATGGAGTTTAATGTGTTCAGATTTTTTTCTTTTTTTTAAAAAAGAAAGGTAAAGCCTCCATTGGATCTCACCTGAGCCACCTCATCTATCCTCCCAAGGATATGTTTGGATCACATCAGTCTGTCTTCCAGTTCTCAAGTATTTTTCAATCACGCATTCAGAAAAAAAATTCTAAAAGATCATTTTAACTAAAGATCAATTGAAATTTAGTTCTCGGCTCATCACCATTAAAATTAATCTCAAGAATGAAAAACAGGGTACATAAATGGTTACTGTCACAAAGAAACTGCACATGAAAATGAAGATAAACAAATTAAGGACAGGCAGCAGAAAAAAGTGTAGAATAGATGAAGGTGGAGGCACACTAATACTTGGGGTGGGAGGTGCAAATTCAGATATTTTTTAATATATTCTTCTTTTAGTACTACAAATCCAATTCCCTCTCCCCTCCCTCCATCTCCTCCCAGGAGGCACCCGCAAGAAATTCAGAAGATCCAATTGCCCCCCTATAAATTTGGAAGTAAATCATCTTGCTGCAATTCCTTTTTGAGATATATTTCCATAATAAGCATCCATATCTTTTCAAGAAATTAATAAGCATCCATATCACTTTGTTTTCCCGAGAGCCCACTTAATATGGAGAACACATATCACTTAAAAATCTCTTTCCATAAAAGCCTAGCTAACTGGATAGGTGCACACAGTAATTAGGGCTCCAAAGCATTCTAAAAATTTTAATTTTCTGAAAAATACTTGAATTGTAGAAAAGAAAGAAAAAAGGGAAACCCCAACATTTCGTCTTTCACACTGGTCCAGAACATATGGAAAAAAAAACTAGTTTTTGCGAGGTGCGGACCACCCTGAATTTGTTCCAACATGCAAAACTCCTGGATTTTTCCTCCACGCGCAAACTTCCCTGCTTATGGTGGGTGCATGTGGAAAGTTCTTCCTATTTGTTCTCCCCTCCATGCATATAACTCGTGACCATATTTAAATCCAGAAAGCATTTATAGAGATAAAACTCTCTCTCTCTCTTCTTGGGTGGTGCTGTAATTGGGGTCAATAGTTTTGAAGAAGTTGGCTTTTGGTGACATCATGGAAATATTTTTCCCTCAATAAATATAAAGTTTGAAGTTTTGATTTTGTTGTAGCTAACAAGTGCAATTATAAGATAATTGCATAAATGAATGTTTCAATAAATTGTTGTTGATATATAGGAGATTCTAATATATTTATGAAAGCACAAAAGCATGAAACGATTATTTTTTGATGGAAAAATACTTAAATAAAAAATTAAATCTTTAATCAAATTTACAAAAATAGCATATGTTTATTTATAGGCAATTTGATTCCCTTGAGGAATGTATCTTGGCTCTTCCCCTAAGAATAGTATGAGTAAAAGCTAGAAAAGACAAGGAAACCATAAACAGGCAATATGCAAACAAAAACTATGGGAAGGATATTGGAGATACATTATGCATGGATGGTCAAACACACTTTATGAAAGGGACAATCTAGAGACAGATTGGATGAAATATATAGTTTCACCATATATACTAAATTAGAATATTTTACTTGATCATTCCATATATTATGTCCACAAAATCATATGCATAAAGGGAACCAGACATGATGAGAAATAAAACCCAACTCAATTAAATACAACTGAGTACAAGGTGAAGCTATCATGAATAATACTTCCTAACAAACATGAGAGTAAATATTAAGAAGTTTCTTGATGCATTTCCGTTAAAAGCATAAAATTGGTGGTAAGAAATACAAAAGACAAAAAGGCACTACCCCAAAAAAGTGGTCTCCAAGCATGAAAACAGAATGAAGTATCCTCAAGCAATTACTAGCTTAATCATAATATTTACTTAACATCATTTTCAATATCTAAAAAACACGAAAAAAGAGAAATACATAAACACAATTTTCAAACTCTGGTATGGAACAAACGAAATAGCATTTACTTACATTCTCAGGCAAGCAGTATCCATGATCGATTGGAACCAGCATGAACTGCCCTTCTTCTCCCTCCTTGTAAAACAGTATATTGCCAGCATGTCGATCAGCATTTGCTAATCTTATATCCAACACACAGATCTTGTGCACCTCCTCTACCGGGAATGCATGAGGCCCCATATCCTCACAGCTCCCATAGTTCTTCACAAACATCTGCAAGGATCCAATCTTGTAGTTCTTGGAGCCATGCCCATTAGGATGATTAAATCTCTCATACAAGCACCGCACCATTACTGTTGGAGGAACACCAGCAAAGCCAACTTCCTCACTGGAGCGGTGCCCACCAATAGGGTGGTCAAGGATGTATGCCGCAACCTCCCTTAGTGCACCCTCGCCTACCCGTGTCCCCCTCTTCAAGCCTTCACCATCTGATGACAAAGGAAGTCCTCGAGGATTATTCTCAGCCATCGGTTCTTCATCAATTGGCTTAAAAACAGCAATATATTTGTGACCTGAGACATCCTGCATAAAGTACACTCCCCCTGAGCCTTCCGAAGACAACACTGGAGCATTACCCTTCTCCAACCCAGCTAATGTAGATTTAACCAGATCTATGATCACCAGAGACAATTCAACTTTGGGATTAATGACCAATGGCTCAATCCAAGCACCTCTATCTGGTGGCTTCCTAGCAACTATCTGAAGGTTATCAACCCCCTTGTTATCCTCTGCATCATGTGCAACTATAGACAGCTCGAAATCCTTGTTAACTGGCTTAGCCCTAATTTTAGCTGATTTACGGATCAGCAAATGGATAACAGCATCATTGTTTTTACAAACGTCATCAACCAGTTGACGATCATTAAGCTCCTCATCATCACAGATGAGCTTCTGATTCTCGAGATTGCAAAAATCGTTACCCTTCTTAGCAATCAGCTGTTTGATGTAACCTATGTTCCGGCTCCGCTCGACTTGGAATTCAAATTTCTTCCCACAGGTAGTTTTCACAGTAATGGCACGGAGATCGCTGAGTCGGATGACAAGGTGGAGAACATTCCCATCAGTGACTCCATAGTCCCGCACGAGGCTGTTGTTACGAGACAACTCCCTGCCATCAAACACCAGCTTCTGCTTCTTTACCATAAAGCCTTTACATGTCTGGATCCTAAGCTTCACGGAGGTGATCGAATCGGACTCAAGAACCCGCATGGGGGTCACCGAAGAACCCGGGACGGCGAGGTAGATCAGAATGGACTCGGGCGAGCAATGCGGCGATCTACTACCGTCGAACCGGATGGGGGAGAGGGCCGCATCTTCCCGGATGGGGTTGAGAGCAACGCCGGCGGAAGACATCTTCGTTCTCTAAGGGGGAACACAAGGAATCCTAGCTAGAAAAAAGGCGAGATTTTTCTTCTATTAAACGCAAGAACCACCATGGATTATGATCTCCTCCTCCTTCTCTGGGCCAAATCTTACCCAGTCCTGCAAACACATCAAACCCATCAAGGAATGGAATCAAACCCTAGATATCCCTATCATAAAATACCCCTTTCTGCCCAGAGATCAGCAATCAAAACCTAGCAAGAGACTAGCGATTCACGCAAGAAGCACACCAGGTAGGCAGAAGGATCAGGGTTTCAAAGCAAGAGATTTATCGAAAAGATTAGAACACAGCGTGGGATTCTTTCAACCAACAAAAAGAAAAAGAGAAAACATCGAGCAATTGAAGAGGAGAAGAAGATTGAACCGGCAAGGAGGATTCTTACCAAAAGGGAAGAGTGGCGATTAGATGTAGAGGGTTTCTAAGGGTGGCATTAGGTTTCGATCGGGTTCTCCTTCCGCTCTTCGTTCGAAAGGCCCGAGTTTTTTCCTTCTTCGAGTTTCCTTTCGCTCTCCTTGATTTTTTTTTTTCCAATAAATGAGCGGAGACGAAGACATGGTCTGAGACGCCGGGCTTATATACGCCTGGACAAGGCACTAATGGCACGCCCGCCATTGAAGGCGTTCGGTGGACGAAACGGCAGTTTCTTGGAAGGCAGCTTCCAAGAAGAAGCTTGGTCGGTATAATGACCATTATGCCCCTAATTTATACTAAGGTAGAAGGCACGAAGCCTTGACGATATTAGCCGTTGCTTCGGACTGTACGTTTAAGGTATGTAAGAATATTTATTTTTTAAATAATATTTGTATATTTTTTTTCAAAATATTGATTTAATTTTTTTTGTTTAGTTTTTAATGAAAAATTAGATTTTTTTTTTTAATTCCAGTCTGCGATTCTTATTGCAAGCAAACATAATTTTAATATAAATGTAACTAGGAAAGAACTTTTCACATTAAAAATTAGACAATTAGGTTTACCATAATTTATAAAAATATGTAAAATTTTATTAAAATATATTAATATTAAATAAATCATAAGATTTGGTTAGAATATACTAAAACTCTTGTCCAAAGTGATATGTGATTATCTCTATAACTAATTGCAAAGGTCTCATAAAGAAATTTCACGGTCAATTGTTATCGAACATCATTGATGCTTTTAATTTTATATAAAATATTATATTTTAATTAACAATTTAACTTGAGTTAATCTTAACATTTCGATTTTTTTTTTTTTCGATAAACATTCAAAAGCAAATGATTAATATGTAAATATAAATTATCATTCCAAGATATACTAAACAGACTTGATTATACATTAATGTCTTGACGTGAAGCTAGTTGTGTATTTTAACATGGTTTCTTTTTCTTGAACATAGTAGATATAAACTGATTGCATGTTTGCCGTCCAATCCAAAATCTTTTATTTGGTACAGCTGGCTAGCTAGCTAGCTAGCGAGAATGTCGGTTTATTAATTTTTTTTTGGTACGAAACATTTTTTTATTAAAAAAACAGAAAGCAAAATTTTTGGAAGTTTGAAGGGGACCACGCGTTTGTGCCTTTACAAATGTTGGTGCAGCTTATGCCTTCTCCTTTCCCTGGTCCTAACTTGATCCTGGAAACTGGGAAAGCTTGCAAGGGGAATTTTACACACCTACGTTCCCTTTGGATCTCTTTCGCTAACATTTGGTCATGGATACTTCAGTCAGGCCGTTGTGCCTTTTACTCCAATCGATCAAACATTCATCCCTGACAGTCCTAAACTACCCAAGTAGCTACATAATTTTTTGTGGGCTTACGTGGTCAACTCCCATAAAAGACAAGTTGACATTTACAAACGGTACTCTCTAATTGGTTCAGGTCAAAGACTCAAAGTAGATGGCAGATCTAGACTAGATCCAGCCTGCTGACACTGATAAAAGCCCCCAACATTGGCAACAATCCAGAAACCTATTTGGATGCCTGACCATCCCGTTCGCATGATCTCATCCGCATCTACGCAAAGGAAGCAATAGTTCCATGCTCGGGTTTTTGGGAACCCGCATTTTTGCATCAGAATGCATTTGTAACCACACGGAAAGGATCAACCAATCAACACAGAAGATAAACATGAATCTAGCTGGATTCCAACAAAACTACCTCAAGATCCCAAAACACTGCTAAAATTTGACTTTATGCCAAGCACAAGTGACGGTTGTTTTCAAGAAAAGTTTATGACAGCAAATTTATCACTCTAAATTCTGAAAGCTATTCTTTTATTGAAAAAATTAAAGGATTTCGGGCTCCTGATTCAACAATAGAGGAGATACTACTTGACTCTGTTCTTCAGATACAAGTAATTTAATCCAAGCACTTAAAACAGCGGAAAGAAAGAAAAACCTACAGCTTCCTTCACAAGTTCCTCTCTACAAACTCCCAAATCCTCTCTTCCATATAAACACGGTCCCGAAGCCGCCGGGGCATGTGCCGCTCATCTGGAAAAAGCAAAAGCTCGTATGGCTTACCAGCAGCGATCAGCGAGTTCACAAGCCTAGCTGTGTGCCTGAAATGAACATTCTCATCGATCATGCCGTGAACAAGCAGCAGCTTGCCTTTGATCTTGTGCACATGGTGCATGATGGAGCCATATTCATAAGCATCAGGATTCTCTGTAGGCAAGCCCATGTACTTCTCTGTGTAGAATGTATCATACCCATCCCATGCAGTCACAGGAGCACCTGAGACTGCACAACGGAATGTACCAGGAAACCTTGCTAGGCTCATGGCAGAGAGGAAGCCACCATAACTCCAGCCATAAAGACCAATATGGCCAGCTTTGGCTAGACCTTGCTTTATAAGCCACTCTGCACCAGTGAGCTGATCTTCTGCATCTACACGACCAATGTTATGTTTTAAATGGCCCTCAAACTTCAATCCTCGTCTTGCAGTCCCTCGGTTATCTAGCTGCCAATGCAAAATTCTAATTAGTTCGCTTGCTGAAGCTCGAACAATTTGCATGAAAATGAAATCGCATTGAAACTAGCACTTACATATTACACACACACACAATATGCATAACTAGTAAGGAAGTAGGAACATGAATCATTAACCTCGGTAAATCTAAAATTTCACATTAAATTCTGAAACAACAGAAAAGGTGGTAACATTGGTATCTAAAAGAATTCTCAGTTAAGGAAACTAACTTTACCAATATTGGAAACATGAACTTGATGAACACAGGAAAAATCTTTAACAACTGATAAGCTTAAGATGCATCATCTTTTCTGATAGATATGTACCAGAACAATAAAGAAACACAAGGTTGCATCAGCTGACAATAAAGTAGTAAGCAGGCTTACCTTCCACACTAAAATCCCCTTGTTTCGTAGGTACTGAGCTCTCATGTCAACCGTATTGATCCATGAATCATATACAAGTTGGACACTTGGACCGCCATAGACACTGATTAATGTTTTATAAGGAGGTGGCCCAAACTTTTTTGCATCAGGCTTATACAGAGCCCCATATAAAGCAGTACCATCCTTTGCTGATATTTGAACAATCTCTGGTGACAAAAGTGGAAGCATTTTAAATCGCGGAATGTTAAGTGGCTGCTCGTATAGAGGCATAATTATGCTTCCATCATGCAAAGAACAAAGAAAAACCCTAGGTGGCGTATTCAAAGAGTCGTGGACATCAATGAACCTCTGCATCTGATGATCAAGAATCACTGCATGTCTTCCATTCCCACGAGTCAACCTTCGAGGGGGTTGCAAGGGAAGGTTATGATCAGGAAATAAGTTTGCACAGTATAAATTAGCTTCCAATGGTCCATCCATGGTACCAGTGAAGTAGACAAGCCCAGCATTCTCATTCGCACCAGCAATTTGTTCGACCATCCAATCACCTTGAGTGATAGGTCCCACCAAAGCTCCATGCTTGTCATGAAGATATAGATGTCTAAAGCCAGTCTTGTCACTGGCCCAAATAAAACCCCCAGAAAACTCACTCCTTCCTTTGTCCAAAGGTGTGAAACAGTCATGTAATGTGATCCAAATATCCTGCTCTTCTACTAGTAAATCTTCCCTCTGACCTGTCTCAATATCAAACTTGAGAACCTTTAATTTGGAGTGAGACCTGTTGAGAACCTGAGCTGTGAGAGAATTATCAGGCATCCAATTCACTCTGGCTAGATATTCTTCATCATCATTGTCCTTTTCCTGCGCTCCACAAAGAAGATCCATCCAAGTAACCTCTCCTCCTAAAGCAGGAACAATTCCAAGTCGAACTTTGACATTAGCTGCTCCAGCAAAAGGGTATGCATGGTCCTCTTGTGCATCTGAACCAACAGAATTTTTACCCTGGTGCATAATTCTAAAAAAAGGTATCTCAGATGAATCAAGTTCAGTGAATGCGATGTATTTGCTGTCAGGCGACCACCAGAACCCTGTCTTTCGATCCATCTCCTCCTATAGTTATTAAACAGATTGCAATAAAATGAAAAATTAATATAACTGTGGGCATCTAATTACATAAATACATGAATACCTAGATAGAAACAGAGAGTGTACCTGTGCAATATATTCAGCAAGACCATGAGTCTGAAAAGACAAAACAGATCATCTGTCAGATTCTGTAAGTAAATGAAGATCGGTCATCAAAAGCTTGGCATGTAGAAAAAGACCTTTAATTATCAGAGGCACATTTTCAACTAAACTGGAATGTGCATACACCTAAACTATTTCAGAAAATTTGACTCCAAATAGTGGAGATAAGCTTTGATAATTAGGGTTTTTGTTATTAGGGCTATCATTTACCATTTGGATGTACTTCAGTGGCATTTTTCATAAACATCAATGCATGTCCAAACGTGTTCAGAGGCGAAGACAAAAGAATGTATATTTAAATTAAGCTTTTGGATTTCTTTACTTAGCTAAGGGATTAGTTTGAGACACATCTATACCCATATAAGCATCCATCCTGCAAGATTCTTCTAGTTTTTTTTTTTTTTTTTTTTTTAATGAAACAAAATCTTAAAATAATACTATACCTTCTACCTTTTCTTTGCTACCTTTTGACCAACTAGCTTATTAAAAGTACAGCACAAAATTAAGCACATGTAAGCAATACCAGGAATTTGGAAATAGACATAAATGTCCTTGACTTAGACTTCATATGGACCAGTTTTGTGATGAACGAAAAGCTAGACAAAGCCATCATTGGATTCCCTCCACCTCCCCCACCCCCCCCCCCCCCCCCAAACAAAACACCCAACCAAAAAAAGGAAAAAAAGCAATCCTCTTTTCTTTTCTTGTCAATGATTAATTGTAGATGTTTCATACATGAACGCATGCATGCAATGATCCACAACCCAAAGATGACTGTATGGTCATGTTGCCCCATTCCATATTTTTCAGAAGTCAAAGACTCTACAACTCACTCTCATCTCTAACACCAACACTTGGGGTTTTTTGACTCCATCTCATGTTTTGCTCTATCCCTTTTTTGTAATCTTTTATCCTTTTACTTCTCTTTAAATAAATTGGGTGACTTTGCCTCCCCTTACACCGAAAAAGTCTAACTAAATTCTAAATATCGAAAATATTATAAAGCTAAACCTCCAAACCTTTTAGTCCTAAAAGAAGACTTTCAATACAAGCAGCTAGACTCCAATATATCGATCTTTTGAAGAGAAAAGAAAAGATCCATATTAGTAACATTCTAAATTAACAGTCATTAGAATAGATACACACACAGAGCAATAACACTTTCAATTTTCAAGACAATCTACCATTTTTTATGATATGAAGATGGTTAAATATGATGTTCACTTTTAAATTCCATATGCCTCTCCCACACCTCTCTAGCTCTCCACATCTTATATCCTTTTCCAACCCTCTACCACCATCATTACGAGTTCATTGTCCATTATACCTCCAAAAACCTGTAACTCCTCTCCGATCTCCATATCATAACCACATCCAAACCAAATATAGCACCCTTCAATTTAGATCAAATCTCAATTAATCAAAGCCCCGAAAGTAGCGTGTCAACTGACTAAGCCTACCTCAAGGCTAGAACTACAAGGCCTAGGCCTGGAGCTTGCCCTAGTTTCAGCTCTTTGTCAGGTCAGGCTAGGCTCAGAATTAGGCATGGTTAGATTTTCTTAAAGTTCAAGCTCCAATCCCATCCTCAACTGATCCCTACATTAACTTCTTAGGTTCAAACCTAACCTGAAAGCCTAATTTCTGAGCCTAGGATGCTATTTATTTCAATCTAAATCTTCATTTTGACCAAGGCAGCCTAGTCCATGGAAACTCCTCCTTCTCAGCAGTTCTCTCTGTTGATCCCATTCTACCATATTAGTTGTCAGACATGTTGAGCAAATCTATCTAACAAAAAAGGAATGATGATGGGGGAGGGGGGGGGGGGGGGGGAGGTTTTAGAAATGGAAGAAGAAGGTTCTAAAAATGTTAACGGATAAAAGAAGGGGAAGGTTTTAAAAAAATGGAAGAGGGGAATGACTTTTGAAGCGAGTTGGAAAGAGTGACCAACCATCTCAGATCAACTCTAGTGAAGTACTCTGCTAACATTATGTGCTGGAAGGGTGAGAATCTTATCGAGGTGAGCCCAAACCAGCTCTCATCTATACAAACTTTCAGCAAATGGTGAAGTAGGTCAATGACAACTAGTTACCCAATAATTTTCATGCACACCTCTCAAAGCAGCAGGTAACACTGTTCCAATCAGATATAGAAGTACAAATATGTAAAAGAAACTTATTGTATGTTGCTAAAAAGTCTCATATCCTTCCACCATACCCAAGACATCTCATCATTATTGTGCGTGACCTAGTAACTGCTTTCAATGGCATCTCTTCTAGAAAGATAATGCTCAAAAAGATGCTACCGTACTTTAGATAAGACAATATTCTTTAACTAGCTAGTAGGGAAGGTATTCTGCTAGCACTGTGACCTTTCATGCAAGATGATCGGTTAGACTACTTGATTGTTTTAGGTTTTGTAGTGAAATTTAGTCATACACAATTTTTTCAATAGAAAACAAAAGATTTTGGAATTCAAATCCAGAATTAATGCAATTGAAGTTACAAAATTTCTAATGGTGCATCCCTAATATATTGCAAATGTAGTTATAAAGGAAATCAATTTATGTGATGCAATACAACAAAATGCGGGTATAGTGCTTGTATGGACCGATGTTATATTCCAAGTGGGCTATCACTTTTAGAGCTGCTTAAAAAAATAAAAGTAACCTTCTTGTACTTAATGAGAACAAATAAAACAAGCAATATGAGTTTGCACAAACTAAAGGTTACGGTAAACATAGCATACATTAGAAACTGTTGAAATCAAACGAACGTCTCACCTTTCCATTTTCTTTTGCACCAAATGTCACTTGTTTAGCTTCGCCATCAGACAAATTCAAGACATGAAGCTCATCATCTCTCACAAACGCAAGCATGCTTCCATCTGGAGACAGGTGCGGGTCAATGATTGGTGAACCAGCTCCGCTATGCAGCTTGAGCTCTGGTTCTGAGCCACATACATCCTGGAAATAGACCTGTTCAAAAAGCTAAGATTCACTTAATATCCCATCCTACGCTGGAAATAAGATTCCTGATTACATCAATAATACCCAACATACAAACACAGATTCCCACTTTTGCAACCATTGCATCCCAAAATCAATCTTGACTACACTTAACCTGATATCCAACAAATCAAATAAGCGAATAGGGAGGGAAAAAAAGGAATAAAAAGAATCAGAGTACGAAAGATTCGAACTTTTGCAAACATTATATCCCAAGAAAAGGTTTTGATTTCACTTAACTTGACATCCAACTAATCAAATAATCGAACAGATGGGGAAAGGAATAAAGAGAATCGAAGTACGAACCCCAGCAGGCAAGGGCACCATGATGGTAGGCTTTCCTGGCAGAAAGCAAGAAGAGGACGGGGACCTGGCCCTCCACTCATAGCGAGTAACTCCCAGCCCCCTCTCCCTCGACCTCTCTCGCCTCAGCTTCTCCTCCGCCGATAGATTACTCTCGTCGAGCCCCCCGCCGTCGGGAGGGCTAAAAATCAAGTCTTGCTTCCGGGATGCGATGTCAAAGGCGTATACTTTCCGGTAGAGGGTACCGTCGGGGCTAAAGAGGTACGAAATCAGGCGGTCGTCGGGGCTGAAGCTGATCGAGGAGGGGGCAACGTAGCCCGGCAGCGGGTACTGCACGATCTCCTCCACAGGGAAGCGGAACGAGTCGTCGTTGGCGTCGGTGAGGGGCATCTCGTCGTCGAGTCTCGGCTTCTTCCTGGCTATCTTGTTGTCCTCCTCGTCTGCCGACTTGAGCGCTTGCATCAGATAGACAGGTGGCGGCGGCGGAGGAACTCTAACGCTAAAGATCTGGCGGAGGCGATCTGATCGGAGGGAGGAGATCTAGAGCGCCCCCCTCCCGTTCTTCCACTTCCTCCTCCAGTCCACGGATTCGATATATTTAAAACAAAAAATAAAATAAAATAAAATAAAATAATCTTATGTTTAGTATAAAAATATTACAAGGAATGAAGGGGGATTCTTGCACGTGGATTGATTGAGTGGTGATAGATCTCACGAAGCGGTGATGTTTCAGATAAAAGGAGGATGATGGATGGGTGGCAAATCTGCTTCAGAGTTGCACGGTTTTAGCCTTGGAAAAAAAATGGCCGGAGTAGAGGGGCCGGGACTATTTTTTGTTTGCCCCGTTTTGTTGGTTGATGTGGACCACGGGAAAGAAAACCTATAGATATCTCCTTTGCAGTATGGATCACTGTGATATGCACCGAGGTGTCCCCTTCTAAGAATGTATTGCGACTTAAGTGTACCTATCTATGGATCATCATTCTCCTACATTCTAGATGCAGTGGGTGCCACATTGATGAGATGTGTGCCGCAAATTTCGGTACCACTTGGTATGGTGGCTCTCAAAGAAAATGGATTACCACTAGGCATTCAGTGTTTTTTTATTAAGAATGTAGCCAGTTTAGAGAGCCCTAAGTTCACGTTTGAATGTGAGTGGCCAAAATACTAGTGGGAAACCTTTCCTGGGTCTCTGCATCCTGGAAGTGCTAATCATGCTGTGGCAACTGTTGTGACAAAGCCTAAAACATGTCTTGAGGAAAAATGTTTTCATACATAAAGTGTCACAAGAGTGTACAAATTTGAAAGGCAATATGCCTATTAATTAACAAACTTATATAGCCAAATAAGCTAAATTAATGATATGTTTTGGTAGCTGTGGAATGATATTTGACATGATTATAGAACATCAAATGCTTTAAGAAATTGCTACTAGTCGAATTGCTTTCATGAATTGATAAACCATTTGATTCCAAAGAGTTTCATCCAGTTAATTTGCTTCGATGGAATGTGAACTTGGGCTTGCCTTATTTGCCATGTCCCCTTAGCAACCTGAGACATCATCATAAAAATTTGAATCCAGATAACTGTAGGACATGTGGATCTTTCTCTTTTGATAAAAAAAAACTTTTCGTTTTGGTAGAATCATTCAGCAATTGCAAAACTTGACATGTACTACGACATAAAAAACCACAAACAATAATAAAAAACCACAAACAAAAAACTTAGGACCCTTACAATAAAATGATGGAGGAGTGCAGCTTACAACACATTTAGGAGGTTTCTGGCTCAATGCAAAAGCAAGTCTAGCTCCTAATATTTGCAGCAAGTGCCATTTTGGCGGATATATATATATATATATATATATATATATATATATATATATATATATATATATATATATATATATATATCAGGTTTGTATATAACAACACTCTACTCGGTTATGAATTGAAGGAGATCCTAGCATAGTCACTCTGGAGGATCATCATTCTTTTCTTGTTGAGTACGTTGGCCGGCAGTCGAGGCAAAGGCTTTCCATGTGTTTCATGAAGGAAATTAACGGAGCACCTGATAGCCTCTTGCGATCTTGCTTATGCACCAGTCTGAGCAGTGCATTTTTCCTCCCTGTATTATTGAGGACATGTTCTTTATATTAGTTATCCAAGAAAAAAATATAAAACGTACAAGGAATAAATAATAAAAGAGATGTGCTAGACCTACTCGCATAAATAGGTGAGAAAAACATCCACGCGTGATAGACCTCATGCGTGGTCTTCAAAACCATTAATCATCCAAGTTTCATGATTACCGTGTCAAACGTATATACTCCAACCTGATGCTCTATTTTTGTTGTTCCAAAAAAGGTTCAAACTCAATAATTCCTAAAAGGCATGAGGCGACATATGTATGTATATAAAATAAAAGTTTTGCACTTAATAATGGATAAGAGAAATGGGGGTGGGGGGGGGGGATTAGAGCATACGAGAGGAGGAACGAGAGGCTATGGCCAGTAGTCATTTTTGCTTATCCTTGTCTCCCATGAATGGGAGAAGGTAAAAACAATCTAGTGATGCGTTGATGGTGGCGTCACTGGCCAAGAGTATTGAGCAAACAACAATTTTGCCGTTCAAATTTTCTACCGGGAGAAATTGGTTCTCCACTCGACTAAGGGTGCATTTGGTTAGTGATTAAAAAATATATATATATATATATTTTTTTATTTTTTATTTTTTAAAAAATAAAAATTAAAAAGTAATATTTAATAATATCATAAAAATTTAAAAAAATATTTTATATATGAAATAATAAATTTTTATTTTTTAAATATATATTTTTTTATATTTTTTATTTTTATATATCTAAAACGTCAAATCAAAAAGTAAAGAGTTCAAATCTTCTCTCTCATCAAGCTCTTCACCTCTGCATCTCCTTCTCTCTTTTTTTTTGAACATTTCTCCCTCATCGAGTTCTTTACCTACCGTCTTCAAATGTTATTTTTTATTTTACAGTAACGTAATTATCAAACATATTTCTTATTTTTTTATTTTTATTCAATAATAAAAATTAAAAAAATAAAAAATATTTTTAAAAATTAAAAATTAAAAAATATAATCAAACGCACTCTAAGTTAATTAACGGTGAGATGCTGCACTAATTTAACTTTGATCAAAAGCTTACAAAACCCATCTATCAAGAATTGATAATTTATTTATATATCATATATATATATATATATATATATATATATATATATATATATATATATATATATATATATAACCTCCACCGACCTTTTCGAACCACACAGAGATGGCGCCCACCTCTTCTCTCTGCCTCTTTTTCCTTTTCCTTTTTTCCCTCCCCTACTCGTCCTTCCAAGAACGCCAACACCTCGCCGTCGATCTCCTCATCGACGCCGTCATCTCCGCCATCGGACCCATCAACCCGGGCCCAGAGCCTCCTCCTCCGCCGGCGGTCCCCACCCCCTCCCCGTCCCCAGGCTCCCCTCTCGCCCCTGCACTCTTCGTCCTCGGCGACTCCACTGTCGACTGCGGCACCAACAACTACCTCGGCACCTTCGCCCGCGCCGACCGCCCCCCATACGGCCGGGACTTCGACACCCACCGCCCTACCGGCCGCTTCTCCAACGGCCGCATCATTGTCGACTACCTCGGTCCGTTTCCTCCTTCCCTTTCCCTTCTTGAACCCTCTCGTTCTATCAAGATTCGAAATCCTCCTCTTGGGTCTCGAAAAATCTTTCTCCAGAAACTCAGTTTTCTTGATTAATTCTGATATAGCACTCCGACTGGGGCTCCCGTTCGTGCCTCCGTTCTTGGGGCAAAGCGGGGAGATCGAGGAAATGATCCACGGCGTGAACTATGCGTCAGCCGCCGCCGGAATCCTCTTCTTGAGTGGGTCCGATCTGGTAAAATTCACCCCCAAAATCGATGCTTTCTTTGAGAAAGATGAGATTTTGATGCCAAAATTGGTCTGGAAGGATGATTCTTGATCGTAGCGCTACCTGGGTTTTGGTAATTTTGGTGCGCAGGGGCAGCACGTCTCTCTGACCCGACAGATCCAGCAGGTCACCGATACATTTGAGCAGTTTGCACTAGGTCTCGGGGAGGAGGCAGCAGCGGACCTAGTCGCGAGGTCGGTGTTCTATGTGTCCATTGGGAGTAATGACTTCATACATTACTATCTGAGGAATACCTCGAGTGTGCAGTCACTATACCTGCCATGGGAGTTCAACCAGCTCCTGGCAACCACTGTGAACGAGGAACTCAAGGTTTTCTCTTATCTCCTCCTTGGAATATTACTAATGCCCATATTCAGGAACTGGAATTTGTACAGTTTGGAATGCCCAATATTTCCTGTCTGAGCTGCGATTTGTACCTTTTCTCTTGAAAGGTTTCCAATATTTGTTGTCTTATTCTCCAAGAAAAAAAAGGAAAAAGAAAACAAGATTTGTCTAATTCCTGAAATTTGATTAGCATGTCCCCGATAGATATGTTTCATATCATTTAATCTTTAGTTCTCAGTTGCATCTTGCAGAATCTGTGGCAAATCAATTATAATATCTTATCCCCTGAATATATGCATTAAATATGGCCAGTACCCTGTAATTTGATATATTTACTGCAATTTCTAGATCATGCTTGCTGCACCCAAGAGAGTTAATTCAAATGTACCATGAATTTGTGGCTGGAATATACCATCATGGTTATCTTTAATATCTGCTTCTGTTAAACCTTTAAATTCGACTGGAGCATTCCTGGAATATATTGGAGCCTACCTGGTTGCCATTCATAAGCGTGTCTTGCATCTAGTTATCCTTAAATTTCAGACTACAGCTTGCTAAATTCCTGCAATTTGAGATGAAGCCCCTTGACAATATGTATACCCATTATATGTTTTTATGCTATAGATGAGATCTCTTGTCCTTCAAATTTCAGATTATGGCTTGCTAAATCCTTTTAATTTGTTATTGGTATAATGAATATGAGGTTTGTTTGATGTGAATGTAGTACCTGCTCTTTGGCCAACTTTCATTGATTCTTTGATATAAATACCTGAATGCAGAATCTATATAATGCAAATGTGAGGAAAGTGGTTGTCATGGGGCTAGCTCCAATTGGCTGCACTCCTCACTACTTGTGGCAGTACGGCAGTGAAAATGGGGAGTGCGTTGATGAGATAAACAATGTAGTAATCGAGTTCAACTATGCCATGAAATACATGGTGTACGTGCTAAACCATGAGCTCCCAGGTGCCATGATCACCTTCTGTGATGCTTTTGAAGGCTCCATGGACATACTCACAAACCGCCAACGCTATGGTGAGTCACAGTCACTTGATCAGCATGCCACTTTACTCCCTAAGACAAAGGTCCAGTGCCTGCTAACAGACTTTCTCTATCTTTCCAGGTTTTGAGACAACAGCTGATGCTTGTTGTGGATTGGGCAAGTATGGAGGATTGATCATGTGCCTGCTACCAGAGATGGCCTGCAGCGATGCATCGACCCATGTTTGGTGGGATGAGTTCCACCCCACAGATGCAGTGAACCGAATCCTTGCAGAAAACGTGTGGTCTGGTGAGCACACCACCATGTGCTCCCCTATGCACTTGCGAGACATGATTTAGCAAGTTTACAAGCATGTGTGTCGATAACTAGCAATTCTTTTTTTCTTTTTTTTAAAGCTCCAAACTACTGTGCTTATCACTGCAGCAAATATAGATCATAGGAAGGCACATGCTCATGTTGATTAGATTCTTCTAATCATCCAGACATATGATCCTTATACAGGCTTACAATTTACTGGAAGCTTATGCTAAGCCATTATAAGCGTATGTGCTTTCTCTATGTACTTCATCTTCACCTACTTTTTGGTATAAAAAAACTGTTGGTGCAAAAATCCGCCGGCATCGGAGAAGCTGGAGTCGAGGAAGTCGCGGTCGCTGCCGGGACCTGCAAAGAAAGTCTAAACCGGAGTTGGAGGTGCTTCGACAAGACCCTCCGACGTTCAAGTCAGTTCTCTGCCTCAACAAAAATGGAGTGCTCGAACGGAAATTTTAGCAGAATTTTGAGATATAGATTAGAGCTTAGAGAATAACGTATCTGGGGGTCCGCTTTTTATAGGTGGAGGGCGTAACAGATTGACAGCGACGTCTGTAACCGCCTGGTAGTGGGTCGTTCGGGGCCATGAGGAGTTTGTTACGGAGAGTAGTGGAGTGGAGTCGTGGCCATCGCCGTGGCCTGCCGCGTGGAGCCTGTTGTGGAGAGTGGAGTGATGTCCGTTGTCGTGACTTGCCAGAGCATGATGGAGCTGCGTGGAATCCGTTATAGGAAGTGGAGTAGAGTCGCGGTCATTACTGTGGCCTGCCAGGGAGTCCAGGCCTGTCAGCCGAAGCTCGATTAGGGTGTCTGACGGAGAGGGGTAGCTCTCCATCTAAGAGGAGCTCGGATATTGCTGGCGAGCTTCCTACCGTTGGGTGCCCTGGGCGCTAGTACTGCAGGCGAAGGTCATCTGCTGTAGAAGCTCGGTCAGGGGCTTTCTGTGGACGAAGTTCAGTTTCACGCAGAATCCGTCAGGAGAGGTTCACCCGCTGGAGAGGTTCGGTCGCTGGAGCCCGTGCGTCGTGGGAATTCATTCGGAATCTGTCTGCTACAGAAGTTCGGTCGGAGTCTGGTTCCCGTAGAAGTCCGGATGGGGATCATTTGTTGAGAAAGCTCGGCTGTAGAAGTCCGGATGTGGATCATTTGTTGAGGAAGCTCGGCCGAAGCCTGCCTGCAATAGAAGTCCGGAAGGAATTCGTTCACAAGGGAAGCTCGGGTGGAGGCTTACAGTAGAAATCCAACGCGGACCGCTCGTAGTAGAAATTTGAAGTAGACCGCTTGTAGCAGAAGCTCGGAGTCCGGCCCTTGTAAGAATTCGGATGAGGTCTACCTGCAATGGGAGCTCAGGGTTGAAGTCTGGCTCCCGTAGGAGCTCGGACGAAGTCTACCTGCAGTAGGAGTTCGAGGAAGAAGTCCGGCTCCCGTAGGAGCTCGGATGAAACTCAGAAGGCGGTCGACCGTCGTAGAAACTTGGATGGAGCCCGTCCGTCGTGGAGATCTGCTATTGAAAAAGTTCGGCCACTGACGAATTGACGTAGCTCTGGAAGAAACTCGGATTGGAGTCAATCGAATCCTGTCGGAAAAGATCCGGAAGGGGTCCGACAGACGGTTGACCCTTGTAGGAGATTGGCCGAAGGTAGGATTCAGAGAGCACTAGGAGCAGCCTGATGGACAACCGAAGAAGCTTATCGCCGGAGAAGCCCGGAAGATGCGGCAGGAGTTCGTCCGTCGGCAGAACTTGAGAATGTTGCGGAAGCTCGACCGCCGGAGAGGTTCGGAAATATGTCGCCCAAGGTTGGACATCGGCAGAGTCCCGGGAGGGTCACTCCTGGTACGAACTTCGACTGAGGGATATTTTATACCCAACACCAGTCCTCCTACTTCCGAGTTTGAGTTTCGAATGAAGGAAGTATAGAGAAATTTTCACAGCCGAAGTTGCCCCCTTGAATTCTGCGTGCAGTCGCCCTCAGATATCCTGGCATTTAATGCGCACATGCTGGAGTCCTTTCAAATCGGGACGACCCGAAGAGACTTTTCGAAATTCCTGCTGGAGCGTGGCTCCGGGTACGGTATAATGATGGCTCTGCCAGCTGTCAGCCATTTTTAGCCGCCTGCTGTGGTGAGTGGGACACGTGGCGAATATGGGTCGGCTTGGGAAGATCCACAATCATTATTACGCCGGATCCCAGGGTCTATTTAAACCCGCCCTTCTTCCTCCGGGAGTTTCACTCTGCCTGAAAGTCCTGTTGGTGCCCGCCTTCTTTCCGAGAGCTCTGACCTTCCTTGGCGTCCGTTTTGGCCCTAGGTGTTCTTCGAGTCATCCCTGTCCCCGCACCTCTGCATCCTTCGAAGCGACTTAGGTTAGTTCCGGAACTTTCGTTCCTTCTCTTGCCATCTAGGTGCTCATTCTTCTTCATTTTTCTTCTGTCGCATTCCACTTGTTTGGTTCCCCACGAACCTCTCGCTTCTTATTTCTTCCGATTTCTCCATGATTTTTAGGGTTCTTGCTTGAAATGTCTTCTGGCACCTCCGCCTCTAGCGGTTCCAGGAGTTCGTCTGCCTCAGTCCCTCAAAACCCTCATACTGTAGACGAACCCATATCTAGGGCTGGGCCTCGTCCGGTTTTTGCGTCGGACGCCATTCCCTGTTCTCTGACTCTAGACAAACTTCTACTGATAAATGTTCAGTATGGAGTTCCTCCGGAGTACGATCTGGAGCTTCTTGGTCCCGCCGACCGGGCTAGCACCCCCCACCTGGCCGCTTCTGCCTGTACCAGGAGGCCTTCCATGTCGGGCTCCGGCTCCCGCTTCCATCCTTCATCGTCGTTTTTTTCCGTTTTCTAGACATTTTTTTAGCTTCACTCGCGTCGAACTCCTTTAGGTTTTTGATAGGGTTCCTCTTCCTTTGCCACGTAGTCGAAGTTCAGCCATCTCTTCCTTTGTTTAGGTATTTTTACACCTTCAAGCGCCACCCCTCGGCAAAGAACTGGTGGTACTTCTCCCCCCAGTTCGGCAAGAAGGAGTTGCTGAAAGGTGCTCCCTTTTCTATCCATAACTGGAAGGAAAAGTACCTCTACGTCCAATGTCCGACCTTAAAGCTGGGATTGCACCCTTGGGGCTCCCTGAGGGACTCCGTCCGTCGGGCTCCTAGTCTGGGAGAGGACGACCTTCGAGCCGCCCGAAAACTTCTTAGTTATCCAACTCCTTCCCTTCCTAACCTTCTGAAGGAGCAATTTATGTTCAACATTGGTTTGAGTCCCCTGGATCTTGCGAGTATTCCATCTTTTCTTTCTTCTTCTTTTCTTCTTCTCTTCTTTTTCTCTCCCCCTCCCTTTTTTTTTTAACTGCGCGTCACCTCTTCCTTCTTTCACTCTGTTGCTGATCTCTTTTTTCTCTCTTTTTTTTTCCTTTTTTTTTTCTCTTTTTTTTTAGGAATGGACGCCGAAGCAGTACGGATGCTTGCCAGGGGCCTCAAGGTTCACAAAAGAAAAGGCGCTGCGGCCTCCGGATCGGCAAAGAAGGCCGAAACGGAGGAGACGAGCTCGGCCACGCCCGCCCAGGCGGCCCTCACCGTCGATGTTCCTTCAGACGTCGAGCCCCCGGTTCCCCGAGCCTCTTCAAGGAGTTCTCCCACCGAGGTTCCTGCTTCGGGGCCCGCTTCGAGGAGGTGCCAAGGGTTGAGAGGGGGAGGAGAAAGAAGACGGTGGCCCGTAGGGTCAGCGGCCGCCAAGCCGCCATCGAAGAATCCCATGGCTCCGAGGAAGAGCCGGTGGAGAATCCCTTTAATGACAGGGACCTGATAAAGCGACTGGTCGACGGGTGTGTCCTGCCCGAAGTCGTCCAGAGGATCGTTCGTGCCGATCCCGAACAGCGGGTTTGGGACTCTCTAGGGTCCTTTCTCGAGGTAAGCAGATTCACTTTCCTCCTTCCCCTCGCTCCTTCATTCAATTAACTTCTCAGCTTTCATTCTGACTTTCCGACCGCCCTTGCAGATCGAGCACCAGCTCTTCGCCAATATCGAGACGATGAACAAGGTGAGGAGGGACGCTATTCAGGCGGAGGAAGATCGTCGGGCCGAGGCTGCCCGCCTCAAGAAAAAGACTGCTGAGGTAGCCAACCTCCAAGAGGCGCTCAAGAAAGAAAAGCAAGCCTCAGAGGAGATGGTGAGGAAGGCAGAGGCCGAGGTCGCGAATTTGACGGAGTAGATTTTGATTTTGATCTCGGAGGCCAGGGGCCAAGTGGTGGAGGAGTTCAAGGCCTCCGTTGAAATAAGGGACCTGAACGTCAAGTTCGGCCAAGATGCATTCATCAAAGGATTCGAGCTCTGCCAAGAGAAGATGGTCAAGAAATTTCCCGAGCTCGACCTCAGCTTCTTGGATGAGGCATCTGAAGATGAAGCCGGGCCCTCTCCTACTGCCGCTGCCACCGCAGCCCCCCTTCCAAGAACATCGGGCTCCCCAACTCCTGCTTCGGAGGTCTGAGACCTCTGACTTTGTATTTTTCTTTTACTGTAATTTTTCTTTTCCCTTTTTGTCTTTAAGAGATATTCAATCAATAAAATTTGGCTCCTCCTTATGGGGAACTTCTCTTCTCTTTTCTTTTTCCTTTCTGCAATGAGCCGCGCCTTGACGCTTTTGTCTCCCGATGGTAGCGCCCTGTCGAAGTGCTTCCCTTGCCACAGGGAGTTCCGCTGAGGTCCACGATCCGACATCTGAGGAAGAAAGTCCGTCATTTAACAGAAAAGTCGAGGGAGATGGAGGACGAGCTTCGCAGGCTGAGGGAGAGCCACTCAGAGGCCACTGCGGAGGCCACCTACTTCCGGAACCTCCACGTGAAAGAGATCACGGATTACAGTCGGAGGAAGGCGAACTTCGAGAAGGAGCTCGAGGAACATAAGAAGCACGCCAGCGACCGATCTTGGGCTCAGACTTCCAAGATCAGCTCTCTTGGAGCGGAGCTGTCGGCTGCACGGGAGAAGATCGGCCAGCTGGAAGGAAGCTCGTCCTGGCTTTTGACCCGGGCCGACCACGATCGAGAATGGTCGAGGAAGTTCTCCGACCTTCAACAACAGCTCTAGGACGTCGAGGCAAATTACAATGCATACCGGACCGGCTGGTGCGAGCAGGTGGACGACTACAGGAAGAAACTCAGGATGGCGATCGACGAGATTGCCCGCCTTCAAAGGCAGTTATCTAAAGGAGCCCAGTTCGTCCCTGTTCGAGACTCCGACGAACTCCAATCCCTGAGAAGAACCATAGAAGAGCTATCCGTCGCCTTTGGGGAGGGGAAGGCCGAGCTGCAGCAGTTGAAGATCCAGCTGGTATACGAGCAGCAGGCGGTCAAGGATGCGGAGGCGGAATCTGAGATCCTGAGAAAGAGACTCCGAGAGGCGGAGAACGAAAGCCAACGGTTTCATCAGAGGTATATGGAGATGCTAATGAGGGAGAAAGAATTCGAAGAAAAAGTCGAAAGCTTAAAGCACTCCCTGATGAGGGTCGAAGCCGAAAGTTCGAAGTCGGAAGAAGCCGGGCCCCCTTAGGGCTCTTTTTGCCTTCCATCCGTTTATGTGTCTTCTTTTTCTGTTCTTGTCATTTTTCTTTTTTTTTTTTGGCCTTCTGGGCTCTGTAACGTATACCTTGCTAACAAAATGAAAAGGAGATTTTTTGTTACCTTGTCCGTGCGTTGCGTTGAATTATCGTCCATCGGACTTCTTTCATTTTTTGTCTCGTTCGATGTCGATATTGTTCGAAGGTTTCTTGTTCATTTTTGTATTAGGTCGTCGTTACCGAATTTCTTGTGTCTTTTGATTTGTTCGACGTCCACATTGTTTGAAGGTTCCTAGCCGTTGTCGTGTTGATTTGCCTTTTCGTTCATGATCGTAGATCTCTCTTTCTCTTTCTCCTTCTTCATGGAGACGAGGTCCTTTGTGTCTTTGGTATAGTTTGGCTTCCATTTTTCACTGGTGTAGTCCATCGCTTTTCCTTCACATCTCCCTCCTCTTTTTAAGTAAGGGTTCTCCCTAACTTTTTACGGGGTCGCGGGAGCATAGAGGGACCGTCGAGAAGGTTCTCTTTTTTCTTATCAGATCTTGAATGATCGGATCTTAGTCGGCGTCAGGACGAGGTTCTCCTTTTATTCCTGATGTAGTCGATTTCAGCTCAAGTTAGGACGAGGTTCTCCTCCTGTTCCTAACAGGACTGTGGGGGCACATATAGGCGTTGCAGGACCTCTCCCCCCATCCGGTCTAAAAGTAACTGGGCCTTCGACTTTGCTCATGTTAGGACGAGGTTCTCCTCCTATCCCTAACAGAGCTGTGGGGGCACGTATGGGCGTTGCAGGGCCTCTCCCCCCATCCGGTCTAAGGAGAACCGGGCCTTCGACTTTGCTCATGTTAGGGCGAGGTTCTCCTCCTGTCCCTAACAGGACTGTGGGGGCACATATGGGCATTACAGGGCCTCTCCCCATCCGGTCTAAGGAGAATCGGGCCTTCGACTTTGCTCATGTTAGGACGAGGTTCTCCTCCTGTCCCTAACAGGGCTGTGGGGGCACATATGGGCGTTACAAGGCCTCTCCCCCATCCGGTCTAAGGAGAATCGGGCCTTCGACTTTGCTCATGTTAGGGTGAGGTTTTCCTCCTGTCCCTAACAGGACTGTGGGGGCACACATGGGCGTTGCAGGACCTCTCCCCCATTCAGTCTAAGGAGAACCGAGCCTTCGATTTTGCTCATGTTAGGGCGAGGTTCTCCTCCTGTCCCTAACAGAGCCGTGGGGGCACATATAGGCCGTTATATGGGCCTCACCCTCCGTCCGATCTTAAAATAATCGAACTTTCAACTTTGCCCATGTTAGGACAAGGTTCTCCTCCTGTCCCTAACAGGGCTTTGTTTTCGTTGTCTGAAGGGGTTATTCCCTGTCGTTACGAGTCCATGCCAAAAAGAAAAGATATGCAAATCTGAAAAGAATCTTGATTTAAAGCAAAGTCGTTCATAATACATTTACAGGTTTTTCAAATCCCATGGCCGTAGAAGGTCTGCTCCCCGTCGAGGTCCTCCAGAGATGGAGTTGATGATCCCAATTGGAGGCCGATCTCCAGGCTGCTCTTCCCTCCTCGACGGCTCAGGTTGTGGCAGGGCCCTTGGCCGATCCTCTCTACCCTCAGGCCGGCGTCGAATGAACCTGTCGAGCTGACCTCGTCTGATGAGCTCCTCGATCTCGTTTCGGAGTTGAATGCATTCCTTTGTGTCGTGATCGTAGTCACGATAGTAGAGGCAGAACTTGTTAGGATTGCGCTTCTCGGGGTGTGTGTGCATCCTTTCTGGCCTTGGGAGCTGCTCTCTGACCTCCATCAGCACCTGAGTTTTCGACGCATTGAGGGGGGCATAGCTGCAGAATCTTCCTGGGGGAGAGCCCCATCGAACCCTACGATCCGGGCTTCTCTGCCTGCGTGCTCGGGGAGGAGTCTGGGTGCGCTTGTGCCCGGGAGGAGTCCGAGAACATGGCCGGGCTTCACTCGGGCCTCTTTCAACTGCGGGCTTGCTGGAGTCGCCCGTCTGTCGCTCCTTCGCGGCTTCCTCGTCCTTCAACTTGAAGGCTTCCTCCGCTCGGGCATATCCTTCGGCCCGAGCCAGCAGATCGGTAAAGTCTCTAGGATACTTCTTTTTCAGGGAGAAGAGGAGGTCATTCTTTTGAAGGCCGCTCTTTAAGGCGGCCATTGCAACCGATTGGTCCAGGTTCCGGACCTCCAGGGCGGCGGCGTTGAAGCGGTTGACGTAAGCTCGGATGGATTCTCCCTCCTTTTGCTTGATGTTGATGAGGGACTCCGAACCTCGCCGAGGACGCCGGCTACTGATGAAATGAGCCACAAACTGGTGACTCATTTGGTCAAAGGAGAAGATCGTACCCGACTTCAATGCCGAGTACCAATTCCTTGCTGCTCCGTTCAAGGTAGACAGGAAAGCTCGACATAAGATGGTGTCTGGCGCACCATGGAGCAGCATCATGGTCCGAAAGGCCTCCAGGTGGTCGACCGGGTCCGAGGTCCCATCGTAGCTCTCGAATTGGGGGAGCTTGAAGTTCGACAGGATTGGTTCCTGCATGATCATTTGAGAGAAAGGAGGATCAGTGCAGATGTCCTCACCGTAAGCAGTGGGAGCACGGCGGAGCTCTTCGATCCGCCGGTTCATCTCCTGGAATCTCTGATGCAGGAGGTCCTCTCGATTGCGGGCCTCGAGGGTTTTCTGGTGGAGCGGAGGCAGGGACTCTCCGGGGGTTGAATCATAATCGGACGGAGGACTCTCTGCCTTCTGTTTTTCTTTTCTGAGAAAGACAGGGCGGCTGGCCCATGTGGCCCGTCCGGTCGTTGGATTCTGGAACTCCGACGACGCTCTTTCCAGCCGCACCGACGCTTGCGGCTGCTGCGGTTGCTGCTGCATGGCCTGCACTGCTTCGGTGAGGCCTCTGACCTGTTGAACCAGCAGGTCAAACTGCTCCATGCCGACTGCCATCGTCGTTGGAGGAGGAGCCTGAAAAACTGGAGATGAGGCCGGGGCTTGCGTAGCTTGCTGAGATCTGGCCGCGAAGGCTGTTGACCGCCTGGTGGATGCCCTTCGGGGAGGCATCAGGAGGAGATCAGGCAAGCAACCGGAGGAGGAGATGTCGGAGAAGATGACCGAAGGTAGTCCCGTTGAGCGCTCCTTTAAGAACAAGGGTACTGCGAAGACACGCCCCCTTCCTCTAGCGCCAACCCTGTTGGTGCAAAAATCTGCTGGCGTCGGAGAAGCTGGAGTCGAGGGAGTCGCGGTCGCCGTCGGGACCTACAAAGAAAGTCTAAACCAGAGTTGGGGGTGCTCCGGCAAGACACTCCGACGCTCAAGTCAGTCTCTGCCCCAACAAAAATGGAGTGCTCGAACGAAAATTTTAGCAGAGTTTTAAGATAGAGATTAGAGCTTAGAGAATAACGTATCTGGGGGTCCCCTTTTTATAGGCAGAGGGCGTAACAGATTGACAGCGACGTCTGTAACCGCCTGGTAGTGGGCTGTTCGGGGCCATGAGGAGTTTGTTACGGAGAGTAGTGGAGTGGAGTCGTGGCCATCGCCGTGGCCTGCCGCATGGAGCCTGTTGTGGAGAGTGGAGTGATGTCCGTTGTCGTGACTTGCCAGAGCATGATGGAGCCGTGTGGGATCCGTTATAGGAAGTGGAGCAGAGTCGCGACCATTACTGTGGCCTGCCAGGGAGTCCAGGCCTGTCGGTCGAAGCTCGGTTGGGGTGTCTGACGGAGAGGGGTAGCTCTCCGTCTGAAAGGAGCTCGTATTTTGCTGGGGAGCTTCCTATCGTTAGGTGCCCTGGGCACTAGTACTGCAGGCGAAGGTCATCTGCTGTAGAAGCTCGGTCAGGGGTTTTTTGTGGACGAAGTTCAGTTCCACACAGAATCCGTCAGGAGAGGTTCACCCGCTGGAGAGATTTGACCGCTGGAGCCCGTGCGTCGTGAGAATTCATCCGGAATCTATCTGCTACAGAAGTTCGGTCGGAGTCTGGTTCCCGTAGAAGTTCGGATGGGGATCATTTGTTGAGGAAGCTCGACCATAGAAGTCTGGATGGGGATCATTTGTTGAGGAAGCTCGACCGAAGCCTGTCTGCAATAGAAGTTCGGAAGAAATTCATTCACAAGGGAAGCTCGGGTGGAGGCTTACAGTAGAAATCCAACGCGGACCGCTCGTAGTAAAAATTTGAAGTAGACCGCTTGTAGCAGAAGCTCGGAGTCCGGCCCTTGTAAGAATTCGGATGAGGTCTACCTGCAATGGGAGCTCAGGGCTGAAGTCTGGCTCCCATAGGAGCTCGGACGAAGTCTACCTGCAGTAGGAGTTCGAGAAAGAAGTCCGGCTCCCGTAGGAGCCCGGATGAAACTCGGAAGGCGGTCGACCGTCGTAGAAACTTGGATGGAGCCCGTCCGTCGTGGAGATCTGCTGTTGGAAAAGTTTGGCCACTGACGAACTGACGTAGCTCTGGAAGAAACTCAGATTGGAGTCAATCGAATCTTGTCGGAAAAGATCCGAAAGGGGTCCGGCGGATGGTTGACCCTTGTAGGAGATCGACCGAAGATAGGATCCAGAGAGCACTAGGAGCAGCCTGATGGACAACCGAAGAAGCTTATCGCCGGAGAAGCCCGGAAGATGCGGCAGGAGTTCGTCTGTCGGCAGAACTTGAGAATGTTGCGGAAGCTCGACCGTCGGAGAGGTTCGAAAATATGCCGCCCAAGGTTGGATGTCGGCAGAGTCCCGGGAGGGTCACTCCTGGCACGAACTTCGGCTGGAGGGTATTTATACCCAACACCAGTCTCTCTACTTCCGAGTTTGAGTTTCGAATGAAGAAAGTATAGAGAAATTTTCATAGCCGAAGTTACCCCCTTGAATTCTGTGCGCAACCGCCCTCAGATATCCTGGCATTTAATGCGCGCATGCTGGAGTCTTTTCAAATCGGGGTGACCCGAAGAGACTTTTCAAAATTTCCACTGGAGCATGGCTCCGAGTACGACGCAATGATGGCTCTGCCAGCTGTCAGCCATTTTTAGCCGCCTGCTGTGGCGAGTGGGACACGTGGCGAATATGGGTCGGCCTGGGAAAATCCACAATCATTATTATGCCAGATCCCAGGGTCTATTTAAACCCGCCCTTCTTCCTCCGGGAGTTTCACTCTGCCTGAAAGTCCTGTTGGTGCCCGCCTTCTTTCCGAGAGCTCTGACCTTCCTTGACATCCGTTTTGGCCCTAGGTGTTCTTCGAGTCATCCCTATCTCCGCACCTCTGCATCCTTCGGAGTGACTTAGGTTAGTTCCGAAACTTTCGTTCCTTCTCTTGCCATGTAGGTGCTCATTCTTCTTTATTTTTCTTTTGCCGCATTCCACTTGTTTGGTTCCCCACGAACCTCTCGCCTCTTATTTCTCCCGATTTCTCTAGGATTTTTAGGGTTCTTGCTTGAAATATCTTCTGACACCTCCGCCTCTAGCGGTTTCAGGAGTTCGTCTGCCTCAGTCCCTCAGAACCCTCATACTGTAGACGAATCCATATCTAGGGCTGGGCCTCGTCCGATTTTTGCACCGGATGCCATTTTCTGTTCTCTGACTCTGGACGAACTTCTACTGATAAAGGTTTAGTATGGAGTTCTTCCGGAGTACGATCTGGAGCTTCCTGGTCCCACCGACTGGGCTAGCACCCCCCCATCTGGCTGCTTTTGCCTGTACCAGGAGGCCTTCCGTGCCGGGCTCCGGCTCCCGCTTCCGTCCTTCGTCGTCGCTCTTTTCCATTTTCTAGATATTTCTTTAGCTTCAGTCACGCCGAACTCTTTTAGGTTTTTGATAGGGTTCCTCTCCCTTTGCCACGTAGTCGAAGTTCAGCCATCTCTTCCTTTGTTTAGGTATTTTTACACCTTCAAGCGCCATCCCTCGACGAAGGACTGGTGGTACTTCTCCCCCCAGTTCGGCAAAAAGGGGTTGCTGAAAGATGCTCTCTCTTCTATTCATAACTGGAAGGGGAAGTACCTCTACGTCCAATGTCCGACCTTAAAGCTGGGATTGCCCCCTTGGGGCTCCCTAAGGGACTCCATCCGCCGGGCTCCTAGCCTGGGAGAGGACGACCTTCGAGCCGTCCGGAAACTTCTTAGTTATCCAAATCCTTCCCTTTCCAACCTTCTGAAGGAGCAATTTCTGTTCAACATCGGCTTGAGTCTCCTGGATCCTGCGAGTATTCCATCTTTCCTTCTTCTTTTCTTCTTCTCTTCTTCTTCTCTTCTCCCCCCCTTTTTTTTTTTAACTGCGCGTCACCTCTTCCTTCTTTCACTCCATTGCTGATCTCTTTTTTCTCTCTTTTTTTTTCTTTCTTTTTTTTTTCTCTTTTTTTTTTTAAGAATGGACGCCGAAGCAGCATGGATGCTTGCCAGGGGCCTCAAGGTTTACAAAAGAAAAGGCGCTGCGGCCTCCGGGTCGGCAAAGAAGGTCAGAACGGAAGAGACGAGCTCGGCCACGCCCGCCCAGGTGGCCCTCACCGTTGATGTTCCTTCAGACGTCGAGCCTCTGATTCCCCGAGCCTCTTCGAGGAGTTCTCCCGCCGAGGTTCCCGCTTCGAGGGCCCGCTTCGAGGAGGTGCTAGGGGTTGAGAGGGGGAGGAGAAAGAAGACGGTGGCCGCAGGGTCAGCGGCCGCCGAGCTGCCATCGAAGAATCCCACGGCTCCGAGGAAGAGCCGGTGGAGAATTCCTTTAATGACAGGGACCTGATAAAGCGACTGGTCGACGGGTGCGTTCTGTCTGAAGTCGTCCAGAGGATCGTTCGCGCCGATCCCGAACAGCGGGTTTGGGACTCTCTAGGGTTTTTTCTCGAGGTAAGCAGATTCACTTTCCTCCTTCCCCTCGCTCCTTCATTCAATTAACTTCTCAGCTTTCATTCTGACTTTTCGACCATCCTTGCAGATCGGGCACCAGTTCCTCGCCAACATCGAGGTGATGAACAAGGCGAGGAGGGACGCTATCCAGGTGGAGGAAGGTCGCCGGGCCGAGACTGCCCGCCTCAAGAAAAAGACTACCGAGGTAGGCAACCTCCAAGAGGCGCTCAAGAAATAAAAGCAAGCCTCGGAGGAGATGGTGAGGAAGGCGGAGGCCGAGGTCGCGAATTTGACGGAGCAGATTTCGATCTTGATCTCGGAGGTCAGGGGCCAATCGGTGGAGGAGTTCAAGGCCTTCGCTGAAATGAGAGACCTGAACGTCAAGTTCGGCCAAGATGCATTCATCAAAGGATTCGAGCTCTGCCAAGAGAAGATGGTCAAGAAATTTTTCGAGCTCGACCTCAGCTTCTTGGATGAGGCGTCTGAAGATGAAGCCGGGCCCTCTCCTACTGCCGCTACCACCACAGCCCCCCTTCCAAGAACACCGGGCTCCCCAACTCCTGCTTCGGAGTTCTGAGACCTCTGACTTTATATTTTTCTTTTACTGTGATTTTTCTTTTTCCTTTTTGTCTTTAAGAGACATTCAATCAATAAAATTGGGCTCCTCCTTATGGGAAACTTCTCTTCTCTTTTCTTTTTCCTTTCTGTAATGAGCCGCGCCTTGACGCTTTTGTCTCCCGATGGTAGCGTCCTGCCGAAGCGCTTCCCTTACCACAGGGAGTTCTGCTGAGGTCCACGATCCGACATCTGAGGAAGAAAGTCCGTCATTTAACAGAAAAATCGAGGGAGATGGAGGACGAGCTTCGCAGGCTGAGGGAGAGCCACTCAGAGGCCACTGCGGAGGCCACCTACTTCCGGAACCTCCACGTGAAAGGGATCATGGATTACAGCCGGAGGAAGGCGAACTTTGAGAAGGAGCTCGAGGAACATAAGAAGCGCTCCAGCGACCGATCTTGGGCTCAGGCTTCCAAGATCAGCTCTCTTGGAGTGGAGCTGTCGGCTGCACGGGAGAAGATCGGTCAGCTGGAAGGAAGCTCATCCTGGCTTTCGACCCGGGCCGACCACGACCGAAAATGGTCGAGGAAGTTCTCCGATCTTCAGCAACAGCTCCAGGACGCCGAGATGAACTACAATGCATACCGGGCCGGCTGGTGCGAGCAGGTGGATGACTACAGGAGGAAGCTCAGGATGGCGACCGACGAGATTGCTCGCCTTCAAAGGCAGTTATCTGAAGGAGCTCAGTTCGTCCCTGTTCGGGACCCCGACGAACTTCAATCCCTGAGAGGAACCATAGAAGAGCTATCCGTCGCCCTTGGGGAGGGGAAGGCCGAGCTGCAGCAGTTGAAGATCCAGCTGGTATACGAGCAGCAGGCGGTCAAAGACGCGGAGGCGGAATCCGAGGTCCTGAGAAAGAGGCTCCGAGAGGCGGAGAACGAAAGCCAACGGTTTCATGGGAGGTATATGGAGATGCTAATGAGGGAGAAAGAATTGGAAGAAGAAGTCGAAAGCTTAAGGCACTCTCTGATGAGGGTCGAAGTCGAAAGTTCGAAGTCGGAAAAAGCCGGGCCCCCTGAGGGCTCTTTTTGCCTTCCGTCCGTCTATGTGTCTTCTTTTTCTGTTCTTGTCATTTTTTTTTTTTGGGCCTTCTGGGCTCTGTAACGTATACCTTGCTAACGAAATGAAAAGAAGATTTTTGGTTACCTTGTCTGCACGTTGTGTTGAATTGTCGTCCGTCGGACTTCTTTCATTTTTTGTCTCGTTCGATGTCGATGTTGTCCGAAGGTTCCTTGTTCATTTTTGTATTAGGTCGTCGTTACCGAATTTTTTGTGTCTTTTGATTTGTTCGACGTCGACATCGTTTGAAGGTTTCTAGCCGTTGTCGTGTTGATTTACCTTTTCGTTCATGACCGTAGATCTCTCTTTCTCTTTCTCCTTCTTCATGGAGACGAGGTTCTTTGTGTCTTTGGTATAGTTTGGCTTCCATTTTTCACTGGTGTAGTTTGTCGTTTTTCCTTCACATCTCCCTCTTCTTTTTAAGTAAGGGTTCTCCCTAACTTTTTACGAGGTCGCGGGAGCGTAGAGGGGCCGTCGAGAAGGTTTTCTTTTTTCTTATCAGATCTTGAATGACCGGATCTTAGTCGGCATCAGGACGAGGTTCTCCTTTTATTCCTGATGTAGTCGATTTCAGCTCAGGTTAGGACGAGATTCTCCTCCTGTTCTTAACAGGACTGTGGGGGCACATATGAGCGTTGCAGGGCCTCTCCCCCCATCCGGTCTAAAAGTAACCGGGCCTTCGACTTTGCTCATGTTAGGGCGAGGTTCTCCTCCTGTCCCTAACAGGACTGTGGGGGTACGTATGGACGTTGCAGGGCCTCTCCCCCCATCCGGTCTAAGGAGAATCGGGTCTTCAACTTTGCTCATGTTACGACGAGATTCTCCTCCTGTCCCTAACAGGGTTGTGGGGGCACATATGGGCGTTGCAGGGCCTCTCCCCCCATCCGGTCTAAAGAGAACCGGGCCTTCAACTTTGCTCATGTTAGGGCGTGGTTCTCCTCATGTCCCTAATAGGGCTGTGGGGGCACATATGGGCATTGCAGGGCCTCTCCCCCCATCCGATCTAAGGAGAACCGGGCCTTCGACTTTGCTCATGTTAGGACGAGGTTCTCCTCCTGTCCCTAACAGGGCTGTGGGGGCACATATAGGCGTTGCAAGGCATCTCCCCCCATCCGGTCTAAGGAGAACCGTGCCTTCGACTTTGCTCATGTTAGGGCGAGGTTCTCCTCCTGTCTCTAACAGGGCCGTGGGGGCACATATGGACCGTTATATGGGCCTCGCTCCCCGTCCGGTCTTAAAATAATCGGACTTTCAACTTTGCCCATGTTAGGACAAGGTTCTCCTCCTGTTCCTAACACAGCTTTGTTTTCGTTGTCTGAAGGAGTTATCCCCTGTCGTTACGAGTCCATGCCAAAAGAGAAAGATATGCAAATCTGAAAGAAATCTTGATTTAAAGCAAAATCGTTCGTAATACATTTACAGGTTTTTCAAATCCCATGGCCGTAGAAGGTCTGCTCCCCATCGAGGTCCTCCAGAGATGGAGTTGATGATCCCAATTGGAGGCCGATCTCCGGGCTGCTCTTCCCTCCTCGGTGGCTCAGGTTATGGCAGGACCCTTGGCCGATCCTCTCTACCCTCAGACCGGCGTCGAATGAACCTGTCGAGCCGACCTCATCTGATGAGCTCCTCGATCTCGTCTCGAAGTTGAATGCATTCCTCTGTGTCGTGACCGTGGTCACAATGGTAGAGGCAGAACTTGTTAGGATTGTGCTTCTCGGGATGTGTGCGCATCCTTTCTGACCTTGGGAGCTGCTCTCTGACCTCCATCAGCACCTGGATTTTCGACGCGTTGAGGGCGGCATAGCTGCGAAATCTTCCTGGGGGAGAGCCCCGCCGAACCCTGCGGTCCGGGCTTCTCTGACTGCGTGCTCGGGGAGGAGTCTGGGCGCGCTTGTGCCCGGAAGGAGTCCGAGAATGTGGCCGGGCTTCACTCGGGCCTCTTTCAACTGTGGGCTTGCCGAAGTCGCCCGCCTGTCGCTCCTTCGCGGCTTCCTCGTCCTTAAGCTTGAAGGCTTCCTCCGCTCGGGCATATCCTTCGGCTCGAGCCAGCAGATCGGCAAAGTCTCTAGGATACTTTTTTTTCAGGGAGAAGAGGAGGTCATTCTTTTGAAGGCCGCTCTTTAAGGCGGCCATTGCAACCGATTGGTCCAGGTTTCGGACCTCTAGGGCGGCGGCGTTGAAGCGGTTGAAGTAAGCTCGGATGGATTCTCCCTCTTTTTGCTTGATGTTGATGAGGGACTCCGAACCTCGCCGGAGACGCCGGCTGCTGACGAAATGAGCCATGAACTGGTGACTTATTTGGTCAAAGGAGAAGATCACACCCGACTTCAATGTCGAGTACCAATTCCTTGCTGCTCCCTTCAAGGTAGACGGGAAAGCTCGACACAAGATGGCGTCTGGCGTGCCATGGAGCAGCATCATGGTCCGGAAGGCCTCCAGGTGGTCGACCGGATCCGAGATCTCATCGTAGCTCTCGAATTGGGGGAGCTTGAAGTTCGACAGGATTGGTTCCTACATGATCATTTGAGAGAAAGGAGGGTCAGTGCAGATGTCCTCATCGTAAGCAGTGGGAGCGCGGCGGAGCTCTTCGATCCGCCGGTTCATCTCTTGGAATCTCTGATCCAGGAGGTCCTCTCGATTACGGGCCTCGAGGGTTTTCTGGTGGAGCGGAGGCAGGGACTCTCCGGGGGTTGAATCATGATCGGACGGAGGACTCTCTGCCTTCTGTTTTTCTTTTCTGGGAAAGACAGGGTGGCTGGCCCATGTGGCCCGCCCGGTCGTCGGATTCTAGAACTCCGAGATGCTCTTTCCAGCGGCACCGACGCCTGCGGCTGCTGCTGCATGGCCTGCACTGCTTCGGTGAGGCCTCTGACCTGTTGAACTAGCAGGTCAAATTGCTCCATGCCGATTGCCGTCGTCGGAGGAGGAGGAGCCTGGGAAATCGGAGATGAGGTCGGGGCTTGCGGAGCTCGCTGAGATCTGGTCGCGGAGGTCGTTGACCGCCTGGTGGATGCCCTTCAGAGAGGCATCAGGTGGAGATCAGGCAGGCAACCAGAGGAGGAGATGTCGGAGAAGATGATCGGAGGTAGACCCGTTGAGCGCTCCTTTAAGAATAAGGGTACTGCGAAGACACGTGCCCTTCCTCTAGCGTCAATCCTGTTGGTGCAAAAATCCACCGGCGTCGGAGAAGCTGGAGTCGAGGGAGTCGCGGTCGCCGTCGGGACCTGCAAAGAAAGTCTAAACCGGAGTTGGGGGTGCTCCGGCAAGATCCTCCGATGCTCAAGTCAGTTCTCTGCCTCAACAAGAATGGAGTGCTCGAACAAAAATTTTAGCAGAGTTTTGAGATAGAGATTAGAGCTTAGAGAATAACGTATATGGGGGTCTCCTTTTTATAGGCGGAGGGTGTAACAGATTGACAGCGATGTCTGTAACTGCCTGGTAGTGGGCCGTTCGGAGCCATGAGGAGTTTGTTACGGAGAGTAGTGGAGTGGAGTCGTGGCCATCGTCGTGGTCTGCCACGTGGAGCCTGTTGTGGAGAGTGGAGTGATGTCCGGTGTCGTGACTCGCCAGAGCATGATGGAGCCGCGTGGGATCCATTATAGGAAGTGGAGCAGAGTCGCGGCCATTACTGTGGCCTGCCAGGGAGTCCAGGCCTGTCGGCCGAAGCTCGGTTGGGGTGTCTGACGGAGAGGGGTAGCTCTCCATCTGAGAGGAGCTCGGATATTGCTGGCGAGCTTCCTACCGTTGGGTGCCTTGGGCGCTAGTACTGCAGGCGAAGGTCATCTGCTGTAGAAGCTCGGTTAGGGGCTTTCTGTGGACGAAGTTCAGTTCCACGCAGAATCCGTCAGGAGAGGTTCACCCGCTGGAGAGGTTCGACCGCTGGAGCCCGTGCGTCGTGGAAATTCATCCGAAATCTGTCTGCTACAGAAGTTCGGTCGGAGTTTGGTTCCCGTAGAGGATGGGGATCATTTGTTGAGGAAGCTCGGCCGTAGAAGTCCGGATGGAGATCATTTATTGAGGAAGCTTGGTCGAAGCCTGCCTGTAATAGAAGTCCGGAAGGAATTCGTTCACAAGGGAAGCTCGGGTGGAGGCTTATAGTAGAAATCCAACGCGGACCGCTCGTAGTAGAAATTTGAAGTAGACCGCTTGTAACAGAAGCTCGGAGTCTGGCCCTTGTAAGAATTCGGATGAGGTCTACCTGCAATGGGTGCTCAGGGCTGAAGTCTGGCTCCCGTAGGAGCTCGGACGAAGTCTACCTGCAGTAGGAGTTCGAGGAAGAAATCCGACTCCCGTAGGAGCCCGGATGACACCTGGAAGGCGGTCGACCGCCGTAGAAATTTGGATGGAGCCCGTCCATCGTGGAGATCTACTGTTGAAAAAGTTCGGCCACTGACGAACTAACGTAGCTCTGGAAGAAACTTGGATTGGAGTCAATCGAATCCTGTCGGAAAAGATCCGGAAGGGGTCCGACGGACGGTTGATCCTTGTAGGAGATCGACCGAAGGTAGGATCCAGAGAGCACTAGGAGCAGCCTGATGGACAATCGAAGAAGCTTATCGTCGGAGAAGTCCGGAAGATGCGGCAGGAGTTCGTCCGTCAGCAGAACTTGAGAATGTTGCGGAAGCTCGACCGTCGGAGAAGTTCGAAAATATGCCGCCCAAGGTTGGACGTCGACAGAGTCCCGGGAGGGTCACTCCTGGTGCGAACTTCGGTTGGGGGGTATTTTATACCCAACAAATGTGCTAGATGCTTCTATCTTCGGCATCAACCAGAGGTTTCCAATAAAGTTGGGTAATGCCATGGTTATATCCCTGTATCCAACATCGTGCTTATCAGAACAGAGTAATAAGTATCGGTAGTATGGGCTTAGGAAAATTTTATTTCAAATAAGCAAACAATAGTGCCCTTTGTGTTCGAAGAGGAGTGTTCTTTAGCTTTTATGCGAAGGGTCCTTGTAACTTGAAGAGATGGAGTGCCCTGGTTCTTGAGTGGTATTTGGTATATCATCAGACAATCTGGATTGTCAATAACGTAGATTACTAGTAATATGGATTATCAGTAATGTTGATTATTGTGTTTGATATACTCAGATAATATTACAGTAAAATCACAGAGAATCTTAATTGATATATTTGGTATGACAATCAGATTATTGATAATGTAACATCATATTTTCAAAATATTCTTAAATCAAATTATTAGTTTAGCATTTTAACATATACTTAGCAGAATCAATGATCCAAATCCTTAGCTAGATCAATCTATGTAACATATATTAAAAAATTTAATTTTTTTGATATATTAAAATTTTAAAATAATTAAACTATTTATTTAATTATTTAATTATTATTATTATTAATTAATACTTATTACTATTTTTATTATTTTTTAATATTTATTATTATTATTTTATATTATTTAATTTTTTTTTATTTTTCCTCCTTCCTTCTCCTTCTCTCGCACGCCACATCCCAACTTCCGCTCCCCCCACCCCCAGCGGCCCCCGGTTGCTCCGCGCACTCTACCCCCAACGGCACCCCGTCTGCCGCCCCCGCAGCCGCCTCCATCACCGTCCTCATCTATCAATGCCACCTCCCTCACCCACCCCATTGGTCCCCTATATCCGTGTCGGAGTTCGCTGCGACCTCGCGAGTGAGATGATGAAACTGCCGGTTGCCGCCACTGCCGCCTCCTCCTTCTCTGTCGTGTTCTTCTACGAGGAGCGGGATGTCGACGTCGGCACCATCGCGGTCCACCCCACCTTCGATGGGGAGTGGGAGGCCAACATCGACGGGAATCACTCCTTACCAGATCTCCTTCTCCCTCGTCCGTTGCAAGAAAGCCCACGCCTCGTCGGAGGTCCGCCGCAAGGTCCCCATCGACGAGTCCTCCAATTTCATCGCCATCGCACATGTGGGATGCCATTGCAAGGAGGGCGGTGGCGCCAGAGCGACCGGTAGTGTGCAAGGAGTGTGAAATGAAAGATTAAGATTGGAGTATAACCTAAAAAAAGATAGTTAGTATGATTCAAACGGCACTGGCCCCATAAATTAAAGTCACGATGTTGAAAGAGATATCACCGAAGAAGTTGTGAGATATATTGGAGAGGAAGTATGCATCGAAGACATTAACTAACCACTTGATGATGAAGATGGATCTGTACTTATTGAAGATGGAGGAAGGAGGTAATGTTATTGACCATTCAAATAAATTTAATGAGTCAGTATTTCGACTATTGAATGCAGGGGAGATGATTAAAGAAGAAGAGCAGACATCGCTCTTATTGGTTTCACTACCCAGATCCTACAAACCACTGATGCAGTTAATACTAGCAAAGAAAAGCACACTATAGTTAAATGAGGTGATGAAGATTTTGAAAGAGAATCATCGGATGATGGAAGATGAAGATTACCCCAGAGAGAGTCGAGTACTAACTGTGGAGAGTTCTGAGAGAGGGAGGAAGAAGAGAGGTGACCAATGTGGTGGAAGATCAAGATTTCGACCGAAAGACTTTAGCACTGTTGGGTGCCATTACTGTGGAGAGTTTGGTTACATCCAAGTTCGCTACCCAAAGTTCAGGGAGGACTTAAAAAGCCTGAAAGAGTTGAAGGGTAAGTTAAAGGTTGATTATTCCATAAATGTAGTTAATACTGATGATGAACTTTATCTCTCAAACACGACTGCTATTGAGAGTAATTCTAACTAAGTGATAGATTCTACTACTGATATCCATGTATGCATTAACCGAAACCTGTTTGACACTTTACACACTGAGAAAAATTTTGGCTACGTCAATGTGGGAAACAATTTGAAGCAGAAGATTGAAGGCGTTGGAAGAGTTCACCTAAAGCTCTATAATGATAAAGTCAAAGTAATTCCTGATATAAGGTATGTGCCTACTGATGGAGCTAATATTATTTCATCAAGTGAGTTTGCTTCACATGCATACAAGTGTGTTAGCATTGGAAATTGGTGTAGAGTGTACAAGCATGGAAACTTAGTTATGCAAGAAAAGAAGAAAGTGAAGAACATCTACTACTTAGATGGACATGCCTAGTCAGAGAAGATGGAAAGCAGCAGAAAAACAGACACTCTGAAGATTGAGAAGAGAGTTCGGTTCTCCGACAAAATAGAGATATATAGGACTTTTTAAAAAAGAAAGAATTGTTGTGGCAAGCATAGTAGTTTTTAAAGTCCCACATCAGTTGGAACTAAAACAAGGAGAGCCTAGTGCTCCTATAAATAGGCTCTCCTGGTTCTTGTTTGTAACCATCACAACAAGCCAAGCCTTGGGTTAACTAAGAGAGTGTAATCGGAGTCTTGGGGAGTTGTAAAGAAGAGAGGGTTTGCAATTTTGTCCGTTCAAAAATTATAGCAATTTTATTTTAGTGAAAATATCCCTTTCGGGATCGTGGATATAGGTCTATTTGAGAGACCGAACCACATAAAAATTTTTGTATTATTTTTTCTTTTTTATTCTCTCTATTATTTGTGTGAGTGCTTTCACTGCTGGTCTCAACAATGTGAAGGCATTTAGGGCTTTAGATTGCAGAAGCTCGAAAGAAAACAATGGTTTTGAATGTGCTACATGCTTCTATCTTCAGCATCAACCAGAGGGTTCCAACAGAGTTGGGTAATGCCATGGTTATATCCCTGTATCCAACATCGTGCTCATAAGAACACAGCAAAAGTATCGGTAGAATGGGCTCAGGAAAATTTTATTTCAAATGAGCCAAGAATAGTGCCCTTTTGAGTTCGAAGAGTAGCCGCCTTTGGCTTTTATGTGAAGGGTCTTTGTAACTTGAAGAGCGGGAGTGCTCTGGTTCTTGGTGTGAACCGTTGGAGAGAGATTTTGTAAGATATTCTTAGAGTAGACGTCCAGATATTTAGTCCAGCTTCTGTAAGTTTTATTTTTTAATAAATTTATTTATTTTTCCTCAACTTTATTATTCTCACAATCCTTCTCTATGTTATTATCGGTGCTTGTTCTTTTAATCCTGGGCCAGCGGATTTATTCCGCAAATGATTGTACCATCCTACCTACTATCAGACAGTCTATAGATTTTCTTTAACTGTACGAAAAACCTGTCTGATCTGCTTGTGTTTACAAAGCCTTGCAATCTCCTCGGTAAGCCTAATTGGAGATGGAACAAGAATAGTCTTCTCCATTAATTCTTTATACTGGTTCCTTAACCATGGTGAGCTCATGCTCTGATTGCCCCGTCACTCCTGCCTGGATAAACTCGAGGTCTTCCTACGGCTTGCCCTTAGAAATAAATTGAATACGGGAGAGATACTCAGGAAGAAGGGCTGGTTTCATCTTCTCTGCTGCCCACTACGTTCTGCCCACGAGGAAACTATAGATCATCTCCTGATCTCGTACGTCTTTGCTTACAATGTCTGGTCTATCATTTACACAAGCTGTTGCTCTTCTAGTTCCACACACTACCTCCTTAAGAAAGTCCTGGTCTCATTTTAGCATGGAAAGCAACCGGCTGGAGCTCTGGAGTTCGACTGCACCCATTGAGCTGGCGATCTGCTGGGCAATTTGGAGAGAGAGGAACAGTAAAGTTTTCTTAGATAAAGCCTCGAGTTGGAAGATAGACCACAGGTGAAAGTTTTTTCTTTTCTTATCATGGAGACATCTTAATTCACCATGAAAAATATTTGGGCTACTGAAATAATGAAAGAGAAACGGGATGGCATAAGAAGCTGCTAGGAGTGTACGAATAACTCGAAACATCTTATGGAGAAAACAAAAAGCTAATTTGCATGTGAAATAAAGCAGTTGATTAACTACCAAAAAAAAAGCAATCGGTTCATCAAGATTTTATTCAATATGGTACATCATTGCCCTCCGAAAATAATAGAGAGAAATAAATCTCAATCACAGCTTTTAATGGCATATATTAGTGTTTATACCAGAAACAAAAGAGATGCAAGTCGATACACCAAAGATGGTGCAAGTCGATACACCAAGGTTGCAAGTTTGAATGAATGTGGTTTAAGCCTAAAAGAGCAAGAGTTATCGACCCAGGAATGAAATCTTAACGGAGTGAAGTCCGAAAATGGTGATTGTATTTACGTAGCAACTACATGGAACATGAGAGGAGTGAAGTGGCTGCACTTACCTTACCGCTACACCAAATATAGAAATAATATAGAAACTACTCAGACTGTAGCAGTAGTGGAGATAAGATAACTATCGTGCATAACAATAGTGTCTATAATATAAAAATTAGCAGGAACAAATGTCTATAGTTAAGTAGTGATATTTGCCCTAAAAATTAATAAGTCACTTATATGTATATTGTAACCTGAACAAAAGACCTTTCACCACATCAATGAAGTTAGCTTATTTTTAATTATCTTTACTTTTTTACGCTCATAATTTAGCGGTAGAATTTTTTGTATACATATCCTCCTAAATATTGTAATTTGCACGAATACCCTTCCAAAACTGATATTTGCATGTATACCCTGTAAAATACTTATTTTATATATAAATCCTTTTTTTTTCTTTTTGTCACATATGTACCCACACTATCTAATGTTGCTAGGAAATTAATGGTTGATTGCAATACCCTTAATAGGTAGACATGCAAAAAGAAGTATTTAAAAGAGTATACATGCAAATAGTAGCTTTGCAGGGGTATCCATTCAATTTCATATATTCAAAAGAGTTTACATGCAAAGAATTTTAATTTTATTTTTATCTATTTCAACTTGTTTAAATACTTAGAGTATTCTAATACTCACTTCTTAATATTTTTTGTGAAAATATCGCTTGGGAAAAAAGATAGTATACCCTCTCATTCTCCCTAAAAAATAAATAAATAAAACTATTCATGGGCTTGATTCAATCTTTATGCTCTAATTTCATTCTTGCATATGTCAAGATTTCACATGTTAACTAGCTTAAGATATATATATATATATATATATATATATATATATATATATATATATATATATATATATATATATATATATATATATAAAATAAAAATTAGATATAAAAACTAGACTCAAGAGACTTTGACTCATTTCCTAGCTTGCTTGACAGTACTAGAGTTAGATTGAGCTTTAGTCAAGCTCAAACAAATACTTTGCTCATTTGAACAAATTGATTATAAATTTATTTGTATCACTTGCAAACTTATAATTATAGATGTTATATTCACGAGGCATCATAAAAATTTATAAAAAAATTAAAGGTGCCTCAGGATAGGGGGCTTATTGTAACTAAAATCCAAGTTGGAGAGATTTAACAAACTCTAAGTTGGAGAGATCAGATGAGCTTTGAGCTAGAAAAATCGGATGATCTGATGAATGATGAATGATCGACTATGGTTGGGCTCATACAAAGAGATATATTAAGAGTCTTCATCCAAATTTAGCCACAATCTTCCTTATTAGCTAATCAAAAAAGGTCTATATTTTTTTTTTGAAGGCTTGAATATCTATACCAGCAATCTTCTTATCTTTCTAGCAACTTGACTTAATTGCTGAATTGAAAAGTGAACTTATTATTATTTTCAAAAAATTAAAGCTCCAAAAAAAATTAGCTTAAGATATCTAATGTAAAGCATGGCCTTCTACCATATAGTCATTGAGATTGTTAATGAGCTTAAGGTTGCATTTGGTAGCTGGCAATCTATCCAGATTGCTGATAATTTAATATAGTAATCTAAATTATTGCAGTTGGTATGCTTTTTGAGTGGTAATACAGATTGTCTTAGGGAATGATGGCTATGCAGATTACTACTTCTTTGACAATGTTGCAATAAAAATTTTGGACAAAATTATCCCTTAAAAAAATCATACAAAATCTATTGTCTAACCCTCCTCCTCCCCCCCACCCCCCTCTGCATGTGCCCCTGGCCCGCGACTCCTCCATGTCCCTTTGTCTGCTCGTGGCTCCTCCATCCTTATCCCCCACCACCTTCCGTGGCTCTTTCACGCCCATCCCTACTACCCCCGTGACTCCACACGAGCCTACCCTCTCCCCACCCTCCCAATGCCCGCGATTCCCCACACTCCTCGGTCTGCCACCTCTCTGCACCATCATACCCACATCACTCCCGTTACTTCTCATCAGAAAAAAAGTAGAGCACTAGGACAAAATTATTGAAAATATTTTAAAAATTTGATTTCACATTATCGATAATCTGTTTGTCATAACAAACATATCAATCAAGATTTTCAGTAATTTTACTGCAATATTATCTGTGTGTACCAAACACAGTAATCAACATTACTGATAATTTAATGATGGCAATCTATCTTAAAAGCAATCCATATTACCTTCCAAGATTACTTGGCAATGCACCAAATGTAACCCAAAGGGTTTTGAAGTCTTTCAATAGGTGATTGATATTATTCTTCCATCCATGAATACAACAATAGCAAAGAGCTTGATCATTACAATCAATCATGTGCATTTAAGAGATTCTAATCCCAGTCTATATTCTAATATATACCCTCTTATATGCACTTATAATAATAAATATTACAAGCTAATTTTCGATAAGATAAGATATAATGGTTATCATAAATAAAAAGAATAAAATAGAATAATCTTATAAATAAAAAAAATAAAGTAGAATAAAATCAAAACTTTCTTTGTTATTTAATTATCGAATCTATCTTTTCCTGAGAAATATTTTCACAAAACAATACTAAGAAGCAAGTACAAGAATAATTTAAGTATTTAAACAGATTGAATAGATAAAAATAAAATTAAAATTTTTATATATAAACTCCTCTAAATATATAAAATTATATGAATACCCCCATAAAGATGTCATTTGTATGTATATCCTTATAAATATTTTTTTTTACATACCTACCCACTAAGGGTATTTCAGTTATTTAAATTAGAAACTGGTGTGGGTATATATACAAAAGAAAAGAGAAAAAAGATATACATGAAAGCAAATGTTTTATAAGTGTGTATATATATGCAAATATTGGTTTTGATAAGATATTTATGCAAATTATAATATTAGAAGGGTATGTACGTAAAAAACCTTAAGCAATAAAACTCTAATTTAATCTTAAGAATAGCAATAGAGTACTTCGATTGAAGCCCTACCTATATCCTATCCAATCCAATACTTCATTTAAATGGGGGTGATGTAATGCTAGCAAAAGTCCTTGAATGTCAAGGTAAAAAGACCCATGTTATTTTATCATCATTCTTTGATTATTCTATTCCTAGCTAATCCAATATTGATGGCACATCCGCTCATCTATCTGATACAGCCATCAAGCTTGCAATCCTTTTGTTGATCAACCCAGTGAGGGAAAAAGGCGCTAGCAAGCTCTCCGACGTGCCTCTCTCTCTCTCTCTCTCTCTCTCTCTCTGCAGAGAGAGGAGGAAACAATCAACATGATAATTCAAGAATTCTTAATCTTTGACTACAAAAGAAATGACAGATAAAATTTATAAGTCCAAACAAATTGAGCTGAGGGCTTCAGGAACTCAAATAGAGAACATAATTTTGTTGAGGGTCTACTTGGGAGATCCAACAAAATTGGACTGGATTTCCTATCAGATTCATAAATTGGACAACCTATTTAAGTATGGTCCATATCAACTCAACACCCCTCAATCCCTAATTCTATGGAGGAAAAAATGACCTTCATGGATCCTTTTCATTCTTGCAGATCGACTTACAAACTAGGATTTAGGTTTAGAACTTAGATGGGTCTTTGAAAGACTACAAGCGGTGCCGACCAATAGACCCGATTCCTATAGAATATTCCTGCAGGTATATCCAAATAGGCCAGCCATCATAATTATTCTAGACCACTCTCTTGTGAACAATATAAACAGCTGCTACATGTTCATCATTTCTACAAATGCAAGGTCTGTAATGTATTTATCATTAGTTTTACCAAAGGAAATATGCACAATACAGTTTGCAGCTTGTTATTATGAAAATGTGTGTACCGGTGCTTATTGTAGCAAGCATTTAAAAAAATAAAATTAAGCATAGCAAGTTAGCAACATGGCATCGAGTGTAGATAATTGTGGCAATGTGGGGCATTACGGTAGTAATATAGAGTAATAAACCTGTGCCAAGGTTCGAATTTTGGACCTTCCTAAAGACTTGGAGAATAGATGTCTGCCAAATGAGAAACAACAATTTAAAAAAAAAAAAAAATTAATTAATTAGCACATCCCGGGGAAAAAATTTTTTCTCCCTTTTGCCTATGCATGTTAAGATGTGTAAATTTGAGCAAAGATCTCGAGTCTGAAACAAACTAGTGTAATAAGACACATGCATGGATCCATAAATTTTTAGTTCAACAGGTCAATAGTTGGACTTGGAACTCGTTTTGATTCCACCACAGAAACTCTGCCACATATAAATTTGTTATTTGACAAAGCTCCTCAGCCTTGGCGGTCAGCTGTTCCGAAGATTTTCTGGCCAAGACTTCCTAGTCCCCACTAAAACAGAAGGTGATACTATTTGTGAATCAATGGATTCAAATGGAAACATAAACTGATAACTTCTGTGATTAACATTGTCCTAAGACTTCTCAAAGAAAATATTACCAAAACTGTGAATCCCCTGATGTGTACATCCTAAACCATATTCTCATAAACAGTTTAAAAACGAATAACTTGCATGCATAATCTGCTGCGCAGAACACTGAAGCAAGGTTTTGTACATGGAACAAATGGGATTTCCAGTCAAGAAACTATGTATGATTACAATAGGACCGACAAGCAACCTAATACTACTCTTTGCAAGCATGAGCTACGGTAAAGTGCACATTGGCATGTGAAGCACTGACATATTTCAAAGCTGATATAGAAGTGAACATTTTAAGATTTGTGCTCGTTGGAATACTACTTCCATTGCAATTAACAGGGATACTTGACATGTTGTATTTAGATGTGTTACTTTTTATTTTGGCTAAATATTTAAGATGATAATTCATTATTCAGGAATTACTGATGATACAAAACTAAATCAGCAAAGAAGCTAAAAAGAGTGCAACTAGCCTAGCAGAATAATGAAGCCAAAATATATATGTCAGAATAAAAAAAGATCAGAGAACAATGAGGAAAAAACTGAAAAAGATTAAGTCCCTAAGGACACTCTGAACATAATAATAACCAAACCATTAGTCTCGTGCCAACCCTTGCTAAATATGTAACCAAAGGAATCAGTTCCTGTTTACATATCAGAAAAACAGGTGACGTTTGAATCTGATGGGAATTCCTGCAACCTTCAATTATCCAGCAACTCGAATTTTTCAAGAATGAATTCAAAATGTAAGGTAATGATGTCAAAGTACACCCACAAGATTGAATTCGCTCATATTGGTGTGCTGGATTTCCAAGATACGAGTAGACCCTGTTGGACATCTACTCCTAAAAAATTTGTCTAATTATTATAAATATTATTTCTACTTTAGTGATTGAATCTGCATTATTAAACAATCAATGAAATATGTGGTTGTAACTTGCAATGACTCAAATTTACTATAAAAATGCAGTCAGGATGAGTTCTTAGAATCAAATAACAGATTATGTCAAATACAACATTATGATATCCCTCCTTTATTAGATAATGCCATAAGCACAAACGAAAGCGGTCAACTGGCAAAATATGGAATGCTAAAGAATAATTGATCGAAGGCAATGGTCCTGTGAACAAATTTATGGCTTGAGGCTATAGGGTTGCTTTTTTCTCTCTCTTTTTTCTGACAGAGCAAAACAGCTTGAGGGCATAAGTAGTTAATTTAACAAAAACAAGGAGCAGGAGAGCAGCCATATATTTTTTGTTACTTCAAAGAACTAAAAGGCAAAGAATGCACAGAAATGTAAAATGTTTTTCTGATATCATACATGGTGACTTTCGTAGCTTTGCAAATACAAACATATCCGACCGTTAGTAGATATAATAGGGACATTGGAGCAGTCAATTCCAAGTTAGTAGTGCTTTTTCAGGACTTTGGGAAGTGAAATTTGTAAATGCTGCCTTCTATCCAAGATCATCCATTTTCTGCATAGAACCATGCAGCTTGGGACATGAATAGTGAAATCTAGAGGAAATTATTCTGGACTAGCTTCTTTAACTCCTCCAGTTTCTGAATGACCTTTGGGTTCATCAAGTCTCTTGCTTCCCTTATGAGTGTGCCTTCTCTACTGAAATGGTAAGCATCCACCACAGTCCTTATCCAAGTGTGCAATGCCTCTGGCGTTCTGGATACAAAGAACACATCTTTAACCAAAAGTACTTTCTAGCATAAACAGTATAAGATGGACTGGAAGTAGCTAAAAATAACTATTTCGTGTGCAATGCCTGGTGCATTGTGCATACAAAGAACACATCACTTTCGGAGGACAAATAGCATCAGATGGAATGAAGATATAAAAATAAATATTCATCTCAAGTGCAGGAAAGCATACGTGTACAAGCAGTCAACATCCTTTCCTTCAAGTTCATCTCCAGGTGTAAAAGCATCCTTTAGTGCAGCCAATTGCTCCTCAGGATCCTCAATTGTGAGAAGATATTTTAGTATCCTGATTTCCTTTGGCATAAGTCTCTGAAGATTACCCACTGCAGACTTGTATAAATGATACAATACATCCTTTACCTGCGCACAGTAAAAGAAAAGGTAGAAATAAAATGCTCTTAGAAAAAGTAACATATATAAACAAAATAAAAATAAAAAAGGAAATGCTAATAGATGCATGGGCATAAGCATGCTTGAGCATTTTGGCTTTGTTCTCTTCTTATTTTGGAGAAATTGAGTTAATATCGAAACTATTGTCAACAAAAAAATGCTGTATACAAATAAATGATCTCAATCCATTACATTTATTTAGTGATAATTAGGCCTTTAATACTTATTTTACGATTTGCTTCTGTGCTTTTGACCAGGATAATACCTCATCTTTCATCATATTTGATTCTTTGGCAGCTGACCAAGCTTTGGTAAGCATCAACATCAAAGCAGAATCAAGTTCTTTCTTCTCAGCTAAATCATCTATCTTTCTGCATGCAGCATCTAAAGTAGGCGAATTGACAATATCTTGTAACTTCAACTCGGCAGCATTCAGAGCCTCAATACTTTCTGATGCATTATCATACGCTTGTACAGCAGCTAGACAAACATTTCCAAGTTTTGCTAAATCTAGAGGAACAAAGTCAGAAATATCTCAAATTAGCTCCATCCAAATAAGATGAACTAAAATTTCGAAAGTACAGGAGAGTTTCATGAGATCTTTTAGTTCATAAACCGTACTTTATAAATCAAAAATTATTACAATCAGGAAAGCAACCCTCCAGATTATTTATGAAATCAACAGACAATAATGGAAGTATGTCACTGGCATTTCTGGATAAAGGGAGTGATCTTTTGTAGTGGTATTCATCAAGCATCACCACATAAATGCACAAAAATGTGGGGAATGAGGTAAAGTTCATCTTGAAGTACGCCAGCAACAATAAGATAAATTGACAAGGTTAGGTTTGACAGCTCTTGTAACAACCCTTTATCATCAAAGTATGTACAATTACAAAATATGAAGAGAGATGAAAAGAGCAAGTCAAAGTTTCTTAATCATAATTCAGTCCTATATCTGATGGAGAATAAATTCTGGAATCTCTTTTCCTATATAATTTCGAACATTTGCCAATTTCTAGCATCGCAATGCAAAGGTTGAATCACTGAAGATATGCAAGTGAGATGACAGAGTATAAATACATCAATAGGATGTCCTCAATTTGTATAAGCAGTGCAATCAAAACATTCAATGGCTAAGTGTCTATCTCTGAAAAACTATGACCTCAGGTTTGTCTGGTCATCAACTCCCTTGAAAGGTCTTATGTTTGTCTTGCAGCGCATGGATTCATGTTGTCCAGTTGTGCTACAATGTTTTCAAACAGAGTACATTCTTAGAGGCTAATGCTCATGTAAGAGAAGAATGTATCATCTATCAATAGATGACTTGGTAAAATACTTTGATGCATATAGCAGCGGTAAGCTTACATTACACTGCAAATCAAATGCCCAAGCTGATATGGTACATCGTTGTTGTCCTTTCTCATCCGTAGACAATGTCCAATCCAATAGACAAAATATATATTTAACCACACAAAAAAAAAAAAAAAAAACATCAAATAGGATGAGAAAAAAGATAGATCCAGTTGTACCATTTTGTTCTGCTGGACTATCGTGATAAGATTGTGCTACAGTATGAAGATGTACAAAGAATTCCTTTGTGAAATCTTTACGGCGCCTGGCAACAATAGTATTTATTTCAGATGGTGCTTCTTTAATTGCTTCAAGAAGTTCATTATGTCTTTGCACGTCATCATCTATCTGAAACAAGTGAATGACAATAAGCGATCAAATAATGTCATGAAAAACCGAAAACTGCTACCACTTGACATGCAAGAAGGAAAATTCCATTAAGCCTTTTCCTCATAAATTGCACCAGCTAGCAGAAACAGTTTTAAGCAGTTAGGAATCACTATAGCATCGAGCAGATATCTAAAGTTGGTTACAACACCTCAAAAGTCTAGAAGATATTAGATAGATGATTGTCCATTAAATGTGTGTTATGGGAGGAGAAGATACAAATGTAGACAAAAGAGAGAGTAAACTACAAAGAGCAGAAGTCAGATGTACCTCCTTCAGTTTTCTACCAAGTCGAAGAATCTTGTGCTTCATCCCTGGATCACTCTCAGCATCTGCTCTTTCCTGACAGCGCTTATAAAAATGAGGTCGAATATTGCTCCACTCCTTGCTAAAAGCTAATAACCTTCTCCAATCAGTTGCTGTTGGCTTATCGACCATGAATACTTCAATTAGTTTGTCACAAACTCTGACCATTTTAGAGTCATCCATGTATTCTGTGTCAGCTTTGCAATCTTCTATTTCCTCATCATCTTCAGGGCACTGTTCATATACAGTCCTATTGTTAGACTGTATAGGGTTTGATGGCAAGTCTTCAGTACAGTCACTTGGCGTCATCGTCATATCACCCACTGCTTTGAGAGCTGAGGACTTTGACTGGAATGAACCATACAATAAACGGCCTGGCATCATAGAATCAGTCACATCTATTATTGGATTAACATCTGACTAATTTCATCCAGAAAAATAATCTATGTAGAACATGCTTCTGGCTGGGGTAAGCAAAATCATAACCAATAAGCCTCGTCCTAACTGTTTAAGTTCCACTTTAGAACCCTTCACAATGCGCATTTCCTTAGTTGGCAAAAATGAAATATTTTATCATAACTGACCAGACATGTAAATCTGCATGCAAATATAATTTCAGATTGCAAATGACAAGTATTATGAATTCATTTCTCCCTGAAGTTGACAAAATATTTTTTTCTATATAAAATAAAATATGTTATACATGGCACTCTCTATATGGTTGAGAGGGAGCAGAAAAACTAATATAAAGCAATCATCTTGCATGAAGTCCTTTTATAAAGGCTTAACCTGAAGCCAGCCTTTAGCAAACTAAAGGTTTCAGTTCCAATTTTGTTCAAAACTTATATTCCTTTATGAATTCAGGTTCAAATTCAGATTTTTTTTTTCTCTTTTATTAGAATTATATCAGGTTTGTATCCATTGTGAAACTATAACTTGTTCCATGCAAAAAAAAAAAAAAAAAAAAAACATATACATATACATACATACATATACATATAAAGCCATTACAACGGTAATTACCCTCCTTTTTTTTCTGAAAAAAAGAATTACAGATAATTATCATTCTCAGCATCAAACCACCTAGCAGTTCTTGCATCATCAAATCCACAGCACACATCCTTATGATCTTTTTACGTACAATTATCATTTGAAAAGAATTTTTGAATTGTTCTTGAATTTCCGTCAAATGATTCTCCAATCTATTCCTGAATAATCAAATAATCCAGGAATAATTATTAAATCAAGCAAATTACCTATTCTTCATGAACTGCTCATTACTTCTCTTTCTACTACTTGTTTATAACGCTTCTTATGAACACATAAAATATACCAAAAAGACCCTACACATAGTATTTCTTTATGAATTTGGAATCGTTTCTCGAGCTTAATTATCCAATTACCAAACGTGTGACTATGCACCAAGTCAGTTAGATGTAAATTTGTTAAGCCTAATCATAATCGAGTGTATATATATATATATATATATATATATATATAATATATATATATATATATATATATATATATATATATATATATATATATATATATTCCAGTACCCTGTTAAAAACCTATGCAATCTCACTTCTTTTACCGCACAAATTGAATTCACAAAAAAATGAGGAGCCCAAAAAGCCGAGTTGCTATAATATATATATATATATATATATATTCCAGTACCCTGTTAAGAACCTATGCAATCTCACTTCTTTTACCGCACAAATTGAATTCACAAAAAAATGAGGAGCCCAAAAAGCCGAGTTGCTATAAGCTCCCACGGATACAAGGAAAAAAAAAAACCACCGATTAAAAAAAAAAAAATGCAGTAGAAAGGAACAGAAAATACAATCAATCAATAAATATGTACCATGGAAAGATACAGCCCGGGTTGCAAAGAAGTTTTAAAAAAAAATAATAATAATAATAGTACATGGAAATATTTTTCCAATAGAGAATGATTATTGAAATCATCAACTCAAAAAGGGATGGAATTTATGCGAATCATTCAATGGCAAAGATTTTTCGTAATACGGAAAAAAAAATGAGAATTCTGCAGACTGAAGGAGAGCTCTTCTATCGAGTATCCATTTACACTCTTAGTTACCTTGGAATTCAGAGCGGAAAAGAACGGCTCCACATCTACCAGAGAATCTTCTCCGAGAAAGGATAGGAAGAGACGGCTCTCGGGAGGCAACCGAGCTCCAGGTTGGAAGAGAGCGTATTCGGAGGGGAATCGAAGGTCCCACAGCACAAGAAGAAGCGATCTCCATGGCCCGATGTTAGGGATTTCAGGGTTTACAGCATACGTGCTCGGCGAATGATCGAGAGTATGATGGACACTTCCGTTCCTGCTCCTTTTATTCGGTCCATGTTCTTGGATCGCCGGAGCTGTCCGGCCCGAGTTGGGTCGGGTTCGGCCCAATTATTGCTGGCCCGAGTTGAGTCCGTAAAGTTCTGTTGCATGCCACCGTTGGTTAGTTTATTACAATCTCCCACATTAAATTCCTTAATCAAAGAATTTTCCTTAATCAATTTAGCCATTTAGCACCTCTTGGGCTTCCGGACTCGGATTTCCTCCTCTGGATTTCTCCACTCATCACCATGCCCGCAACACGTACTTTGTTCGCCAGAAAATTTATGATGAATCGTTCAACTATCATCTTCTAAGAATCTATCATCCATCAAACGGAGAAATGTTTGAGGTCATACTACCTACCGGGCAATAATATTGCATACACTTCTCGTTCCTCAGTAGACCCTCATCCATGGTGATGCCCCAACAACCTTCAACCAGCTGATTCTATCAACATTGGGAACGAACCAACATAAAAAGATCCAACAATCATGCATGTAGTTGGCCATATGATGCAGCAAGATCCTTGTTTGTCAAAAACTCAACATCATCATAACCAAGGACCTTAACAATTTATATGTATACATCTATAACTTGAGTAGACCGTCACTTAGCTTCAGTTAGGCTTAGATCGAATGATATGGATCTCACATCGATGATCTAAATTATTGAATATGATCTACTTCTCAACTGCTTAGAGATCAAAAATAATATAATTTAGAGTCTCCCCCTCCCCTGTATCCCTCTCTATATGTATATAGATAGCAAACTCACAACCACATGCACGATACGGTAGGTGGAACTCGATAGCAAACAAAAATGGTGGTCGACACCCACAGTTTCAACAATAATTCGACCATAAATTGCAATTATGGGCGACCATATCAGCGAACCACGCTACAAGCAAACAAACTTGCCTAGAACAGGGCCACATAATACAAATAACTTTGTGCTGATCTACACTATATAAAAATCATAAGAAAAATATATTCTTTCTTACAAAAGATGACTTATCCAATCTTTTGCGTCCATTAAATACAGAGATAAGCTCAGACGACCCAAAGTTCCACATAAGCAAAAGCAGTAGTTTACAGAGGGAAAACTTAATAACAATTTAACAAGAGCTCAAAGTCCCAGTATCAGCATTGTTTAAGATCTTTCCCAGAACGTCTTGCCCTATCACTAATTTAACCGGTGCAATCAAACTGTCAGCTGACAACAAACAACAACTTAGGCAAAAGAGATGCAAATACAAACCCAATTAAAGTAACACCCAAATTGCGCACACCTTCACAACTATCAGCTACACAGATTGGGTATGCACACTCCAGCATCAGGGTTTGGCTGCTCCTTCCATATTCGGCCAGTAACCCGCAGCTTCAGCTCCTTCCTATCACCCCCAGAGAAGAAGAGTGCCATATTCCTCTGGATTATGAGGCCATCATGACTGTCCCGAACTTTCCTGTGGCTGTCACGGATACTCCGAGGAGTGCCTTCCCATATGAGCTTCCTGCCGTTAGCACCAACCTCAAGGCTGTACTTGTAGTTCCTTGCCTCATTCTCATCCCCCATGAAACGGAGGAATGCCATGTAAACCGGAGCCATCCCAAGCTGAAAGGCCTCAAAGTGCAGGCAGAAATACTGCCCAAAGCAGTGGAACACCTGGAGATTTTAGAAGAGATGAAATTGATTTTTAGTTAAAGTACCAATATGGAAACTTCTCTGAATGCCACATCAGATGATATGCTATATTTCAAAGTATTAGAGATTTAGGGTTTTGTTGCAAAACAATATCTCCCTTGGTATGCTTCCCTTCAATAGCATACCATGCGAACAAGCACATTGCATGAACAATTAATTGAAAAAAAGCCATTCTAGAGTACTTTTCCCATAAAAACATGAGCACATAGAGCACAAAGCCAAACTGAAAGCATGTGAGAATACTCACAGTTAGCATCCAGGTGGCATTTTCAACCTCTCGAGGATTGGACTTCACATAACGATGATTGAATGTGCAGCCAGTATGCATGTCAACCTTGTGATCATCCCTTAAATGTGCAACCAGGAAAGGAACATCCCCAGCAACAGAACATTCAGACCCAGCATATGGACAGTTGTATGGTCTGAAATTGCACAGGGCTTCATGCTTGAGTTTGCTGTAGTACGGGAAGATTTCTGGGCAACCTAGTGAGAAATACTTGCAAGGAAGCTCAAGTGACTCAGCCACCTTTTCCAATGCTAAACACCTGATGTCTCCAAGCTCTTGTCTGCAAGTGGGGCACCTGTTATGCACCCTTGACTTACAGGTTGAACATAAAGTATGCCCATTGTGGCACTGCAAAAAATTGTTGACTAGCTAGACTTAGTTGATTATGTGCGAGAGAGATTTTTTTGATGCACCAACAGTTGTCCTGGACATGGCAGAATTCCACAATAAATAATACCAAGATACCTCATATTTTCACTAGGCCCCCTTCATAGCATTGTAAGTAGCATTGCCTTAATATGAAACTTTGCAATACAGCTATGTACTTCTAGAGGATGCAGATGATAATTTAAATATGTCTCAAGAAAATGAAAAAATATAGGTATAGTTCATGATAAACTAAAATTGAACAATATAGTACTATTTAATTGAAAGAAAGCACATTGAGGGATCTACTGCATAATTAAATTGTTCTATAAAGGAAACTATGATCCAGAAGTGTCTGATTGTTTTCAATAATCAGTAATTCAAGTTCCAGTAAGATCAAAAATTTTCTGCCATAAATGAGAACAAGCAGTTCACCAAGATAAGATGTAATGCGATTTGTCGTACTGATGGAAAAATGATTTTCTGGCGTCATAAAGCATAACTCAAAAAAGAAAGAACAATCAAAAGCATAAAACTAATAGAGAATGATCAACATGTAGAATGCTAACAAAGAATCATAATGTTTGCCCACATAAGTACCTGGTGGACCCAAACCTCCAATTACAGATCCAGATTTTCAGACTGCTACGATGCCTATAACTTACATATTCCGAAATTATATACGAGCTATTACGTGCCTAGAAAGACACATGGAGAATATTTTTTTTCAAAAAAAAAAAAAAAAAAAAAACTTCAATCATACCATAATAACCAACCCACCTACTACCATTTACTAGTGTCTTGCACATGCTCCAAATCTAAGGTGCCTTGAATAATGGGATCAATTGTGATTTTGAAAGTTAGAAGGGACTTAAATAAGAAGAAAAAAGATGACAGTTTTGCACATTTAGGAAACCAAATGATCTCAACTGTTTGTTACAAGGAAGGAACTTAATGAGACAACATGACTTCAAAGCTCTAGAAAGCAGAAAGATTTCAACTGTATCTATGGCTGGTGCCACAAGATATTTTTGGAAACTGATAAATGCACAACGTTTACCTAGATACGCTATATGTGCATTAATTTCTTTATAGACAGAACTTATTTTGTAACCGTACTAGCCATGCATCAATATCTTTAGCATGATATTATATGTAATTAAAGAGCTATGATTATCCATAAGGGAGAGTTTAAATCAGATCTTTGACATGAGAAATGCTATGATGCCCCTTCATTGCCTCACTAACTAAATATCACTATATTAATAACTAGCTTTGGCACATTCAATGTTCATGTTTAAATCAAGAGGAAATTATAATTGGAAATAATGCATCCATTCTATCTTTTGCTAGCAAAATTCTCTTGTTTCTTCTTTCTTTTCTTTTTTTTTTTTTTGTGTGGATGAGAAGCATCAATAGGATATATTTGTTATAAAATGGAGCTTGTTGAAAATGAGATTCAACAATAGGCAGCATGCGGCATACACCATTTGTATTACAATAGAAGATATGGTTTGACTCTTTGAGACTTCTTATGACCCATCAAAAAAATGATTTTAATCATCATAATCCAAGCCCCTATTTTCACTAGGTGTCCTACAGATTTCATTCAGTCAACTCTCCTATCTGATTAGCTCCTAAATTTTCTTGAACGCATTAAGTAATTGTAATCCATACAACATTACCAATGTAACTGTTCTTATGAAGTTTTCCATAGTTCCAGATAAGCATAAAGCAATCACACAACTTTCTAATTAGACTCAGGCTTGCCTTCAAACTCAATCTTAAAGTTCACAATGAGGATTAGAATGTTTATTCGATTTTGCTCCATTGTCAATTTTGTTAGGAGCATGTCTATGAAACAAGCTGTCAGTTAGAGTAACTAGTACTGTTTGTTCATTAGGATTGCTTCCTATCCCCATGTCTTTCCCTTTTCTCCATGCGTGCTCTTGCATGATTGTCGTCTGCATGGGTGGACCAGCATTGCACCTAATAATTCTAAGAAAGAAAAAGGATCATTTGTTTTTGCTCTTCACCTGCAATTTTAAGAGCTCCATAAGCTGCTCTTTAGTTTCCTATCTTTATATCCCTGTATTATGAATTCAGATTTTGATAGCTTCTTGATGATAAAATCCTCATGATAGTGACCTACCATGTGAAGGATTGCGTTCTTGCTTTATTGGAATCCAAAAGCGTGTGACTTGGACAAGGAGAATCTTTTATATAAAAAGGCAAGATTCTACAATTAATAAAGTTTAGTGAAAGCATATTCAAGATTGTGACTGGTACAACAAATCAGATCCCTCCGAATTGCTGACATATAACCTGCTTGGCTGCTTCCTTTTTAGTTGTGCTTGAAATGGAGATTCAATCTAAACAAGAAACAGTGGTAGTTTCCATTCTTTTGTCGATCATTAAGTTTCAAGTCTTTATGTAATTTGGGAAATTAAGCTTTATGAAGTGGCCAGCCCCTTCAATTTTATGTCTCATTGACCAGATATGAGTTAAATAAGGCACAGTCTGGGATGTTAGTTACTGGATGATGATGGATGAACCTCATATGAAGGTAGATAAAAGATGTTTCAGGGAGGCTGTGTAAAAGCCTAAATGGATGTAGTGGAAGGAAACCACGTCTTAGTTTCCGAGGTCTTGCAAAAAGGAATTTTGCAAGATTGTGAGGAAAAGAAAAATGAGGGGTTTGGGAATCATACCTAGGAACCATTGTATTCTAAAGTTGTGATGAATCCAAGCACAATCTATTTGCAAATATAAGCTTTGAAGCTAGCGTACAACTCAGAATTTGTTGTTCACTAGCAAAGATTCTTCAAAAGAATTTCAGATCTATGATTAAGAACTCAAAATTGAAGAAGCTTTTTAAAGAAAATAAAACTATCAAAGATATTTTTGATGGCTGACCTCTACTTGTTAACAAAAAGAACGAATACACAATGAACATCTAATGGAATCTATAAATTGTATTTGATGATGAAATATTTATATCTTAACAGATCGTTTCAAAGTCCAGGTTTTAGTTACTGATTCATTGCAGTGCGCACATGTGCGGGGCCAATATTGCAACAACACTGGGTCAGCATTTAGTTGGCATGGCACAGCAGAACATGGTATGTGCAATGCCCACCATTCACTGGCATGTCCTGCGCCACCAGTACTTAGATCCTTTTTTAAATTTTCACTCAAGTCTCCTTTCGCAAAGTGAAGAATTGTACATTGGGGTATAATCTACCAAAGATTGTGCAGGGCATGTCATCCTTGAAATTCCATGGATAGCTTGAGTCTATATCAATTTAATTATTTTTTGAGGAAAATATTGAGCCAGAGGCACAACAAACTTCAGTAAGGCGACAGTTATAATCTTAATCCTAAATCCAAGCTTAGTCTTGAATTGATTGATTTGAGAAATCAAGCTATTTATGAATGGCACATTCAAGGGATCAGCAAGAACTTGAATTTCCCTCACCTACTTTTACATATATTCTTTGGATCTTAGTTGTTTTATTTTCATCTAAGAGTGGACTGGTTGACTTTCATTTCAACCATTTGAATTTTACTTAATCACCATATAGATTCTCCTTTATGCAAAATAATTGATATTGAATAAAGAAATTTACATAATAGGTGTCTGCCAATAAATAGTTATATATATATATATATATATATAGACACACAAACACACACACACACACACACACAGAGCGAGCGAGCTAAGTGGAATATGATCAAGGTAGGCAGTTCTCAATATGCACATTTACATTATGTATGCAGTAACTATTTTGAATGTAGAATAACCTGATTACTGTTTTGCATTAATAATTTGAAAAAAAAAATTACAAAGATATAACTCTTTATGGTATAGATTGAATGTTGAATTTTTGATAGGGGTATCAGTGCAAAAGGATAGTATTGTCCTTTTACACCTAACACATTTATTTATTGACATAGTCAAAAATCTGATGGGAGGGGCATTGGGTATATATGCAGGTAGTGATTCTCAAAGGGTAAGTATGCAATAAGGCATATTTATTGGGGTATACACGCAAAAGCACATGTTTTATTTGTTTAAGCTATTGCTTAGCGTTTGTATCTTATCTTCAGTTATGTTGAGATTGTTGCATATGATTTATAGTTTTCTGGTGGTTATACCTGTCATTTTGTAACAAGATAGTGACAACATCTGAGGTATTCATAATTCAATATTTTCTGAAGATATAAAGCAAACTGAAATCAGTTGTTTTGTTGACCATAAGTCTGTTCATGGTGGTATGACATTCTTTGGTTGGCATATGTTTTGTACAATTAAACATGCATATACCAGCTAAAGGCATGATAAAGTCAAAAAAACTTGCAACATTAGTAACAAATCATATCCTTCATAATTAGGAACATCGATAAGCCAGATCCAGGCCAAGCAGATCTCAAATTTCAATAGGCCCCAGAAGCAATCCAGCCTAAAACAATATAAAACCAATCTCACATATCAGCCTGTGGGCATCCCCAAATTTAGAAATGTTATCCATAGAAATTTTGACAACTAGACCAAGAAGCCTTATCTCATCAACATAGGGTAAACTAAGGGTCACTGCATGATTGATTAAAGTTTGAGAATATGTTATGACCAACCCAGCAACTAATATCAACCCACTAGATTCGGTGGGCACTTCAAGCTCAAGCTCATTCAACTGAGCAAACTTCCAAGTTTACCCCATGCATAAAAGAACCCTTGAAAAAGAGGGAAGAAGGAAAGGTTTGATACAAAGAAATGCATTCATCTTTGAATACTATGTATAAGCCAAACAGCCTCACTGAAATAAAACCCGACATGCATGCATTCATGTACTCGTGTATTCCTGAAAATGCCCAGTGCAAAGCAAATCTCAGCATACTCCCATCAACCCAAATGAATCAAACCCCATATTTAGTTTTATAATGCAGGAGCTCAAGTAATAAAATTGAACTCCTTAGGCTTGCTGTCCATAAGATTCCCCAACCAAAATTACCATAGCATTTGAAAAGCTGTTACCTCAAATTCATGTACCACTGCATTTTTCTAGCAAAAATTTTAGAAACCTTTGAAAATGCAGGTGTCAAAACCTAGAACGACAAGTAGCAAATAAAGATATGTATTCTAACTATAAACACGATTCAAAAAATAAGTAAATGAAGTATACTGTTCCAAGGTTTTACAATCAATGATATTCAAACAGTTTCAAATCTAACTATGAAATTAAGAAATTAAAGAACAAATTCTCCCAGTGCATTATACATGTTTAAAGATGGAGAGATCATCAAGGCAAGCATAAGACATCTACATTAATCGCCACTAAAGGTGATGACTAGACCAGCAACCATGCATTAAGAACTGCCACAAGAAATATACAAAGCAAATAAAAGAAGCATTATTCAAAGAAACACCAAACTCAATTATTTTTTGAAAATTAATAATCAGATAAGGAAGCTCCTAACTTTAAAAAAATTAAGAAAAATCCTTTAAAACAAAAGCCATAACATAAAACTACAGGAGGCAAACGAAAAGAAAAGCAAATTAGTTCAGATCCTAAATACCCGGGGAAAATGTATCACGGCAAGAAATCTTGTACTTAGAAGCAAATTTCCTCGACATTTATTGCAATTACCAAACTTTTATAAAGCATTTTTCGATCCAATTTCATAGCAGGAAAAAAACCATGAATACCCAACTGTTAACAACAAGAAGCTGTCATGCAGTACATGATGATTGGATTTAATTTGTTCAACAGAAAGATGACCCAGTGTGATATCCCTTTTAAACAGATGAGCTATTTGGCATGTTCCCTCAAACAAACTCTAGGCTGAAAAAATAGACCCAGAAATCTAAAGAACGGACCAAAGGGAGAAGAAAAACGTGAATTATATAGATTCAAATTATCGCCTCAAGCAATAAAATTAGATGAAAAATATCCACATAGCTTCCAATCCGCATGCCCAAACTACCAAAATCAAGAGCTCCACACCATTACAAAAAGAAAAAGAAACGGAAACGTAAGATCAATCGAACTTCTAACCTATATTCAAACCAAAAGAAAGAAAGAAAAATAGAGAGTAAATCAAATGCCATATAGAAAAGAAACGGGCAACTTATAAAAGGAGAAGGGGAAAAAAATCAAAATTCAAAAGAAAATCCTGAGGCCCAAAAGGCACTCAGTGCTCCAATCTCATCACACCTTTGTAGAAATCAACAGACAGCTAAATGCCCTTCAAGATCACTGAACATTTCCACATCCACCTCCGGAACAACTCAATGAGCATCCGAAAAGAAGACATATCCCTTCGGCATCCAATAAAGGTGGAAAAGATCGGATCGTGAGATCGCTAAACAATTCCGTCCCGCTCGGATAAGAAAGCGAAGGAATCAAAACTTCCCCTCACAATCAGGGAGGGACACAAAAATCAAGAAGTGGGAACCCACCTGGTGGATCGGGGGGTACATGGAATTGGTGCAGACGGGGCACTCGAGCAGCTCGTGCACGCTGGTCGCCGGCGAGATGACCTGCGCTGGGATGCCCCCGATTCCCACTACGCCGCCGCAGCCGCCGTTTCCGCTGCCGACATGGTGGGGCTTCAAGAAGGGGTGGGGAAGATGGTGGGCGGTACCCTCGTCGTCGTCCATCCCGTCCGACGACGAGATGCACTCGATGTTGTCCAATTCCATCATCCCCTTCGATCCTCCCCCCTCTCCCCTCTCTCTCTCTCTCTTCTCTCCAGAAAGGGGGAAAGAAACGGATTGGGACGGGACGTGAAGGAACGGAACGGAGAGGGAGACAGAGACGAGAACCGCCAATGGAGGAGCTTTCCCTTGGGGCTTCGCTTGTGACCACGTAACCAGGAACACGCTGATCGCCGTCGATATATATATATATATTGGAGCCAAAAATATAAAGAAGAGACGGGAAACCAGAACTAAATTGAACGAATCTGACAAAAAATAGACCTCATTATTCGTATTTTGTTGTGACTCTTTTTTTTTTTGTAATTTGAGGGTAAAGAAGGATAGTACGGAAACAGTGAAACAGAGGAGAGAACAAGCCAAGATTTTAAATAATGCATTATTCCTTTACAGTGACCTTTCACCAAAACCGTAACAGTTATAAAAACTATTATTTATCTCAAAATATAATTTTTTAAATCTAATAGTAAAATAATTACTAAAATAAAAATTATTATAATAATTTATAATAAAATAAAAATAATATTTGCACGATACACACGAAGATAAGAAAATTATAAACATCAAGTTATGCTATAAAAGAATATGTTAATGTGTGGATATTTCATCAGCAATGCATTCTGAAAGCAATGAGTAAAGTTGTTATTCTCAAATATGTCAAAGAGAGAAAGTGATAGAGGTCAATCCAATTGTAACATGATCTATAGAATATCTTGCTGTAAGATAGGAGGAGAGAAAGGTTGGATTAAGCTCATCCAAGAAGTGGCTATCATGCAGGCAATTGAAAGATTGTTGAAAAATTTTGGATCGAAAATAGACTTATTTAATGTAGCTTCCATCAATATTCAGCATAGAGGAGAACTCATCTAAAAGGCATCTTCTTTTCTCCATTCATATTGGGAAAGGAGAAAGTTTTGTTAAGCATGTTAATGCTTGGGCCTAGTTAAAATAATAAATCGAATCTGATCTAAATTTGATTTTATTAAAACCCTTCAAGTCAAAGTTTGATGGTCATGATTTTTTCATTTTGATTTAATGAATCAAATTAAGGGATACATATTTTAACAAAAAAAATAATAGAAAACAACCTATTAAGGAGTGTCCAACTAGACTGAAATTCATGATATGGTATGCTTGATTTTTTTATAATTTTTAATTTTTATAAATTTTAAAAAATTAAAATTTTCTCTCTTCTACCTATTTAATAGGTATAGATATAAAGAAAATAATAAATAATATTTCACATTTATAAATAAAATAATCTATTTTTAAATTTAAAGTTATTTTTGGTGCTATTATAATAGCCGTTAGAATGATCATAATGCGGCGGCATAGGGAAGATCTAGAGTGATGGGACGATTAGATTTGGTGCAGGGCGGTTTGCACCGCTGTCGGGGAATCGTTTGCTTGGCTTGGAGACAACTTTCCTGTTTGTTTTGGTAAAGAGAGACTGAAATTTACATTAGTGCAAAGAACTGTGACAAAATATCGACATTGCACGTATCCCGAAAAGACCAAACAACCGAAAGGGAGATCTAGACAAGAAACTACTGTTACAGGTCAGCCAGAGATGAGTAGAACCATCAAAAAGAGTTCACAGATCATCAGGCTCCCGAATTTGCAGCTGATTAGAACCTCTAACAACACCTCCATGGAAGACCCTTGATAAACAGTAGATGGTGGATTCCAACGGTAAGTGTACCATATCCTTAGGCATCAACCAAGTCCAAAGATACCATCAGCAGAGGGTCCAGCAGCAGATAAAGGAATAGGTAGAGCCTGTGCAAAGTTAATGCACATATTCAACCCATTCATATGAAAGCAACCATAACTAAGTTGGTTGGAAGTGTCTAATCTCGAAAGACAATTGAAACAACAGTAAGGAAGGCAGCCCAAACAACTACCCCAGCAATATGTGGACCCAGAAAAGATGCCTTGCAGCTCTCCTGTACAAGCCTGTTGAAGCACCTACAGGAGAGAAAAAACTAATGTAAAAAGGTTAGGCATATCGAATAAAGATGATATTGAGAGCATCGGCAGAGCAAGATCCAGATGGCTCTGTTCTGCTTCACCAAGAAAGAAATCCCCATGTAATGCATGTGTAGTTGCCTAATCTGCAGCTTGATTTTCCAATATGCAACATCTTAAAATTAGTAGAGCGACCAACCTGCGAGGTGCATTAGAATTAATCCATGCCACCACAATTATTGAGTTACCCAGCAATTAAACTTCCCAAGGATTAAAATGTTAGAGCACAAGGGCCCAAGCACTTCCCACTAACTCAACATAAGGTACTGCATGGCGGTTCGACCATCCCACCAACTCGAAATATATCTCCTTTATGATTTCTATTAAAGAAGCCCACTGGTGTTTCATACTTCTAAAGGGAAAGGGTACTCAAGAAGCAAGGTTTGAAGTCAGCAACTGCTGATTCAACAGCTTAGAGGTATCCTCGGCCTCTGACCAAGTGCCAACTCATGAAACCTAACCAGATCTACTGTAGATCCTCACCTCGATCTCGGCTAGATCTTCCTGGCAGCAGCCAAGATAGTTGTGGACCAAACCTCAGCAATTACAAAAAGCATTTTAGAGCCGACTTATGAATGCGGCATACGTCCTAAAGTTGAAACAAATCCACCGCAGGCAATAGATGGCAGTTTGGACCTCGATTTTGATCGAAGTCCTCACGATAGCTCCAACAAAATTCTCACCTCAGCTTTGGATGAGCTACTTTCAGATCGTCTCTATTGTGGACAAAAGCTCGACCTATCACATGAGGTATTGTCCACTCTGGTCCATGGATCTCACAATTTTGTCTTTTAAAAAGCACCTCACGTGAGAAAGATTTTTTTCTCCTTATTAACACGAATCCCCCTTGACTCACAACCAATGTGGGATTGGTGCCCTCCACATTATTAGAACTACAACATAGCCCCCTTAGTTAAGGAGGACTCCGATGTGTATAGTCCAAGGAGCTCCACAGTCAGTCGAGACAGATCTCGATCCTAGAGAATCGAGACGGACTTCAACTCCTTCCTAGCGTGCCATTGTTGCGGACAAAGGCTCGACCCATTACATGAGGTATTATCTGCGCCGGCCCATGGGCCTCATGATTTTTTCCTTTAAAAGGCGTCTCATGTGAGAAAAATTTTTTTCTCTTTATAAATGCGAGTCCCTCTTGACTCACAACTGATGTGAAACTATTGATGCCCTCCACATTATTAGAACCACAACAGTCCCAAGCCGACCTCCACCCAAAATTTATTATAGACTTTTACTTCGGTCTCGGCCAATTGGATCCTTGACATCGAGCAAAGACATTGACGACCGAAGTTCGGCAAGCACGTAGACTATCTCTAGTCAACCTAAGGGCATCAGAGGTATGTCTTAACCGGAATGAGTTAGGGAACGACAGGTTGGACCTCAGACCTATCTGAGGTAAGCACCTCGGCCAAAATTATGGTACCCTCAGGCCGGCCCAAGCTGACCTCCAACTATGGTGTGCAATTATCTTCGTTGACAGATTCCGCCCCTCTTCCAAATTCGAAATAACCAGATAAGAAAAAATATCTTCGCGATCGAATTATGCTCCGAAAGGAAAAAACTCTCGCCAGCCTAATCTATGCACAATAACCAAAATTTGACAAAACTCCAATGCATGTACGACTCTAACTCCCCCTCTATAAATAGAGGGGTGCGGGGATCTTTAAGGTAAGCTCTTGACTCTCATTCTCTTCTTTTCGTTATTCTTTATTTTCTGACTTAAACGTCGAAGGATCCTTGCTGAAAAATACTCTGATATGACCTTTTTCGTAGGTTCTCGAGTCGAAGCTCAGGCAACTTTTCAAACTACTCCATCATCTCATCCATCTGACCTCACGCGCGGGAGCTAGGTGCAGCAAACCTATTGTTAGGTTGTGTTTATGCTAACAAAAGTCATTTGTATCGGGCATTCCAAATAAAGCAAAGCATGTAAATAATCACTACTCGCATCTCCTTCCCTACCAAGTAGGGCTGAAATCGGATCGAATACGGATCAGATATCAGCATATTCATATTCATATTTATTTTGTCTGATGAACACAAATATGGATACAGATATTATTCAGATACAAAAATTCATATTCATATTTATTTTAAACAAATATGGATATAATTCGGATACTGAAAGTATGGATAAAATAATAGATATAATATAAATAATTAAATTTTATACTTATAAAATTAAAGATATTACTAAATAGATGATAAATCAAGTTAATAAGATATTTATATGATTGTATATTTTTTAAAAAAATTAATAAATATTGTATAAAATTATATAGGATTACATATAAATTCGGATATTTAGATACAGATCGGATAGTTGTCTATCTATATTTATATATATATATATTTTTTTATGGATGTGGATATAGATACAGATATTAGTCGAATCTTTAAATTTTTATTTATACTTAAATTGATTCGGATACGAAAATGTATCTGGATAGATATTATCTATATCATTTTCACCCCTACTACCAAGTCATTAAATAGGAAGTCCAGTGATACTACCAAGGAATTTGATTTGAGATCAATTACCTCTTGTGCCAAGAGGGTCCAATAACTAACAACAAAAATACGAAACACAATAGCATGTGGGGAGTCTTCTAAACAACCATAAATCAGTATTCCCCTATTAATCAAGAGGGGAGTCTGCCATTGAAGTTTCCAACAAAAATATTATCGGACCTTCGTAGATACTGCCGGCCTCTAAATTCATGAAAAGCTATAAAAAGAATTAATATACCCACCCCGGGAAGAACGGGAGCCACATCCACATTTGCAATAAACTACGGTCTGACCTAAGACAACCAGAGTTGATCAGACCATTATCCTTGCACTTGGGGCAATGATAAAATTAGGATCGTCGTATCAGCATAAAATCCCCGAGCCAATTTATCAGAATCCCAACTGCCATCTAATGTAATAAAATTAGCAACAGTGAACTGAGCAAGATCAACTGAAGCATCTGTAAATGAAGTCCAATGGCTTAAAGGGATATTAGTAATCCAAGGATGAGATCATACATTAATCGAATGCTCATTGCCCACCAACGATGCAATTTGATATTGTATATTTTTCCCTTGATTACAAATTTTATGCCAAATGGATGATCAGTGTGTAGGCTTCATAAGAAATCCAAGATCCAAAAAACCAGTATTTCGAGGAAATCAATTGAAACCTCAACAGATTTTTTTTTTTTTACCCCCTATGTGATTTGGGTTGGCCTACTCTAAAACTATTTTTAGGTATTTATGAATCGTCCAACCTAATTTATAGTCCTATGATTTTGCTAGTTGTACCCGTCGAGCTCATAAATGTAATAAAATTTTCAGCCTCATGTGACCAAGCCCTTAAGAGTACAAATAAATTTAATACAATTCATTGTAATTAAAGGAGAGCAAATCCAGTGTATCTCATGAAAGATGCCATACATTAATTACTTTTTAATTACCAAAAAAAAAAAGAAAAAGCACAATATCAAGAGCTGATGGGAGATTCAAGTATAAAATTTACTGTGTTAACAAATTCAAATGATAATTATTATAAATAATGAATAATTGGAGGTCAATGCATGACTTCCAAGAACAAAGAGAGACCCATATTTATTTATTAAAAAAAAAAAGAAATCAACCGTCAATCTCTTAATTTCATGGTACATGCTCGCATAAACTAGCAAAGAGCAAGTTCTAGCTACAATCGCACTGTGGTCCACGTTTAACATAATTGGGGAAACAAAAAAGAAAGGAAGAAAAATTTAAAACTACCATGGATGTTTGACTTGTGAATTGCAGAAAATCATACTCAGTACAATGTTTTTTTGCATATAACCCCATGGAAGCGTTTAGCAATTAAATCATTTTTGTATGCAACGGATGCATGTGAATATTATTAAAGCTAGAACGAACCTTCAACTTTGTCACTTTCCTTTTTTCTTTAAATAAAAATAGTTGATATCCAAAACAATTTCATGCTTTTAAAGAAAGACATACAAAGATCTATCTCTACGTACCATACTAACATGTGAAACATGAGGGGAGTCGCAAATGAATAAATCAAAGTGAACAACTTATATTGTAAAATCAATTTTGGATATTTAAGATCGCTATTCACTATTGCAAGGTAATACTTGATTAGAAATTTTGTTTGCATTATTCTTTCAAATAGATACTTGACAGTACAAAATAGCTCAATTAAGAATAGTGTGGAAGTTTGATAATATGGCTTGAATTTTAGATATTTTCATGGGTCCGTATTATGACTCGACTTGAAAAATCCACATTGCGATCCGAATAGAATATTTTGTGAGGTCTGTGGTAGTAGTAGAGGGCATGGATACGGACCAGTATAAATATTATATTTTCTGTCAATATTGGTAGTTTTGTAAAAGATTTGGAAAATCATATTGGGGCTAGGATTTGGAGAGTTTTGAGTGATTGTATCTCTCTCTTTTTATCATAGTAAAAAAAATTTTCTCATGTCTTGCCCATGGACATAGGCTTTACAGTCGAACCATATAAATTATGTGTCCATTTTTCATCTCTTCTCTATTCTGTGTGATTGTGCGAGTTTGTATGTGGCTTATTTTGTGCATATTATAACAAACTTTATCAGAGCATTGTGTACATGCAATTTAAGATTCACAGATGGCGTCGTCTTCAATAAAGTATGAGATGGAGAAGTTTAATAGAGAATCGAGTTTCAGTTTGTGAAAGATTAAAATAAAATCTTCCTTGATTCTACAAAGTTTATGGAAGACAGTCGAGGATAACTTTTCAGAGGGTATGAAGAAGGCGGACAAGACTGATCTGAAGGATAGAGCTTTGAATACGATTTTTATGAGTGTCACTGATAATGTTTTAAGAGAGATTGTTAATGAAAATTTGGTATCTGAGCTATAGAAAAAATTGGAGGAGCTGTATTTCATCAAATCGTCTCTATCTGAAGAAAAAATTGTACAATCTCAGAATGAACGAAAGTACATTCATTAAAGAATATCTGGATGAATTTAATTCAATCATTATAGATCTGAAGAATATAGATATTGATATTGATAGTGAAGATCAAGCTTTGATTGTGTTATGTTCGTTGCCACCCTCATATGAGACTTTTGTTGATACTCTGTTGTATGGAAAAGATAGTATTTCACTAGATAATGTTGGTAATTCACTAAAATTGAAGGAGTTGAAAAAGAATTTTTCAGATAATAGAGACAGGTCTGAGGGAGAAAGTTTGGTGAGCAGGGGAAGAACACAGTCAATGGAGGGTTCTTCAAGCAAAAAGAAATCTAAAGCTTGATCAAAATCTAGAATAAAAAAGGCTAACAGCAAGGACACTACTGAAGAGATTGTTTCAAGTTGAAAAATAAAAGGGAGAAACCACTAGAGAGTTCTGCGAATATTGTTGACAGGTTTAATAATTTTGATGACAGTAATAGTGCTGAAAAAATTTTATCTGTGAGTTCAGATCATAGACAGAGTTCTTAGGTTCTTGATACTGGTGCTACTTATCACATGTGCCCACATAGAAATTGGTTTGTCACTTACAAATAGATGAGTGGTAAGGTATTTTTGGGGAATGATCGTACATTATCTATGGAGGGTGTAGGTAACATCAGATTGAGGATATTTGATGGGATTGTCAAAACTATGAAATGTTGGTATGTTCCAGGACTGAAGAGGAATCTGATTTTTCTCAGAATGCTAAACTCTCATGGATACAAATACCATGCAAGGATTGAAATTCTCAAAGTGTGCAAGGGCTCTATGATACTTATGAAAGGTAGTTTGGTTTCAGGATTGTATATTCTTCAAAAAAGTATAATTTCAAAGAAAGCTACAGTAGCATCTGGGAGCAGTAATCAGAATCAAACTCAGCTGTGGCATTTGCATCTTGGTCATATGAGTGAGAAGGGATTATCTGTATTGAGCAAGTGCGATTTGTTGGACGGACAGAAAACAAAATCTATAGATTTTTGTGAATACTGTGTATTTAGCAAACAAATCAGGATGAAGTTCAACAAAAAGATAGTGCACAAGACTAGAGGTACGGTGGATTACATCCATTCGGATCTATGGGGTTCTAATAGAATTCCTTCCAAGAACGGTGCCAGGTACTTCATGACTTTGATTGATGATTACTTTCGGATGGTTTGAGTGTATTTTCTGAAAGCAAAAGATGAGGCATTTTCAACTTTTGTGAAGTGGAAGATGATGATTGAGAAGCAGACAAAAAAGAAGGTCAAGCGTCTTAGAACTGATAATGGGTTGGAATTTTGTAATCATAAGTTCGATGCTTTCTATAATGATGAAGGTATAGTGAGACACCGCACTTGTACTGGGACACCACACTAGAATAGTATTACAGAATGTATTAACAGAATGCTTTGTGACAAAGCACGAAGCATGCTCTCGCATGCAGGTTTGGAAAAGGATTTCTAGGCTAAAACAATTAATACAGCCTATTTCTTGGTAAATCGATCTCCATCTATAGCTATTGAGTGTAAAACTCCTTTTGAGATCTGGTCTGGATCACCTGCTGATTACTCTCAGTTGAAAGTATTTGGTTGTCCTGCTTATTACTCATGTGAGGGATGGTAAGCTTGAGCCGAGGGCAAAGAAGTGCATATCTCTAGGGTATGCATCTGGAGTGAAAGACTACAGGTTGTGGTGCAATGATCCAAAGTCTCCAGGGTTAATAATCAGTAGGGATGTGACATTTAATGAGTCTGCTTTATTGGATAGTCAGAGGGAGAAGTCAGAATCAGATCACGGTGTCAAAGAACAGGTGAAGCTTGAGGTTGATACTTCAGCAGTTCAGTCCAGTAATCCAGAGAATGAGGTGCAGGATCCTGATCAAAAAGAGGATGCACCTGAGCAACAGCAACAAGAGCCATATAGCATTGCAACTAGTAGGAAGAGAAGATAGATCAGAACCCCACAGAGATATGCATATGCAGATCTAGTTGCGCATGCCTTGTCAGTTGCTGAGACAGTTGATGTGCATGAATCAAGCAATTACAGAGAAGTTATTTCTTGTTCAGATGCAGATCAGTGGGTCAGTGCTATAGGTGAAGAAATTGAATCTCTTCACAAGAATCAAACTTCGGAGCTTGTGACATTGCTTAAGGGACAGAAAGTGGTAGGCTGCAACTAGATTTTCAAGAAAAAGAAAGGCACTCCAGAGGTAGAAGCACCTCATTACAAGGCATGGTTGATAGCTAAAGACTTTATTTAGAGAGAGAGGATTGACTTCAATGAACTATTTTCTCCAATTGTGAAACACAGTTCCATCAGAGTCCTTGCTATGATTGTTCTTCATAATCTAGAGCTCGAGCAGTTAGATATGAAGACAGCATTTTTGCATGGTGAGCTGGAGGAACAAATATATATGAGTCAGCCCGAAGGATTTATCATTCCAGATATGGAAAATCACGTTTGCTTGCTCAAAATATCTTTATATGGTCTAAAACAATCACCTAGGTAGTGGTACAAAAGATTTGATATATTCATTGTTCGTAATGGCTTTATCCGTAGCTCATATGATAGTTGTGTGTATCATAAAAAACTTTCAGATGATTTCTTTATCTATTTGCTGTTGTATGTTGATGACATACTTACTGCTACTAAAAGCATATCATAGATTAATATACTGAAAAAGCAGTTGAGTGATAAGTTTGAGATGAAGGATTTGACTGCTGCAAAGAAAATTTTGGAAATGAAGATTACCAGGGATAGAAATGTTGGAAAGCTTTTCTTATCTCAGTAGACCTATGTTGAGAAAGTGCTTCAGCGTTTCAACATGAATAATGCTAAGCCTATAACTGTTCCGTTTGCTATTCATTTTAAGTCATCTGCAGATATGTCACCTAAAATAAATGAGAAGATGGAGCACATGTCTAGTATTCCTTATTTGAGTGCTATGGGTAACATCATGTATGCTATGGTTTACACTCGACCTGATATTTCACATGCAGTTAGTATTGTGAATAGATATATGGCGTATCCTGGGAGAGAGTACTGGCAAGCAGTGAAATGGATTCTAAGATATTTAAAGGGTACTACAGATGTTGGTCTGACATTCGATAGGGCCAAGATGAGTGCTTCAATTGTTGGCTATATGGATTTAGATTTTGCAGGGGATTTAGACAAGAGGAGATGTCTGACAGGTTATTTGTTTACTCTTTCTAATAGTGCTATCAGTTGGAAGATAACATTGCAAGCTACAGTTGCTTTGTCTACCACAGAGATTGAATATATTGCTCTAGTAGAAGCAGTAAAGGAAGCTATATGGTTACAAGGTTTAATAAGTGATCTTGGATTGATACAGAACAAGCCAACAGTGTTTTGTGATAGTTAGAGTGTCATTCATCTCACAAAGAACCAGATGTATCATGAGCGAACAAAACACATTGATGTCAGATATTACTTCATTTGGGACATTGTATCACAAGGTACTGTAGTTGTACAGAAAGTCTCTACACATGATAATCCGGTAGATATGATGACCAAGATCGTCCCAGTTAGTAAGTTTAGGCATTGCCTAGACTTGGTTGGTGTTTATAGTGCTCGGTAGCACCCTTGCGAGGGTATTTGGTAAGGCAGAGTGTTGAGATGATTTTATTGATGATAGTGGGAATTCAAGCCAAGGAAAAGAATTGTTAATGTGGCTTGAATTTTAGATATTTTCATGGGTTCAAATTATAACCCGACCCGACCCGAAGAGCCCATATTGCGATCCGAATGGAATATTTTGTAAAATCTGTGATGATAGCGAAGGGCATGCACCAGTACAAATATCGTATTTTCTGTCGATTTCGGTAGTTTTGTAAGAGATTTGAAAAATCACACTGGGGTTAAGGTTTAGAAAGTTTTGAGTAATTGTATCTCTCTCTTTTCATTATAGTAAAATTTTTTCTCTCATATCTTATCCGTGGACGTAGGTTTTACAATCGAGCCACATAAATCCTGCGTCCATTTTTCTTCTCTTCTCTATTCTGTGTGATTGTGCAAGTGTGTGTGCGCCTTATTTTGTGTCTATTGTAACAAAGTTTATCATAGAAGCCCGATCAAGCTAGCTTCTATTCCAAAAATTCTAAATTAATTTTAGCCTATAGGCTAGGATCAATTATGCCTTGATCATCCATAGAACCAAGCCAACACAAACCACTTGGGGACTAGATTCTGCTGGCCACTCCAGTGGGGCCTCCGTTGATTACTACCCAAGTAGGAGCCACCCCGACAGGCCTTTGCGTGCATCCATTTCCCCTGATATCTCAACATCACCAACGACCTGTAAGCCACGGCGTTTTCGGGCAATCATACCATGTAATAGGACAAGCCAAGAGCTCGGCTCGCAAGCCGGCAATCAAAGACTGTCCACATCTTCACATGAATGGCTTTGCTAGGTTTCGTAATGAAGCCACCATGGACATGGATGGAGAGAAGCAATCCACCATGGACATGGATGGAGAGAAGCAATCCAGTTTCTCAACTCCTTGTCAGTGCATGAGTCTATTCCTAAATTCCACTCAGAATTTAAACTGAATTTCTAATTATGCATCCAAAACCGGCAAATCATCCATAATTTCAAGAACTGAGATTGCGTTTGATAGTTAACAATCTATTCAAATTGCTGATAATTTAATATAATAATTTAAATTACTACATTTAATATATTTTTTGAATGATAATCTAAATTATTTGGATGATAATTTAAATTATTTTGATAATTGAGATTGTCTTAAAGAATGATGGCTATTTAGATTATCACATTTTTGACAATATTGTAATAAAAATTTTGGATAAAATTATTCTTCAAAAAAATCACACAAAACCCATTGCCCAATCCTCCTCCCTCAACCCCCACCCCTCCCACGTATGCCCCCGACCCATGACTCCTCCATCTCTCTTTCCTAATCTGTGGCTCCTCCATTCTTGTCCCCACCTCCTGTTGCTCCTCCACACCCATCCCCACCACCCTACGGCTCCACACGCGTCTGCCCCCCCGCCTGCCCCCCAATACCCATGGTTTCCCACACCCCTCGATCCACCATTTTTCTGTGCCGCCACCACCACACCCATATCATTCCTATTATTTCTTATCAAAAAAAAATACTAAGATAAAAATATTAGAGATATTTTGAGAATTTGATATTACATTATCCGTATTCTGATTGTCACAACAAACAATACCAATCAAGATTTTCAATAATTTTATTGCAACATTATCCGTATGTACTAAACATGGTAATGAATATTATTGATAATTTAATGATGACAATCTATCCTGATGATAATCTATATTATCTTTTAAGATTGTCTGGTGATGCACCAAACGCAACTAATAAGCCTCTGACTTATCCTCATCTCAATATGAACCTGCACAACCACTTTGTTTCTAGTCCAACCTGTAAAGCAGATTATAAACAACCCAGGTTCAATTTTAAGTTCCAAATATATTTCATTTCTGCAGCCCGTCAAATCCTCAACAGGTCCCAACCAGTTGGCACTGGAAGATGATTGCCGCTCGTTTCTGAAAATAATCAGTATCTTATATTGCCATGAAGCCTGCATGTTGCTTTCATTTTTATATGGGTGAAATGTCACATTTGAATGGGCTGCCAATTCAAATTAAAACATCATACAGATAAATAAAATTTATGTGGAATACAGTTGCTAAATGTTTTACATGCTAGCAACTCTGGACGAAAGCTCCAGTACAACTTCAGATTCTGCCTCGGATCTCTCAAAGATCGTCTGCAACAAAATAACAAGCAAACATGAAGAGTGTAATGCCGGAGAGGTTTTGTAGATAACAAACATAAGAAGATAAACCATTACGAATGTCTTTTTCATTACGAAACAACTGAGACTCATCAGTAGTGTGGAAGGGAAACCACACGACCTGGCATGCTGTGATTATATGAACTTGAATGGATCTTCTAGCTGTTAACTATGACATCACAAATCACAATTAAGCAGCCTTTCACATAACAATGAACAAATAAGAAAGCCATCAAAGAAAACACAAATGACCGAAGACTAGAGTGCCATATTATTTGAGCAGCTCAGTTGCACAATTCCAAGGATGTCGCATGAGAGTTAATTTTATTCTAGATGTTGAATTAAATTCAAAGCTTCATATCAGAACCATGATACCAAACCACAGCACTGGATGGTCCAAGTAAAGAGCCACTAAATCATGGCCATGGCCCACCATCCCATCAAAACTTCAGATTAGACTGGCTATAGAAAATTACAATGAACCAACAGGAATATGATTTAAGTTATAAGCTAATAAATCACATATTTTAAGACATGGACACTTAAAAAGTTTCCTGTCATTTTGTGGGACGAGTAAGCGTGGCAATTATACTAATTGATGAATAAGGAGGGTCCCACCTATGGAAGTTGGGACACTGCAAATTGAATCTTATATTTAAAGAAAAATAAAAAGGAAAGGATCTTTCTCAATCATTGTGGATGTCAATTGATCACCAACACATAATGTAGAAGTCCCATGTGCAAAACTACATGGTCAAAAAACAATGCAGAATGTGATAAACATGTTCCTCTGGTAAGTTAGCATTATCAAAAGAGAAAGCAATGTATACACGATAAGCGTTACTGGAACATACTTCTGCTTCTTTCAGATTTTGTTGAGAAAGATAGTGCTCCAATGCTCCTTCACCACAAAGAATTTTTGCTCCACATCCACGGGAGTCTATAGATCCAACAGATTCCTCATCAACCACCACAGCATCTATTTTCTCTTTCCCTGTTCTTTTGTCAGGAATCCACGAAGATGACAAAATTTTTGACATATTGGTAGGAGTGAAGAGAAGTAAACATCAAATACCAATTAAAAAGAGAATCAACCAAACTATCTGTTGGTTCATATCGGGCTGCATTACAACACTAATGAAGAAGATAGTTCCCAAAGAAAATGGACACCTTTGTGAGTTGTGAAGGCACGTACCAAAATTTCACAAATCATTACCAAGGAGCTATATGAATCACATTATGCGCGAGTCTATACAAGATGCCATAATAGGAAAAAAAAATATGACATTGGATGTTCCTTCTGCCCTTTTATATATGTAAGTAGATCATAGTACTCCATATATATGGTTAATGTTTCAGTACTGAGGGAAGGGTACATGATATCATAGAAAGCTTTGTTGTTGGGTGTGTTGTTTGTGGAGTTTTAAGGGTCGTTCATTATTTTCCCCTCAGATCTGTAGAAGTCATTTTACATGTTAATGCAAGCAAAAAAATATGACAAGAACAAAGAAACGTAGAAAGAGGTATAAGACATTGAAATAGAGATATCAAAGGGGGAACTGCACACCTCATACGTTGCTTCTGTCAACATATTTTCCAATGTTGATCTCAAGCCTCGAGCCCCAGTATTTTTAGCCATTGCTTTCTTCGCAATTAACTGCAAAGCCTTTTCTGTAAAATGCAGCTTAACCTGGAGAACAGGAAACGGTATCTTAGCTCTTCAGAGACATCATTCTGAAAAAAAGGAAGGGCTACTAACAGCACGTTATCAGCTTGAATATTTAACACAAAAAATGAAAAAGTTGAAACTTACATCATTCATTTGAAACAACTTTATGTATTGTTTCCAAGGGCATTTTTTGGTTTGGTAAGAACCTGAGATATAAATAGTAAGAAACCAGTGGTTAGAAGTTAGTCATGAGAGCTTATCCACTCGTAATCAGTTGTGGCTTGAGTTATTATGATACACAGAAGCATGATTATGAAGACAAACAACAGCATCTATTGTAGCCACAGAAAAAAGTTTTATCAAGCACAAAACAGATATTGTGTAAAAAGATGCAACATAATTTTTTTCTTTTTTCCTGAGCAAAAGTAACAAATCAGTAACATCATGTGCATAGGAACAAGGAATGATGTTGCACAACACGAAGATTACCTCAACAAGTTGATTCTCATTCAGAGCAGACAAACTAACAAGTATCGGAAATCTTCCAACAAATTCTGGTATCAGACCATATGCAATGAGATCACCACTTTCCACTTGAACAAAATGACTTTTTTTCTCATGGAACTTTGCCTGAGATATTTCTAAATAAGCACTAAACCAGGATATTCCTGAGGGATGTGATCCTCCAACCTATAGTGTATTGCACATACTGATTCTAACAAGGAGGATGCTACTGCAGCATTTGTCACATTGCCAGTCCGCATGCTTGCACGCACTAGTGCTCTGAAGCCAATGGAAGAATCATGTCGCCTGGCATGAGATAGAACAATTTTTTGACTTTCCAGACTTCAACAAGGTCCCAAGGACAATGAATAGAAACATATAAATCTATATTTTGTATAGCTATGATAACCTTTCTGAAATTGTTTTTTCTAAGCCAACAAAGGCACCTCCACAGATGAAGAGTATACCTTTAGTATCAATCTGCAAAATGACAAGAATTAATGATAAAAGCATCATATGTAGATAGTAAATGACATAAAAATTTACAAAGCCAGACGCAAAAGCATTTACTTTTTCTATTAATGCTGAATGCTTAAAAACATCAAACTGGAACATCATGGATCAAGATCTAAAATGGTTGTTGCAAGCTACATGGTGTATTTCTCTGATGGGAACAATAATTTTGGTACAACTTCTAGATTCAATCTTCCTAAAAATTTAATGCATGAACAACAACCTAACAATCACATAAAAATGCCAAAGAATAGTTTTCTTTTTTTCCCTCAGCATCAACTCTATTGCAAAAAGAACCAAACCATTCACACTCATTCTGTTTCCTTCATGGTTAATCAAATGAAAGAAAATTATACTAACTAAGATCTGTCGTACTCATCATACCTTACTGGTAAGGTATTGGTATTGGTTCGGTTCAATATATAAGCCGAACTAGTCCATAGCGATCCAAACTGGGCAGAACCAACATGTAGCACCCTGTTTCAGGCAATACAATGGCTAAGAGTGAGAAAAAAAAAATATTGGAAGCATGTCTTGGTCAGGAATGTATGCCGTATCGAACCAGTAATGTACCGGTATGGTTCTAGGTATCAGTTTTGCAGACCTTGATGCTAACTTTAACCATCAATCGTGGAAATAAAAATCGCCATATTCTAGCTGCTTATGGAATTGACCTTCTCATTTTTGTTCATATACAGCTTTATGTCATAAAATTTGCAAAATTGCACTGTGCAATTTCAATACAATATCCATTTTTCTATATTGAACACAAGATTGATCTTTGAAATTCACCTAATTATTGCACCAAACTTCAACAATGAGATGTCTGGATAACCAAGCACCGTGGATTGAACATGGATGCAACTCCTAGCTCTAGTGGTTATTAGACAGAGACAGAGAAAGAGACAAACCAACAGAGAGACACACACACAGAGAGAGAGAGAGAGAGAGCTCATTTTGTGTGCATGTCATGCGTGTGAAGCTGCAATGGAGGGTAGCATAGAGAGAGTTCAATTCTCAATCTTAGGTCTATCATATTAATTTATTTGTTAACAAGTGTCCATTTATTTTGGTTCTCCCAGTCAAGAATTGTTTGGCTACAACAACGAGTGTTCTGTCTGCTGTATTTCTCCCCTCTATTTACACAAAACAAAATTGATTCTTTTAAGGGGCTCAAACAAAATGAGCGAAATCTAAGCAATTGTGCTTAGATGATAAGATTATTGTAACGAAAGATTTATTTTATGATGACGTAACTTTATGAAGTTATTGGCTTCAACAATTACGAACAGTCTGAAGTCAAAATTGCTACATTATCTCCAATAAATTAGCAAAAGATATCCATCTATGTGAAGGATTACTTGAATGTGGATCTATTTCTATAATTTTTCATTTTAGCTGCAATATTAGCTGCAGTAGTTCAGTTGAATATGGCATTTACATCACCATTCTTCATGACAAAGTCTTTTGATACAATCAATGAGATCCAATTAGGTGCAAATGAGTCGATCTGCTCATGGGCTACTCAAGCTCAACTTGAGTCTAAGCATGACTCGACTCGGCTATAATCGAGCTTATATAGCTCAAATAGTTTTTCAAGTTGAGCTCGAGCAGCAAAATACTCAGCTCGAAAGCCCGCAAGCTTATTCAAATTCATATATAATTTTCATAATATTATTTTTATTTATAATATATATTATTAACAGTCTAAGGTTCAAATTCAAGCTCCAACTTGAGCTCGCGTATCTCAGTTGATATTTGAGTCTATCTCGAATATTGTCTGCCCTCCAATACCGACTTGGTGAACCATGGGTATGTTTAAGTTTACATTGCACTCTCTACCTTTGAACAATCTGCATGGGTGCTAATCAGCTATTTGAAGTTATGAACCAACTCAGCCACTTTCCAAGAAAATGAAGTACATGCATTCATTTTGAAGCCCATCAAGGCATCAAGTCTCCTAAAGATCTCAATGGACAAAATAGATCTTGATAAGGACAACAAACTAAATATTTAATGCTATAAAGGCTGTGTGCAATAAGAACTCTTAAGCAACAAGGCATTCAAATTCAACTCAACAAAGAGGCATATTAAGCATGAATTGGGAGGACAAAAAGATTATTTAATTGTCTATCAGCAGAAGGATGATATTTCATATCGCAATAAGTTTTTGACATTGAATAAAGAAATACCTGAATACCATCACCTCTTGGATGCTTCCGAGCTCCTTTCTCAGGCACATTAACAACCTAGTGCAAGAGACAAAATTAAAATCCAAAAGGAAGAAAAACATACCTTGGAGGCTTAAAATATTGTAGCCCAGAATGAAAATATTGAACATTATAGATAATTTTGTATCATGCTAGGTACTGCATTTGTAAGCAAACCAAACAAAAAGAGAAGGATGAAGAAAAGAAGTCCAGATCTATCAACTAGGCTGAAAAAATAACAAAAGCACGATTATAGATTTCTAGTGAAGCCAGCATAACACCCTGGCAGTTGAGTTTAATTTCCAACTCGAAACCAATATCCATGCCCACAGTGGCTACCAAATTTTAGGAATCTTAATGCCCTGCAAATCCCTCACCACTCCTGCAATCAATAACACTAGGATTTTAGTCTGCTGCTGTTTAGGAGACCAAAAATCCAAAAGATAGGGAGCTTAATGATATCACATGAACCAAATTCTTGTTGTCAAAGAAGTATCTAAATTAGTTTTAGAAAATAAGTGTTAAGAAGCCTATAAAATGATGTTACTTTCATGCTTTGTTTTCTCTTCAAAGGATAAGATAGGTTGAAACTCATATATCTGATGTTATGGTGAAAATAAAAGATTTTCTTAAGGAAAGAACTAGAGCTATCTACTTCCAAAATGTCCAAAACATAGGAAAATATTAAATTTTCCAGTGATTTTCTCCATATCAACCACCAGTAAGTCATCATTTTGTCATTCAATCCTTGTCAAACCACTTGACTTGTTCAGCCAGAATGAAGTTCCCCACACTTTAATTCCACATCCCGATTTGTAGGGCAACCTTATACAGAGTTTCTCTGAACGTTCAAAACTAGAGAATGGACCCCACAAAATCTCCAATAAAATATTAAATCCTGAAATGAAATCTATATTCAATTAAGAGAATAGATCAAGCTCACTATAAATACCACTTCTATTCCACCATTGATTTCTTAAATTTAAAAAAAAATATAGTGCTTCTATATCACATTTACAATCAGACGCAAAAGTTGATGGAGAAAATAATCAAAAATATCTTCCCCGATCTTATTATCAAACAAAAGGAAATCCAAGGAGGATCTCACTTCCAACATAGGATTTTGGCATGGCGATTGCAGTAAGGATATCTTATGAGGGCTAAACATTTACATCAGACTCTTGTCATGATATGGAATTCACTTTTTTGAAAAAAGAAAACAAAAGAAAATGATCTCATCCCCATCTTGCTAGTTTTTTAAGATTGCTTCAGCCATCTTACTTACTCGATCAGATCTATAATATACCTAATATTAACATCTAATGAAAGTAGTCTGCATGAAGGGAGTAGTACCCCTAAAAATAGCCAGTACATGGTCTTGGTGACCCAAAAACACAGGTCCAATCTGATGCACAATTTCAAATTTGGATCCAGGAAATCATATCGGAAACCTCTACAAGGCTCAGTGGAGAACTATGGGTTGAATCTGGGTCAATTGGATTTAAATCTCACTGCATATGAACTAAACCCCTATATGAGATTAACAATAATTTTCACATAGCTAGTCTTGGACCGAGCCTTTTGAAACCAGAAGGATATTCACATTCCATATTGCCACTAAAAATGCTGGCCTTCTTTTGAAATAAATTTTAATGCTTGGAAAGATTGCCACCTAGAAGCAACTCTTTGCCAAAGCTCCCATAATTAATGTTAAGCAGTCCATCCAAAGCTGACTAATATTCCTGATCAGAATATTAAGGTCACAGATCACACTTAACTGTAGTTCAACAGAAGTGTTCAAGAACTTATGGTTTGTGAACCAAAATGATCATCTGTTCGGTACGTAGTAAACCCAGTTTAGCTGATTATCCTTATGAATATTTATAAAACGATGTTCAAGTTTACAATCATGAACTGATACCGCTGACCTTTTGTGCCCTTTGTGGCCAGAAAATTTCTGTTAGAATAGAATGCAAGCCGCAACCATTGTTTTATAAGCAAAGGTTGTGCTTACACCAAATCAGATGATGAGAAATCTTTTAAGCGATTTAGATTCATAAGAAAACTTATATAATAACAACTAAGAAAAATTCTCATGTTACTAAGGTACTAGTAATTCAGCATAGACTCAATTTTTTTATGTTTGCAAACATCATACAAGAAATGGTTGAAACTATAATCCTATTTGTACTCCATTTGATATGACTTAAGCTGAAAGCGACAAAGTGGATGCTAATGACAATGTCATATTTGTTTACATTTTAGGTTACCAGTATTGGGCGGTGCAATGAACATGAAAGAGAATGGATGACTTTGATCTCCCTAGCAATCACATATTCTATCTATTATCTATGTGACTCACGAACAGATAACTTTTGCTAGTGCACTTCATTACTACTCAGTCAAATGGGGGTGCGTTTTTCTCTCCCCTGGGGTGGGGGGCTTTTTGGTTGGGGGAGGGGGGGGGTGCGGCGGGTGGCGGTTGCGGGGCCAGCCTCATTTGCTAGGGCTGTCAAATGAGAGCTGTTTGTGAGTATTCTCTTGTTCAGCTCAAATTTGGCCTACTTAAATAGTAAATGAACCACTCTAAAGCCAGGCTTGGCAGGTTCAAGCTCTTTGTTTGATAATGTTCAAATATATGATATTTCTCATAAAGTAGAGTTATATCATAATTACTAAAACCTATGTGATTTACTTATAGAAGAGTGCACTCCAAATGAAATTAGCTCAAGGGATACATATGAAATCCTTGAGGAACTTTAGTGTTCCCACTAGATCTCCTACATGAGCTGTTTTGAGTTGCTCAAGCTCTGCTCTTTTACCGTCTAAGCATGGCTGGCTTCAGATGTTTTCAAATTATATTTCCAGTAAGATGGTCTGTCTTGAATCAGCGATGCCTTTGAGGAGCCCTACTGTGGTTTGATTCTGTTTTTAAGGTAAGGCTAGGCATTTTCTTTACATAACTTGATGTACATATGTCCAATTTATGCATACAAGTTATAAAGTTGAAGTTCGTTAAAATTACCTTTACTTTTGTTTTATGATATCATCATGTTCAATCATTATGACACCTGAAAATTGTGGCAAATTCTAAGCAAAAGATGAGGTCAGAACTCAGCAGTCAGCAGAAATAATAGGTGCTGGGTAGCCAAATTTAATTTCTTGAATCCCTTGTCTTTGAGAAGTTGTAATAACTAGAGCCAAAGATTTGCCCACTTTTAAAGTCCTGTTAATTACTTGTTTCTCAAGTAGCAGTTGTAATTCCGGCAGCACCATAGAACTTGCCAATGTAGAGATCATACACCATACAGGTAGGGCTGTAGGGGTGAGAAACCCTAACATCAGATCAAAAGAATGTTTTCTATCGACAAGAACAATTTTGCTTCTACTTTCAGAGTCTCATATAATCAGTAATACATGAAAAATTCTGTAAATAGAAAAAATCAACTTTGGATAAAGATCATAAGAGAAAGATTGCAACATGTGCATTCAAATGAGTGTTCAGATGCTCACTGTTCCTTCAAGCATTTTCAATAATGCCTGTTGAACACCTTCGCCAGATACATCTCTGCTAATATTGAGGCTCCCAGCCTGCCCAATTTAAAAAGTTAAAGTCTTTACTGCAAAGAAAGTACATAGAATAATTGTAGCATGCATTCCAACAAGATTAACAGAAACCTTCTTGGTGATCTTATCAACTTCATCAATGTAGACAATGCCCTGCTGTGCAGCCGCTACATTGAAGTCAGCAGCCTGACGTAACAACAACTCAGATTAGTAACGCATAATTTATAGGTTCAAAGATCTAGTGGTTGTTTTGAAAATGCTTACTGGCATTTTCAATGTATAGTCTCATAGTTGACATAAACTAAGTCATCAACTAACAAAAACCCCAAGCTAAAAAAAAAAATAGAGCTTGAGTTATGTAAATTCAGGGCATACAAACCTAGTCTGAAAGCAATGAAGAACATAATAAAACCAGGTGAATCCAAATTAAAGAATTAGATTTGCCAAGTACTGAGCAAGTAACCACAAGACATTTACAGGAAAAACAATCTACCCTTGCATTTCTTGCATATTATTCTAGACTCTGCCCACCCAGCTGAAGCACATCACAAGAAAGATTATGCTTCTTTGCTTGAGGTTACCCTGAAATAGTTCCATGTTCAAGTGCTATATGATTTGCCCAGGAAAAAGAGCGCCCTAGCGGGGCAAACGCCCTTTTTCCCATTATGAACACAAACTGAGGTTCAAGTACTTAAATGTAATGTTTACATCTACTAGCTGAAGTTGCAGAGTCTCTACTAATACAATTGATACATTCGGAAACTGTGTAAAAACTGGAACTTGAAGTTAAATAAGGGGCATGGAAGCTAGAGCAAGATGTAGAAATGAAATATATTGGACAGCAATGGAAATTGCTGCTCGGTGGTTATGATGAAACAAATAAATGATCTGACATTGTGATTAAGGGCACAATCCTTAGAATGCAATTCAGGACAAAAGATCCACCACCAAGCCAATACATTTACTCCCCCTCCCCCATCCTCAACAAAAAAGAAAGTAAGAGGATTTCTAACATGCATGTCCCAATACAAGTCAGCACAATATTCAAAAGGACTTTGTATGGTGGTTGTCTCAAATATCCTCTGTCCTAAAACCCCAGGCAGCAAGGACGCCATAATTCATTAAGTTATGCAATTTGATTGCAAATTAAGTAACATATATCAAGCTTGCAATAGCAATATTCTCAATGATCAGAGAGTTGTCGCCCATAAGATCAGCAAAATTGCAAACAAAACTCAACAAGTACAGTAATATAAATGGAAGTATCAGTTATAGGTAAATTGACCAGCAAAGAATGAATCACATGTTTAAAGGAAAAAAGTAAAGGAATTATATTTAAGATACTTTCACATGAAAAGCTTGACAAGTACCACTAGAAGCTTGTATAATACAGATTCCACATCTTCACCAACATATCCTGCCTGCACATAGCAATATACCAGTCATACCAAACAGCTGATCCAGCAAGTTTAGCTGTGAGAACATAACAAAATCTAGAACATCCATTTCTACAACAAAATGTCTCATGTTTTACAAGTAACAATTGAGAGAGCATCGTGCATAGGAAAGAGATTGGATAAAGCAATAAGAATTCTAATGCCAAATTTCATGCCAAAATTCAGTAATTGACAAAGTGATGCATGACTGGAATATCATAAGGTAATTCCTACTTATCCTATATTCATATCAATTTTTTTCTAAAGCCTATTACAATCCAGAATCAACAAGTACATTCCAAATCAATGAAGGAAAAATATGATGCATCATGTTGAAAAGATAGTCATAATTTTTTTAGCATTTATATTAATTATGTTGTAAAAAATTGTTCCACAAGAAACAACTGATTTCCAGCAAGAAAGACAGAAGAGGGTGCAAAAAGCTGTTATCTACAAAGATGAATTGACAGTCAAATAAAGTTGGAATAACAATTATTGAAGCCAAGGAAACACAAGAATAGCATATCCATATAACTGTTTTCATTAGTTCTGTCATACTGCCAAATGACAGTAAAAATATGGTATCAGACTCCTATATGATATGGAAAATTACCTGAGTGAGACTAGTTGCATCAGTTATTACAAAGGGTACATTCGTAAATCGAGCCAATGTTTTTACCAATAATGTTTTCCCTGTCTTTGAAGAAATGTTACAAGGACATAAGTGAAAAACAAGCATACAGGACTGGAACAAGTATGTCTCTCATTTTTCTCTCAAAATCAGAGAAGTGAATACAGCATAAAACAACTTCCACTTATGCCCTCACATATTTACACCTAAACACAGGCAAGCCCCTTAGGTGTCAACTAAGCAAAAACAAGAATCTCAAATAATGCGATATCATTATTAGATGATATACAGATTTGATATATTAAAAAAAACTAATTGTGTAAAAATCAGAGATAGGTTACCAGTGAGAACTATCACTAGCACAAAAATAATCAGGCTTTACCAGGATTGTAAGAATTAGTCCAGTAAACATTTCGTGCATGCTGTTCATGTACAACATTACATCAATCCTCCCCCCCCCCCAAATGCAAACTGAGGATCCAATATGCCAGATTTTCAAGTAAGGAAATGAAAGATCTCGGCAGTTATCCAATAAGGAGATTCTTAGTGCATTTAGTAATAGAGTGATTGAAGATTAGCTCAGATTTATCTCATCTGCTGCCTAATATCCACTTACCAATTGACAGGAACTAAATTTGGTATCCCTATATTACAACTAGATCTGAAGTTAATCAAAATCTTGGGAGAGACTGGCTCTTCTCAGTGGTTGGGCTTCATCTCTACATTACAAAAAGGAAGAACAGATTGCATCACCATAGACCGAAAAAAATCTGGGTCCTTGAATAGATATAAAGTTAATTCCAATTTTCTGTGGATTAAAGGAACAAACAATTGGGAGACTGATCGAGAGTTAATCAAAGAGATCATATTTTGCATTTCTGATCAAAAATAAATCTTAACAAAATCAAAAGCTCTTCGGGATGAAGAAAACAAGTGAGAAAGAGAAAGAATAACATTTGCAGTAGATGGACCATGATAGCCCCAAGTCTCCAACATGGCATAAATCTTTGATCCTAATAGAGTCTCATTATTAGAGCATGTTAAGGCTCATTCTAATTCCAATGCACGAGGCTACGATTAGATTGAAAAAAATGTTCTTCTGGTTTATAAAATAAAATAGATTGTTCAATATTTTTACATTTAAGGGTAGTGTTAGTTGAAGCCAAAATGCAAAGGAAGTAATCCCTTACTCTATACTTAAAGTTTCAATTTTTATAGTAGTAATAAACATTCAAACATGGCTAGCAATAGAAGGTGATATGATCCAAAAGCCAGACAAGGACAACCTACAGGTGCCATAGGATCTTGAGAGGTTAGCTAACTGTCATATACTTAGCATGGTCATTAGCATACCAACTCAAATAAATACGAAAACATAATAACACAAATATTTGAAAAGTACAGCAGATTTAGATACCTGAGCCTGTTGGGCCCATTAAAAGAATGTTGCTTTTCTCAAGTTCCACCATATCAGAGTCATTTGTACTAGCTTCATGTTCATTGGAATCACCTGTGGACCTAAGATTCAGCATAATGATGTGAATTCAATCATGAAAGGCCCCAGAAATCGCTTCACAATCTACCAAACAGATTTAAATTGTAAAAAAAAAAAAAAAAGAAAAAAAATGATCATGTTTCTGCAATACAAAATGTACTAAGATTGGTGAGAATCTAACCCTTTTGATAAGGACTCATAATATATCCTCTTATAATGATTGTACACTGCCACAGAGAGTACCTGCAGGGCACACATATGGTCATATAATTTTTTTTAAAAGTTCGCTCATGCATGATACAACTACAATGTAATTAATAGTGACCAGTTGACTTTGTGTTTCATGTTTGAGGATCCATGATCATTAACAAATTTAATGTAATAAATGAGAAAGCAATGCAAAGAAAAGCAGTCGGCCTCCCAAGTACAAGACAGGCAAACGCCAGGAAGGGAAATTCTTCCAAATTCACAGTACACCGACCCTTGTCTGTGACTGTGACCTTTGTCTGCCTCTCAGGACTACGACAGGAATAAATGATCTAAAATGCAGACATCCAGTTATGAAGGCCACCAAAACTCCATTTAACATCCGATTAAATTGGTCTGGAGTAGTTCCTGACGATCAATTTTAAAATTTTCATCCAAGAATTTTAGCAACTAACGCAGAAATTATAAGAGAAAAACACAAAGCACAAAATAACACATAAAACATCAAATGAAATTGCTCAAGGTTCTGAAGGAGCTGCACAATGATCGACTTTTGATTTTTCATACAATAACACAACCAGTATCGACATATTCGAAAATTTTTACCTTCTTTGCGTGCTCCTGCCGGTCACAAACTTGTCGAGACCTCAGCAGATCTCCTTGGGTGGCGGGAACTTGTTCCCGAGACCGGAACCGCCCCAATACGCCTCCTTCGAGCCAGACCCTCCGCCACCGCCTCCAGCCCCGGAGCCCCCTCCACCTCCTCCTCCAACCTTAATTACATTAATCCGGCCCAGGCTCGCCGAGTGGACGGAGACCCCGGAATCCCCGTGCTGCTGCCAGATCTCCGGTGCCTCCCCGGTGGACCGCCCGGTGGTCTCCGGCCAGGGCGCGGCACGGACAAGGGCACCCCGGTCGACGAGGTGACCCTGGAGGGAGACCAACTCGAGGGGGCGGAAGAAGCCGGGGGCCCGGAACCGGAAGTCGTCCCACCGCCGACGGCATTTCCTATGGATATCGGAAATCCTGCCAACGTGCATCCGGGGGAGGAAATGTACACCGACTGGACGGCCGCCGTCGCCGTCGCCGCCGCCCCGACGGCCCTCGATCACAAGGTGGCAGACATCGAGACAGGAGAGAAAGAGATAGGGGTGGACAAGAAAACATGGACATTCGGGCCAACGGATTTTGTTTTGAAAAATTGAGATAATTGACACCGGTTCCATTTTGATTGAGATTTTTTATTGAATTAATATTTATTTTAAAAAAAATTATAAAAATAATGCTCTTGATAGAATATTTATCAGAGCACTATTATAAGACCATTTTGTGTGCTTCCACACTATGTAAAATGTAGAGTCAGCAGCTATAAAATCACCCTAAGTGATAGGATGACTTAAAATTTTAAAAAGAAAAAAAAAAAAAAAGGCCTAAACCCTTCCGATTAAATTCCTCCCTCCTTTCTCCATCACTTAGAAAATAAAAAACAGATCTATACCCTCCCTCTCCCTCTTGATCTCCAGTGCAAGAACCTCCGCTCTCTTTCCCTCTCAATCCCCGCCGCCTTTTCTTCCTCCTCTCGACCCACCCCCCCTTCTTCTCCCCAACATACAGCCGCTCCTCCCTCCTCCTCTCCACCCCGCCCCCCTCTCCTTCTCTCGACAGTCCTCCATGACTATCTGGTGCGTTGCCCCACCTCCCATCCAGAGAAACCATCAAAGATATTTTTTATTTTTATAATTTTATTTTTATATTAATTATATATTTATTTCTTCAACAACTTCAGAAGGAAGGCAATTTTATCAAAATAATATTAATTTATAAATAAATTATCAAAATAATTTTCTACTGAGTCATTTGTTTTTAAAAATTTTACATTATATAGAACTATAGACCCATCTTTTGATTATTGTACATATTCTAAGGCGTCCTTACATTTATATTTTTTTGTACAATTGAAAAAATTATGTACATTGATCAATTGACTTTCAATTTGGACAGTTTGAGAATTGTAATTAATTTTATAGATAATTACAGTAATCAAACGATGTGCAATAGAGGCTGGAAGAAATTTTGGATAGTATTTTTTTTTAGTTCTCCTCATACATCTTCAACCGTGTAGGAAGAACAAAGAAAAAATACTGTCAAAAATTTTTTTGGCCCTTATTGCGTATCATTTGATTACTGTAATTGGCCTATAGAATTAATATAATTCCTGAATGGAATAGGATCTTCTATACCTATTAGTTGATGATATGATACATTTATTATGTAAACTATTTTAAATATTAAGTACTTTCTCCTAGTAAATATATATTCATGTAGTTACTTCTCACAATAAATTCCAACAAAATGAATCCAAATCTTATCACTGTTATCTTCCATTAGAATTGGAGGTCAGTCGTGATACTAATGGTACATATTATGATGGTGGAAGGATCCAAATATTTATGATGGACCATAATGTAATATATCAAGAATTTGTGCGGATCTACTATACTGTCATTGGATGGAACCTCAATTATTGTAAAATTTTCTTAGTATGTAGATTTTCGATTCATACTGCTGGATAGTATTTGACTGTACCTATTGAAGATGATCAGAACACGAACACCATATTGGGCATCCCATCACAGAAGATTTTTCTAGCGGTAAAAATTTTCATTGAGCCGGCAGCAATAAGAGTTTCGGGTGGTGGTGAACAGCATGTGAGTGCATCTCAAGCTGTATCTTCCCCACTTGCGCAATTGGAGATGGGGGATCTCTACCTAATGCAACTTCAATGATCGATGAAGCTGGATATGAGTATGGAGGCACCTCTGTATATACTATTGGTGGACTAGCAGTATCCATAACTAATAGTCTTCAGTACATGGTAAGGACAAAATCTGCATATCAACATCTATATAGCACCGCATTTGATGATGCAGGGGTCAGTTCTAGTTATGTGGCAACTATCGTGGAGTATGTGGAATATGAATCTTATGACCCTGTACCATCTAATCGCCACATGCAACACATACCGAACTTAGAGGATTGGGAACCGCAATAGTCGATACAACTTTATTTGAAAATGAAGCCGCTATTAGTTAGGATCATAATCCTATTGATGATGAAGATGAGGATGATGATGCAGAGTCTGATGGCAGTGATAGTGGGGAGTCTAGTGTAGAAGAGAATATCCCACCGCATGAGGCATCTCTTGTTCCTGAATTTGGACTAGTTGATGCATCCGACGATGATGAGGCCGCAGCCAATGGAGCATTGTCAGAACATCCATTCTTTGATGGAAATGAAGAGTTAAGAAAGGAAATGGTATTCGAGTCGAAAGAATAAGTCCAACATGCCGTAAAACAATATGCCATTCGCACCCATCATTCTTTCAAAGTTGTCAAATCAACTAGAGTTAAATAGAGCATCGTGTGTAAACAGTCTAATACTTACAGTTGGTATCTCCATGCATTCTTTCGGACCAAGTACGAAGAAGAAAGGCCGACAGGATATTCACAAATAAGATTAGATGAAAGTTAAATAGACGCCAGCTGAAGTCTGGAGAATATTGTATGATTAAGTACAATAACCAATCGGATTTGTATCAGATTCGATTGAAATAAAGGTATTATAGCCCTGATGAACCTGATTATATACAGACAGTCGACTTAGAGACACGCACATGCACATGTAGGAAGTGACAGTTACTGCATTACCCGTGCTTCCTCTTGTTTGCTATATATGCCAGTGAGAACTTAGACTGAAAGCAGTTCGTTGATGATTGTTATATTATTGCATGTTATGAGTAGTCATATGCACCTACCTTTCATCCCCCAGAGAGTCGACATTATTGGTCTGAGTGGACTGCATCTGGACTCATACCACATCCATCCATAAGAAGATAAGAAAAGCGGCGTCCATAATCAAGGAAGATCCAAAATGATATGGACGCAATGGAGCGCCAAAATATTGTATGGTGTGAATTGTGCAAAGAGATAGGGCACAACTAACGCAGATGTCCCCAACGGTGCTGATTTATGTATTTGTTTATATTATATAGACTGACTTTATGTATCATCTGTGGTCCCTTTATTTTGGTTATGTAATAATGTCATGTAAATATTTTTTAAATTATTCTATGTATCATTTGTGTTGCTTATCATCTTTGATATTTCTTAGTGGTAAGATAGTCTTTTTATTTTGTGCCTTAAACATGATAGGTTCAGACTCCAATATTCATCCGGAGCCGACAAACCCTACCATGTTGTATCTTCAGACTCGACACCACAGCGATCTTATATATTCTGGAGAGAACATGGAGCCCCGACGCTGTAGACACGGAGGCTCGATTGCTATGCGCGCCGATGATATGAGAGGCTCCGAAAGTATCTTCATATGGCTAATTTTTATGAAGTATTTAGAGTATGTAATGTACAGATGGATTGGGCCCTCATCACAGCCATAGTAGAGCGATGGTGTCAGGATACTCACACTTTCCACCTGCGAGAAGGCAATAATCACATTGCAGGACATTGTAGTTCTTCTTAGATTACAGGTGCATGTGCCTGCCATCATCGATACTGCGGGGATCATCTAGTCGGATCTATGTGAGGAGTTATTCGGGATTAGACCATCAGAGTCGATGCTACCAGGATCTTCGCTGAGATTTCACTAGCTTCGCAACACGTTCCACCACTTATCGGATGATGAGATCGTGCAGAGGTATGCACGAACATTTATTCTTTGCCTTATCGGTGGCCATCTGTTCATCTATAAGTCTGGTTCCAACGTGCAGTTATTGTACTTACCCCTGCTACGTGATCTCTACGCATATAGGCAGTTGAGTTGGGGTAGCACTATCTTGGCCTTCTTGTATCGCATGCTCTACTGGGCCAGTAGATCGGATGCACGTGAGATAGCTGGGCCATTGGCATTACTGCAACTTTAGATGTGGAAGCATTTATACATCGGATGGCTAGATACAGTGCTCCCCAAGGTAGGAGCCCACCAGCCGGCGGCGGGAAACGATGTAGCAAGACATAGCCCGTTAGATGAGAATGATGCTGGTTTTGAGGGTCCATTTGGCAGCATACAGCATGACCAAACTGATCTATTGAGATGCAGGTATGTAATCAGTATCACTAATTTTATATGATAAATAACTACACATTTTAGCACAATATCGTACTGACTTTGTTTTGGACAGATGGAGGACTCGACTGATTAGTGCTAGCAATCCGGTGCCGCACACAGTCACATACTATAGGGATCAGCTTGACCAGCAGCACGACAATCAAATAGTATAGGTGCCTTACACACCAGAAATATTAGCCACATTGTTCGAGGTATACCGATCAGATCAGCATGTATGGAGAACACGCGCACCTCTCATTTACTTCGACATCATAGAGATCTATAGTCCGAAGCGCATGATGTGATAGTTTGGCATCCATCAGGACATCCCCCCACCATGCGACACTCACGATGGTCTCCACAGTTTGGATCGACAAGGGTGGCATCACCACGATTGGGATAGAGAGCATTGGGAGCATATTGACGCATGGGAGCAACGGAAGGATTTGATTGTGGATGGCCCACCCATGCTCCCCATAATAGATTATTATAATCCATATCTAGTGTGGTATAGAAGCATCACTAGGCGATTCATCTCGCCATTCATGAGTGAGCAGCCTGAGATGAAGTTCTATCCTTCGAACAGCGTGATGGATATTGTGGTAAGTACATTTTATTTTTATCCCATTTTATTATATTGTTATTGTTACATTTATGAATAATATTTATTTTTTTTTTATACTGACAATTTTAGAGGATCACATTACTGTACCATCAGATAAAGAATGACTTCCATTCGGTCACTGTTGGATGCAAGGACCAAGTACTTGCCAATGTTATGGATGGTCTTATCGATACTATACGAGTAGTCTTAAAGGATAGACGACTTCAGACTGTGCCATCGATGGATGATTTGATTACCTCATTGTATGCCTAGCACACCTCATATCCTGGCTTCTCGGACTTCAACCTCCCCATAGATGATGCGTCTATATCACAGAGGATAAGCGAGCCAGGAGACACATCGTACCGACCCGATGAGTAGTACGTCGATCAGCATGGGAGGACCAGAAGCAGGGGTTGACTAAGAGTTTTTCAAGATAGACGCCAGGCATATATTGATAGGCCGAGCATGCCAATACCTCCCTCCCCACCGGTCGATACTATGCCTAAGCCATCACGACAGTGGTCAGAGGTGATATACATTTACGAGAGGCAGATGCGGAGGAAGCTTCAGTATCTTGATATATACGTCTCTCGATAGTTGTGATATTTGTATATTTTTTTTTATTAAAAAATTTTGTAATCATCAACTATTGAATTATATTATTTTGAAATTAATATTATAAATTATTTTTTAATCTGAATGTACATATTATAATTTTTGTTGATTACATAAAAAATTAATTATTGAGTTTGACACAGATTATATAGTTGGAGTTTGGTGTACTTATGAAAATAAATTTTCTGTTTTTATTTGTAGCACAGCAATAATTTTTTAAATTTATTTCTAATATATTTTTAATATTATAATAATATAATATAATAATATATTATAATATAGTATATCATAATAATATAATATATTATTATATATAATAATATTTATATAATATATTATTATAATACAATATACTATATTATATTATAATATAATATAGAATATTATATTATAATACGATAATAAATTTTATAATATGATATACTATATTATTATAATATATTATAGTAATAAAATACTATAACAATAATATAATATATTATTATATAATAATATATATTATAATATTAAAATAAGATATTAACATAATGTACTGTAATATGATAGGATGACTAACAGAGGTGCTTTATGGTAAGGTGATTCTATAAATCGTCCTATTATAAGGGTGATTTATAGAGTCGTCCTATCATATAATAGGACGACTCTGTAAGTCGTCCTATGATAAGATGACTCATGCTGTTGTCCATCTATTTTTCAGCTGACGGAGAGAGTGATGAGCCAGCATTAAAAATCATCCTATTTATAAGATGATTTTGTTTCAAATAGTATTTTAATAAATAATTTAAAAAATATTATTTTAATAATTTATTTTAAAAATAATATTATTTTGATAAAAAAAAATTTTGATTGCCGTCCAACATCTGCTGAGCGAAGAATTAGTTTCCATCCTATAATTGCTGGGCTATTTAATTTTTCTTAATTCACACATGTACGGACAACGATGCGCACCTAACCCAATACATATAATAATATATATAAATAAAAAAACGATTTGTGAGGAGCTCCCAATTAATCATATAGTATTAATTTTTATTTTAAAAAATAAATTAAAGTTTTTATTTAATATATTTCTTTATCGAAATATACTAGTGTGAAAAGAGAATCGGACAACAAGAGCACCTCTCTGCATGGAATGGTTGGAAGAAGGATAAGACGGAATGCTAAAAGCTTATCTCCAAGTATTTTAATCTTTAAGGATTTTTATTATTATAATCTCATCTATTTGAAATAGAAAGAGCTAAAATTTAGCCGGAACTACGTGTTTAGGCTACAGCTACAGATAATCTAGAGTTAGACTAAATAACTAAAAGAAACGAATTTAAAAAATAAATACAATGATGAATTTATAGGTAGAAGAGTTTCCTTTTTGAGGTTGAATTTTTTTATTTATATATAATTTGATAAGTAGCAAGATAACCAACCAGATCCGGTGCCAATCCACGATTAGGCTCGAATTTCTTTGATAGCTCTAACCATCCGAACTATTGTACTTCTACTCCCCACATCTCATTAACTATCTACTCCCTCTAATAATGATGTGCTTGGTCTTGTACTATGCCATTATCTTTTTAGTTTGATTAACGTGTAACACTAATCGGCGGAGAGATGTCAGCAGGATAGGTCCGACATAGTTAGTGAAAAAAAAAAAAAAATTAAATCCAAAATCCACTACCACTCTTCGTAATCAAAACCAATGATATTTAAAATTAAAAAGCTCATAATTACCACTAAAAATCTGCAAAATCTAAATTAAAATAAAAATTATTTAATTTTTTAATCTATTTTAAAATTTTTATATATAAATATATAAATTAAAGATGTCACCTATAATTTCTATATAATTCATACAAATTCAACTAACAAATGACAAAAGATACAACACAACTATTAAAAAAATTCAATAATTTTAAAATAATAATATAATCATCTAATAAATATAATAATTTAAGTTAAATACAGATCCAACTATATCAAAAAAAAAAATTCAACAAATACAACAATCATAAAAAAAAAAATCCAAAAAAATAAAAAATCATCTCTCTAGCCTCTAAAGTTTGTCCTCGTAGTCATTTACACAACCATAGTCTAATCAAAATTGAATAGGATAGAAGGCTAGAATTTATGCTGAATATAAAGAGCACTAAGACATCTCAGATATATTCTGCTCCGAGTTTGAAGACAGCCTCGGTTAGAGGTTTGATGTCGAGCTCGCTATTAAATTTGACTTATTTTAGATAACAGATAGGACTCTTATTTAACATGATTCTTTATTAAAATATAATAATATTTTTTATTTATCATTATATGCAGGTTACATCATGAATTTATAATTTATTGTATTCTATTCTTTTTTTTTTATTCCTTCTATTATATCCTATTTTATATTGTATTTCAGAAATACTTGAAAAAAAGAGAAAAAACTACATGCAGCCTGCCGATCATGCGGGTTATATCCCAGCATGTAAGTATATGCAAGGAAAATATCACTATATACAGAGACAAAAATATGATTATATATAATAATTAGTATACATACGTACAATATAAATACAAGTGTGCGCAAATCTTGAATAAATGTGTTGTATTAAAAATTTAATGCTACGATCAAAGAAACAGCATAAAATGGCAGTGAAGAAACAGGACCGGTTATTTAAGCTCCAATTTGGAGTGCAATAAGGAAGAAAACAATAACTGGCGAGGTTCTTTATCGCGCCGCCGGTGCCTCTCTCGGTTTTACTGCTATTATATGATCTAGGACGGCAACCCAATCGGCCTCCAGTTCTGATCGATTAGGCTACATCCGAATGCAAGTCCAGTTAGGCTGCGGCTAGCTCGGGACTGGCACCAAAATTTAAAGGGGTGCACGTATTTATGAGATCCATGTTCAACTCAATTGGAGTTGTGGGACCAGTTAAAAACCAACATCCAAAGAATAGCTTTGAACTTGGAAGTCTGAAGTAGGTTCCGATCAAGTTTGGTATTTGGTTGAATCTAGGTCTACTTAAGCCACCAAATAAGCTCGATGGCTTTGTCGCATTTTAATTTGCTTGATTCTTATGCAGAATCTGTTTTTTCCCCTCTTTTTTTTCTCCCACAATGAGAAGCATGTTTGTTGTATACGGCATCCTTACCAAATCGTGTTGACATAGGAGTAATAAACATTACACAGAGTCAAATGGATGGTAAAGCAAGGGATTGGAAATGAATTTCTACAAGAGCAATCCAGACTTTAGCTTTTTTAATAAAAAAGTTGCATAAACAAAGGTTATGGTCAGAATCAAGAGTGGTGACAAGCAAGATCATTCAAACATGATAAACATCCATGCAACTTTCTGATCATCTTAATTACTCATACAATTTTTAATGGCTAAACAACCCAATAACCAAGTGACTTAGTTGCCTTAGCTGACAATTTTCCTGTGATATAGGAAACATAAGACTCTGCATTGCTAGAAATGTTGATAGTTTAAAGGAAGGTCAATAAGATTATCACTCAGTGTTGTAAAACCGAATATTTGCCTCCAAAATTTGTCATTCTCGTCTGGCTCATTCATTTGATTGGAGCTAATTAGTGTAAACTGAACTTTGAGATTCCCTTTACAGGGGCACGTAGATTCAAATACAAAAGCTCATAAAAATAAGTCAGGATGGATGAAGGCTCAAATATACTTATTTTAGGAACAACACAATTTTGTATGTCCAGTCCTCTCTAGTGGCTAATGTTGAGCAACCGAGAATCCATAAATCAATTGTCATTACCTTAGATAGCAATTTGATCATGTATGAATTATACAGAAGCAGATAATCACTGTTTTCTGGACCAGTCCCCACTCTTTCCTCCAGTCTTATGTTCAAGATGGATTTCAGTGATTGAAATGTCCTTCGAAGCAGCTTTGCACATGTCATATACTGTGAGGCCAGCAACAGCCACTGCAGTCATTGCCTCCATCTCCACACCCGTCTTTCCTGTTGTTGCAGCTTCCCCTTCTATCTCCACACTAAAGTCTTTCTCATTAAGTGCTAGATCGACACGAATGTGGGTAAGACTGATATTGTGACACAAAGGGATGAGGCTGCTTGTATGCTTTGCTCCATTAATCCCAGCAATCTTAGCCACATTCAGGACATCTCCTTTTGCTACCTGGTTAGAAGCAACCAAATGAAATGCCTTTTGGCCTAGAAGAACTTTGCAAGAAGCCACAGCAACTCTTTTGCTATCTTCTTTTGAGGAAACATCTACCATCCTGGCCTGCCCACTGCTGTCAACATGACTGAGGCCTTGATGGCTTTCACCAGATCCAGTGGAAATGAAATGAGACTCTTGAGAAGTACTTGAACTGAAACCAGCTGGAGGTTCACCAAAGATTGACTCCATTTCCTGAATATATGAATGCAGTTGAGAATGTCACAAGAATCTGGTTGTAAATCCAGTAAGATGATAAAAGGATATAAATGTGCATGTCTGTGGTTTGTAGCCAAACTGAACCAAGCTTTACAATTCAATTAATTCGTCAATTGATCTGAAAACAAATCTAAAAGCATCAATATTTTTGTGTAACCAATCAACAATGATGTTATCAATCAGTAAGGTCTCCTGTCCTAGTGTGAAAACGTGACAAGATTAAAATCATCATCATATTTAACACCGCTATCGGCTCTGTATTAGACTACTGTGAGGACTTAGTTCATTCATTTTTCAAATACTTCGATGGTTATATTTGTTAATTTCTCTACTAGATTACAGTCTTAAATTGCTTGGAACATGCACACTTGAAGAAAAGAAGCATTAGGTAACACTCATGGCATGATTTTTTGAGAAATATAATTGGCTAAAGATATGTGCACCCACTAAATATTAGGTACAAAATGAAATTGCTGCAAATCTTGTATCTTAGAAATCTAATGTAATGTGAACACTATCACAAACATAAAAAGAGAGCCAAGGGAAAACTTGTAAAGTAGCAAGGCATTTGCGCACACACAAGAAGAAAAGAAGAACGGTAGCCAGTGATGTTTCACTGATAATGTGCTAAATGTAAAAAATTCTGATATACTAATTGATGTAACAGTCTTTCGCATGCAAAATGCTAAATTGCATGAGACATTAGATGTTACTAGGTGAGCTATCGGACACTGGATAACAAATGAATAGCTAGTCATGAGAAATTAAATAGACGTGTTAACGAATGAATAAGCACACCAAGTATTGAGGCTCAAAAATATGCAAACAGGGGTTTTTAAACTTGAAGAAGCACACAAAAGAAAGCACAATAACAAGCCCCCCCACCAACATCCCACAAACACCCAAAAAAAAAAAAGGGCATTGACCCCCAATCAACATGCAATCAAGCAGGTAATGCTAATGCTCAAAAAAGCAATTTCCCTGGTAAGATGGACATTGCATGCAGTAAAAGATGACAATAGCACGGACTCATAGGAATAGTTAGGTCTCTCAAAACAGATGCAGGGCTCATAAGAACCAGCTAGTCTAGGACAAGAGGTGCTCTGTGGTAGGGTGACCAAGGTGTATGAAAGAAACTAACAAGGTGTTGGGCCTAAACTGGGTCCCGATCTTGGAAAATGATGAAAACAATAACAGACAAGGTAAAATACTAGTTTAAGAGCACCAAAGGGGACACTTGGCCATAATGGTAGTGGAATACATGATGGGTATCATTTAGAGGAATCCATAAGCAGGTCTCATACATAAAAATCAAAGGAATAGTGTCAAGCCAGCAAGCAACAACCTAAAAAGGGAGACAAATATGTTATTACAGTATGTTAAAAGGTTAAAATAATTCTCAAATGAGATTTGAATGGGGATACTACCTGCCATTGTTCATGACAGTGAAGATGGAGGATTAACAAATTATTGTTCATGACCTGTAAATATGATAAATGGATGATCAAGATAAGGCCTATAAACTCAAACTGCACAAAGAAATAAGGACAGAGAAGAGAAAGGTTTAAGAATGCCCAGCAGAGCAACAAGTGGCTAAACAAAAGGGAAGCATTTAATCAAGTTTATTACGTTGGGATCAGATAGAAACAGGGCTTGCCAGAAAGGAAAAAAACTGATGCTCTCATGGGAGGCTTCGCTCACCTTAATAATAATCAATGAGGCATAAAAGTTCCTTGGCAGTGGCAGGAGGGTGAGACCTAAAAGAAAAGCGAAAAAACAGGTAAATTAGTCACCCCACTAAAATGTTTCATAGGAAACCTCCAAAGTCCAGCAACCTTCTAGCAATAGAAGTAAGGCTGATTTAAAGATCTGTGTAAATGCAGTAAGATATTTCAACATTCTGCAGCCTTTGTTGCAACCATTGGCAACTAGTAACCAAGCTTGAGCAATAGACTGGAATATTCTCACAGAAAAGATGCAAGCCATCATATATCTACTGTCAAATCTCATATCATAAGTCTTTCAAGCTTTGCGTTGGAGTTGTATCAGTGCTTATGAGGATCTAATACACTTGTCAGACTTCCATCCATTGAGCTTGAGACTGTGATAGATGTACATGCATGAATAAAATATGTCTAACTACCTGTGCAGAGGCTCATATGGAAAATCATAGGGTGTACATGTCAATATATAGCTAATTGAACATGTATACATCACAAAAGATATCCAAAATCGTAAAGCTATAATATATTCTGTTTCCTAAACACTTGCATCCGACACTAAAAGCCATGTTGAATACATATCTGAGTCGGATATATATAAATATATGGTACTTGGATACTTATTTAAGTTCTGTGGTTCCCTCTTTTAAAAAGCGGATAGTTGAGCTCTTCCAACGACAAGTTGGACCCTCCACTTTCAGGTTAGAAGTAAGTAGTCATTGTTTCTAATAATTGATCGAGGATATAGGCACTGGAATAACTTTGCAAAATGTTATCTTTCTCAAATCTTTAAGTTAACTGGAAAGTCTGAACAAAAATTTTTTTCTTAATATTTCTTTTTAATGTCCAAACAAATAAATATATAATTTAGTTAAATTATAATTTATCTCATGTATCCCCAATCTTCTTTTACCCTCTTGCAAAGTCAAAAACTTAGGTACCGGTCCAAATCCGATTCTCGAATGTGTCTCCCCAACAATGATCATACAATTATCTCTAATAGGTCAAATATACTGTCATATAAAGGATCAAGGATTCTCCTCAGGAAAAAAAAAAAAGAAAGAAAAACAGAGACTCTATAATGTAAGATTGTAAAAGTAGAAAAGAAACAGCTAGGTTGAATTTGTGATATAGATATAGTTATCTGCTACAACAAAAAGGACGATCTCCATAATTTTGTCATCTCTCATCTAACTTCTGGGGATCATCCACAAGAGAGCAGCTTGTCGGGCCCTTACATTCAAAGTGTCAGCAAAGTCTCTTCAGAGACAACCCGCCGATCAACTTTAAAATACTAAATCCCTACCATGTACTTGTTATAATGCCTCACAATGGTCTTCCACAGCATGAATACTAATTACTTTGGCCTAAGATATCAGCTATGGTCAGCACCAATATTATCACTGGTACTATGTGATTCCAGGAATGTTTCAACAAAGTTCCCAGAACTCATCTACAATCAAATGGAACATGAAAAAAATACATACATATATGAATCTCCTTTTAAATTACATGCACAATGTGAAACTAGATACTAGATTATGTCATATCATCATCATTGAGATATGGGAGAGGAAAGATCATGCTTCGATTTTTTTCGATAGGAAATAATATCAAGAGAAGTTTGAGCAAAATACCAACATGATATCTACATCTTAAGATAATAAAAATTAATTTAATGAACAAGTACAATATTCTCAATAATTAAAAACAATAATCAGATGTACCTTATTAAGCTCGGAAATTACAAGATCATGACTACTATTACTGATGAAGCGTCTCCCTAAAGAACGATGGGCTCTCAATTGCCTAAGCAACATCGATGGCGGAGAAAAAACTACCCAAGTCGACAAAAGGTGGGAACGCTGGAAACAGGAGTTGGCGAAGCCGTGTCGGCGTCGAAGAGAAAAGGTGCAGGGGAGATCATGAATCGGATGAAACGGAGCTCGCCGACGTCCCACGGGGCGCTACTGAATAAGCGGAGGAGCAGCGCCTCCTCTTTTGACGATGGGAAGGGGACCGAGCAGGTGAAGAATGTAGGGCATGGGGATCGAAGAAACTGTTATTCCCGTCACTCTTCCGGCGCTGCGACGTCGAAGCGGGCGGCGAAGCTGAGCACCCCAGCGAAGAGGAGCGTGGGGAGGCCGCCTAGGAGGGCGGCTGCTTCGCCCCCTCCCCGTCCGGCGAAGAAGGCGAAGGCAGAAGTGGAAAGGATGCTATGGAAACGAACGAGAGGGTGACTGTATCGGTGCGAAAGCCTCTTTCCTCCCTCTCTTCCTCTTCTCTTCGCCCTCTCTCTCTCCCTCGACCTCCAACGGCCTCCTCGTGTCCCGGCGCCGCGTCCTCAGGCCTTCTTTATTCTTTCTCGGCAGTATTTATTCTCTCTTTTCGGTGATTTGATCTTCTTTCTTGATTGCTTCTGCATTAGGGTTTTTGTTTTACCTGCGGGCGGTGAAGGAGGAGGGATGGCAAAATCGACCAATGGCATGCATCCTATCCAAATTTGATTTAAAAATAAAATTTGATCAAATTTAAATTTAAATTTAAATAAAATTTAAAAATTATAGTATGAATATGAATAGAATATGAGTAGTATTATTTTTTATTTAAATTCGAATTTGAATCCGATTCGAATCTACAGATATAGGTAATATCCGAATCCATATCCGAATATATATGTTTATAATTTTATTTTGATAATTTTATTTTAATTAATAATATATATAATTATTTTGATTATTTATATATTCTATGTTGAATTATAATTTTATTTCTATATTTGATTTCTATAAATCTGAACTTATAAATTATGTTCTATGTTGTATGGATAATTTTATTTTGATGGATAATATGCATAAAATTATTTTGATTATTTATTTTTTTTATATAGGATAGGTATGGGACGGATATGGGTTGGGTATGAAAAAATAGATCCCCGAACGCGTTGGGTATGGGGATGGATATCTCTTTTTTTATCCGATCGGATATCGGATAGAGTTTGGGTATAGAATATTAAGTTTGGATTTGGGGATGGGTAGTACAATACCCAACCCAAATCCTACCCATTGCCATCTCTATGAAGGAGCGGTTGATGTTGGCGACAGTCGTCTTCCTAGGTGGCACCGACAGCGGGGGTAGAATCTTGCTAGGCGAAAGTGGATCATAGGAGCTAGGGCCATCGCACATCATCGTTGGAGTGATTCCTGGGCTCGACGTGTGCCACCGAGTCAACTCGCGGCTTCCATGGCCCGTGGCGGAGCTACGGCACCGGTTGGCCCGAGCAATCGCTGGCGTTGGTGGAGGAGGAGCAAGGTAGGGCCTAGGATTCCACTGCTCTTTTGATCGAAAATGAATCACTGATGTGGTACAGCATTCTCGATAGAGAAGTGACCGGAGACCATCTGCTCAATCGCATCAGGATCCGATGATGTCAAGAAAAGATTAAAAAAAATAGTGAATTATAAAAATAACCTTAGGTATTTTGAGTTTGTTCAAAAAAGAAGGGGTTATTAAGAATTGACGTTTGTTACAATGACAAGAATTTAAAGTTTAGATTTTTAATTTTTTTTATAGTTTAGATCTTCAAAATTTTAATATTAATTTTTTTAATTTTTAAAATTTAAATCTCTTACAACTCATTAATTGGAGGTACACTCATCAAGATTCTGATCAAAACTATCATTTATCATTATATTGCTATATTTTTGCTCCATCTCGAGCTCAAAGATACCGTGACTATTGATGGTAGTGATGGCCGACAGTCGATATTATCAATTTTACTATTGAAAGAGTTGGAGGGTATGTGAAGAGAAGATTGAAAGGGAAGCAGAATGAGAGATAGAAAAATTTAAAAAATAATTAAAAATAAAAATAATAAAAAATTATGAATTTAGGAAGAAGTTTTGTGGAATTAAAATTGTTCATTATCACAAGATTTATCTGAGAAAAAATAATCAGATGCCATGCATCGCATGGAGTTCTAAGCTAGTTATTATATATTTATTATATATAAAATAATGAAGCAACCACATTAAAGCATCTCCATTCGACACGTGGCTAAAAAAATGCATGACGCATGGCTAAAAATGCATTTCTTTTCTCGCCTCCGAGCACATGTGAGCTCCCTTCCTCCCTCGCAATCCGACGACCAGGGTCTCCACCACGCAGGTCAAGCACAAGTTCCGACGATGTCCGGCTCGAAATGGAGCGAACAGGTTGGGGCTTCGGAAGGCAGAGCAGAGGAGACGGTAGCTGCAATGTCTTGCTTCTTTTTTTTTCTCTCTCTCTTTGTTTTTCTTCATATGCGTTCAGAGTTGGTGCATATACACAGAGAAGAAGCCCTCCTCTGGTGGCAACCCCCGTAGCCACCACCAGGGTCTCTTAACTTTGGCCAGAATACCTTGGCTTCCATGAAGAGAAGAAGAAAAAGCTTTGGTAAGTGAAAAAGAAAACTTGGAAAAAAGAAAAGTTTTCGTCTCTTTTTAAATAAGAGCTTCTCTTTCACTTACCCTCATCATTCTATAACTGTTCCTTCTCATTTCCGAGTACTGATGGCTTCACCCAAGTCTCTCTTCTTCTTCTCTTTCTTACTTTTACTTTTCTTTCTTCTTCTTTTTTTCTTTACATTCTTTTTATTTTGAGATAACCCTTTCTCCCTATTGTTTGATATTTAAGGTATGAGCCATTGCTCCGAGAATCTATTTCTGTGGAATTGTTTATGACCTTTTGTTGTGACACACATTGTAATAACCTTACAAAGTTTTATAAATCAACCTCAAACCTGGTCATTTAAAACTTTTAATAGTATTTTAGATTGAACTATATGGCTTTGTAATGATAAACCTATGCTTAACACTGGACTAAGAGACATCCTATGGCTACATCCAAGACATAAAATTCACACACAAAATTTTACTCACACATAAAATTCACACACATAAATCTAAGATTGTTTTTTATAGTGATTAGCTGATAATATTTTTTATCTTAAGTCATCTATTATCTAACCTCTAAACTTTTTTTTTTCAATTCCCACTTATGTTCCTGTCATTTATTCGCTAAACTCTTTTTTTTTTTTTGAAATTTTTTTTTGCTACATGAAGAACAATGGCACCCAGAATTGATTTTGTTGATCAAATCAATGTTGATCACAAAACTGATTGGAGGATAAAGGTTCGGATCATTTGATTGTGAGAAGTACCGGGATATGTTAATCCTATTGAAATCAATAAAGTTGAGATGGTTGTTATGGATGAAAGGGTATTTTGTTGATTGGTCCTTCTTTCATTATCAACCTTTTTTTTTCTTGAGATTGTCACATAATTTGGTATTTTACATTATGTCATTAGGGAGGAAAGATACATGCCACAATCAAGCGGCAGCTGTTAAGCATGTTCAAATCAATCCTGAAAGAAGGTGTTGACTATGTGATGTCTAACTTTATTGTTGGATACAATAACGGCAAGTATAGAACAACAAAGCATAAGTACATGTTGAACTTTATGACAAAAACCTCTGTGGTTGTATGTGCTCATGCCAACATTTCAAGAGATGGGTTTGTATTTGTGCCTTTTGCTGAAATTATTTTAGCAAAAGATGAGACATATTTTGTTGGTAAATTTTCATGATTATTGTAGTAAAGTCTTAGAACACATGTTTATAATCTTAACAATTACTATCTCATACTTCTGCAGATGTTATTGGTGAGGTTGTTGGGAAAGGCGTTATAATTGAGAGTGGAACTGAAGAGAAAAAAACCCGAAGAATGGATATTTTGCTTGAGGACTTAGAGTATGTTGCAATAATATGGCTGACATTAATGTTTCTATCCTAAAATTGATTTTTATTGATTGTCTGATTTTTTGAAAAAATAACTTCAAAACAATATTATTTCAGGAAGAACAAATTATCCTGTACTTTATGGGGTGAATTTGCAGATAAAATGCATTCCTATATGGTGGAGGAAATACCAGGGCCCATAATTATTATTTTACAGTTATGTCGTGTTAAAATATTTAAAGGTATAATATTTTTTCCTATAATAAACTAAATAATCATACTTTACTAATACAAATCAAATAAATGTTTCTTGACTCAAAACATAATTTTTTTTTCTTAATTATGGTTTGTTAATTGCAGATGAGGTTAAGATATCGAATGCTTATTTTGGGACAAAATTGATGATCAATCCAGATATTGCAGTTGCTATTGAGTTTAGAAACAAGTAATTACTGCATCTTATTTTCAAATAATTACATCAAGGAAAAAATATGAGTTTAGAAACATGTTAAGATATGCATTATATTTTTTCACATATAGACTTTTCAATGGAGAAGAGTCTTATTCTCAGAGGATCAGTCAAATATCGAGCCAATCAACTTATTCAATCATGGATAATTTTCTAAATCAGATTGAAAGGAAGACCATTGATGAAATTATTGAGTCTGTTGAGGTATATTTTTACTGATAAATTATTGAGACAATCAAGTTATGGTATTATGACATTTATTGTATAGGAGAGAGATACTCAAATTCTATAGTTTTTTGAGCTAGATGACTACAACCATCTTCATCTTTTAAATTTGCTACAACCATCTTCATTTTTTGAATTTCAAAAAATCTGCATATCAAGAATTTACAAAATGGAATCTACACTAAAAATCATTTCTTCGATTCATTTTTTTTCATAATTAATCTAACCATCTTCCATCTAAGCTACCAACTTTAAATTAATTATGCCAGTCAGATCACTTTTGCCACAGTCATGCTAACTGGGTAGCTTAGAATCATGTCATATCATATTCATTGAGAGGTTGAGCCCATTACATGAAACAAAACAACAACTCAAATTATTAATAGAAATTATGATATCTAAAATCTCTCTCCTTCTCCATTTGTGTATTACATGTGCGGTATATATCAAGAAGTTATAATCGAACAAAAAATTTACAAGTTAGGGTTAGCATCTTTGACTCAAATTTCTTTTAATGCATGTTGAAAGACAAGAAAGCAAATGTTTAAATTCAACTGTACTTTATCTCAATATCTCCACTCTCTTTCAAAATTGCATCAAATGCATCCTCGAGAAGGAGGCCTAGAAGTGGCAAAGGCAATAATGAGCTAAAAGTGCTTAAAATAATCAAAGAGGGTAAATTATCCGGACTATCCTTTGTAACTCCAAAAAGTTGTGTCGGTCCAGCACCAATTAGCTCTCCAAGGATGATTCCTCTGTATATGTTGAAAAATTGTGCTTTAAAGAAATATACTGATGAAGAAGAAATATCTAATCATAGATTGAGCTACTATTTTAATAACTCTTTATTTTCATGTAATGGATAACTGTTGCTGTCGATTTTTTTTTTTTGCATACTTAACAACAAATAAATATGCTTTGGGAGTTTTTTTCTTCTACAGCCTTGCACATGTGTCACCTTGGCAACAATAATAGCAATAAATACAAAGTTTGGCTGGTATTACAATTCCTATAGAAGATGTCCCAAAAAATTGGAACAAGCTGGTGGAATATTTTTTTGTGAGAAGTGTGATAAGTTTTATCCCTCTGGTGTCGCAAAGTAAGATGCTTCTTCATGTGTTAATCTATTATACATATATAACTTTTATTCATATTTATATTTTATGTAAAATCTTATATTGTAGGTTCAAGTGAAAGTGGGTGATAAGACTGGCACCACTTCATTTCTAATATTTGATCGTGAAGCTGTGCAATTTCTAGGAAAGACTGCTTCTGAAATTAGAGATAGGATAGTAGAGGTAATATTTACTATCTATTTTTGCACCAGCTTAATATACATCTATTCAATGAATCTTGAAATTACCATAAATTTGTAATGATTTTTTCTTACCTACATGCTATTTAGGATGGACTTGATGACACTTATCTTTTAGAGCTAAATGAAATACTGGAAAAGAAATTATTGTTCAAGATTCAGATTAAGCAATCTAACATTGAGATGAAGGATCGTTGGCAAATTTATCCAGTTGTCAAGATAATAGATAATCTGAAATTGATTGACAGATTTATTGCAACTTCTCAGCCTGAACAGGTTTTGACTTTGACACATCATAAATTAGTTCTCCTAATATGGATTAGATCATAAATTTTACTAATTAACACGAGAATTGTAGGACTATGGTGAACAACTGATAGAAAACTTAGATGTTACATCTAACAATGTTGCTGATAATTTGAAGGTGATGAATCTTTTAACCTTACAGCTTATTATCATAAAACTTGCTTTATCTTTTTTTTTTAATTTAATTATTTTTTATTAATCAAACGAGTGAAGTGAATCCTATCGTCATTAAAAGCAGGAGTCGGTTTTATCCGAAACAGAAGTGATATCTCCAAATAAAATATCAATGAAGCATCTGTCTACTGAAAGAGTAAATGAAAGCATCAGTGATGAAGATCTATCTGCACAACTCTCAACCAACAAAAAAATGAAGAAAATCAAGCAAGAGAAGGAATAATGCTGGAAATATTTTATTTTGTCTAGCTCTATTATCAAAAAATATGCAGAATCATAGGTGTTTCTATTGAGATTTTCTTGAATATTTGATGTTTTTAAATATTTTAAACAACTAATGATTATTAAGCATGTTTATAGTTAAAAGAATGGATATTTTATTCTGAGTAAGCTCATATGAGCATCTATTGCATATTTGTAGTATGCTTCTGAAGCGAAAATTCAGTGCAGGGGCAAAATGGTAATTTTAAAATTTTTTCAAAATTACTATTTTACAGCAGAATTATTAATTAATCTCATTAATTAATACTAATTAATTCTACACTAGGATCTAAATATGATACAACAGCATGCATTTAAATTTGAAATTCAAATTTGAAACAGTAAACTTTTTACTGTACTGTGTTCAGAACACATCACCTTTTACGGGTAATCGATCACTGTAATCTGATCACCGTCGGGGGGCTCTGATCATCACGTCACAGCCACACAAGTGTCTAGCCTCTGCGGATCATCCACACGAAGCTTCCGTCTGATCGGCTCCTCACGAATGCTAGTTCATGATTTCACCCTTTTGATGGTTGATGTTGATCGAACTCCTTCGATCGATGTGTGCCGACTCCTCAGATGCTCCAGATCGTCTGTATGGTTAATTGAGAGGCTGATGGATCTCTCTCTAAAATTTGGTGGCCTCACGATACTCGTGGCACACCAATCTCACTTTTCGAACCCTAGGTAAAAACCCTAGGGTACACACCAAAAACTCTGCGCCCACTTCTCTCTCCTTTTTCTCTCCTCTTGATAAATTTTGAACACTTCAAAATTTTTTCAGAACCTCCCCACGCCCCTTATCTCTTCTTTCTTTCTTTTTTTCCCACACCCCCTCCCTTTCTCATTTTATAAAACATCGCAAGAAATGTTGAAAGCGTGTGAGTGGATAAGAAGAAGTGGTTGCTCACTTGAATTCAAATCAAATTTGAATTCAAGTGCCAACCAATCTTATCCTCATCCATTTGTGCGAGAAAGAAGAGATGGCGTGGCTTTTTTTTTGTGCATGGAGACTTTCATGAGAAATCATTTCTCGTGTGGAATATGGGGCGTACAAAAGAGGATAAGCTGGCGCATGATTATTTGGTTATCCATTCAAATTCAAAACCCTTTTGAATTTGGATGGCTAACAAACAAGTTAATCCAAATAATTGGCGCACAGAAACATGGGCGTGAGAGAGCTTTGTGTGGGAGAAAATTTATGAGAAAATTTCTTCTCGTGAATTCAAATGGGCGCAAGGAAGTTGGGTGGCGTAGAAAATTTAAAACAAGGTGGTTTGATTCAAATTAAGCCAACCTAATTAAAATAGGTTAAGCACAATTAGACCAGATTAAACCCAACATAATTAGGCTTAATTAGGCTCAATAAAATCCTAATCAAATCAGGAATTAACTAAGCCTAACCCCTGATCAAATCAGGGACTAAACCACCTTAGCGATTAGATCAACACTTAACCTAATCGGATTAATCCAAACTGAATCCAATTCAATTGGACTTGATCTTAAAATAATTACTCAATCAAATTAAGTTAATTAGTGATCCAATCACTAATTAAACCTCTCATAAATATTGAGTCCAAATCGATGGGCAATTAGGCATCAGAGACCATCGATATGAAACCCTGATCAAAGAGTTCAAATTTCAAATTCAAAATTTAAAATTCAAAATTTTGACCTCGATACCCAAAATGTGTGGAACTCATGATCAGAGAATCCTAATTCTCAATCATAGAGTCCCAGACACATAAGACTCATAATCAGCCATCAGATCAGAAAGGAACCTCTAATGTGTGTGATCCCGCAGGTTCGAACCTAAGCCGGTAGCACAGGAACCGATTTCTGTACTAATCGAAGTGACCATCTAGTAATGGTACCCGACGATCAGATAGGTCGAATAGTAGCAATCGCAATATTCAGAACCTACGTGAATATGGTTACCGTATAATTCATCCCTTTTGACCCCTGTGTTTAGGATGACTCAGGGTTAAACTGTCAACCCTGATGAGATCATCCGAATCGTGCTCAACTCAATTAGTCCTGTGACTCCTCACTAGGACTACCCTGACCAAGGTATTGCTAAATTGAAACACGACTGTACATAGCTCCTAAACTGGAGTGGTCAATCCCATCTTGACACACGCACCGACAAGTCAAGTACTTGACTACACCCAGCAGCCTTCCGTCACTGAATTAGAAATTCAGGTAGTCCAGTGCCTAAGTGCAGTGAGTTGCTTGCAAGTCACCGTGGCGGTCTCAGGTCGGAGGGACATTTATACCCATATCCCATCAGAGCAAATTTTGACAGCAGAAATAGCTCCGAAGTCGGTCACATTCAGTACAGATGTACCATTACATCTCATCTGTATGCCATACCAGTGTCTCCACACTCCTTGATTATGAGGACAACCAACCCATATGGCACACAACGACCTATGCTCGATAAACGTTGTCATCCTTGGTAATAATGTATCATTTGGTCACGAACAGGTTTAAGGACTAAGCGATAAATCTTCCTTTGTCGAGTCTAAATAGTCCTAAAGACTTCGCCACAACACAGGAGTTCATTAGAAGATAAAATATTTGTGATGAAAAAATATCAAAATAATTTTTATTTATTTATAATTCATGTACTAATACAAAAGGAGCACAACCGTCAACAGGCTGGCGATTGACTTTGGGATACTATTCCCAACAGCTTCATATTATCAAATAATTGATACAGGACACAAGTTCAAAAGCTCTAATTGTTGTGATCGACTGAATTATGCACTTGCTATCAGGCACATTAACCAGTAATAGTAGTAAGTTTCAATTATCTCCAAAAGTAAATTAATGGTACCATAAAGTATATTAAACAGAAAGCAGAAAAAGAAAAATAATGTTCTCCTGATTCAAAATTTGAATCACTATATGCTGATTCATCTGACAGTCATGTTAGGACTTCAAACATCATCAGAAAAAAAAATAAAGCTCAAAGAATGGTTAGAGTTTTTTTTTATACTTTATTTTATCTTATTTAATCTTAATTCATTTACTTCATACTCTATGTGAATAACTAACACAAATGTTAAACATATAAAACCTTGGCAACTACCTATCATCCTCAATTTTGACAAGGCAAGAAGCCCAGTTGTTTGCTATGGTCTTGGTTAAGCCCACTAGCATTTGACAGTTGGCAACATAGATAATGACATTTATTATTCGATCAAGTTAATAGCTTTAGACCATGTTTCCCTGTAACAAGAATGCTATTCTTAAAAAAAACTTCTAACATATGCTGAACTAATCAAGTTCGCAACACCAATATTCTTAAGGATGTGTGGCTCCTTTGCTACCAGCTCATGCTCTGGACTCAGCCTGTGGATGATGTCTGTTCTTCCAAGGTCAGGGACCATCCTTAGTTCCATGGCCAAGAGACCAACACAAATTAGGAGAGCAAAAACCAATGAGTGAGAAAAGCAATCCTTCCAACTGCCACTCATGTTCCTGTCATTTGTTTGCTAAACTCTTTATTTTTTTGGGAATTTTTTTTTGCTAGGTGAACAACAATGGATTTAATAAGGTGCTTATAATCTTCATACAATGGATTTAATTAGGTGCTTATAATCTTCATACAATGATACAACCATCTTTGCCACATAGATTTAATAAAGTGTTTAAAATCCAAACAGGGTCCGTAAAGATTTCCAATGAATTTAATAAGGAGCTTATAATCTTCATACAATGATACAACCATCTTTGCCACATAGATTTAATAAAGCGTTTAAAATCCAAACAGGGTCTGTAAAGATTTCTAATTTTTCTCTTGCAAAAGTAGGAATTGATAATGATTCTTTCTAGACACCATCATTTACTAAATTGGAAATTCCTTTCAGCAATACCAACCAACATCCCAAAAGTAGATAGAATAAGGTAAGGGAAAGCTAAAACATACATTGGAGCTAAAATTCTAATGTATGCTAACCCTAATCAACATTGATTGTCTCTACCTTATTTTAATTGAATTAATGGTATAATATAATTCTAATGCCAGAAACTATTGTGAAAGTAAATGAATTAAGATTCCAATGAGATGGTCACAAGGTCACACAGTAACCTGCTTCTATTGTTTCTATTTTAGCAGTCTAATAACTATCATTTTTATAAACATTAAAAGCAAGACTATTCACCTTCACCTTTAGCAATTGGTTAACATTTAAAACATAACACTAAATGTATTGTGTCTTTTCTTCTCTGATGCTTTATTTCTATTGCTCATCCTTATGATAGAGTACCTTTATAGAACTCTTCAGGTAAGTTTGTTTCTTTTGTTGCATGTGTACGTTCCCCTTCTTTCTCTATTTTTTTGTATTTTTCTAGGCTGTTTTAAACACTTCTCACAGTAATTACTAAAAATAATTAGAAGTCATTCCTTGGGAAGCTATGGCCTTTCCTTTTTGCTCTTCTGTGATCTCCCTCTACTTAGAACTCCGTTGTGAAAGCACACCAACCCATGCAACTAATAATAGCAGCACTTGATTTTTCATGCAAGAATAAGCTTCTTTATGCACACCAACCCATGCAACTCTTTATCTTCTTCACATCAATTCAGACTTCTCCATTGATACGTAACCATACTCTTAATTACCATAATATATGCTCATCTATATCTCTCCTGTCCATTTATTATCACAAAATTTAATGTTCACTATTCTTGGAATTATAACTTTTTTTGGTTAATACTAACCATCAGCTACTTATTTTAATTGAATTAATGGTACAATATAATTTCAATGTCAGGAACTATTGTGATAGTAAATGGATAGTTTTTAAGATTCCAATGAGATGGTTATAAGGTCACACGTTAATATGCTTCTTTTGTTTCTATTTTAGCAGCCTAATAACTATCATGTTTATAAACATTAAAAGTAAGATTCTTCATCTTCATCTTCACCTTTAGCAATTAGTTAACATTTAAAACATAACACTCAACGTATTGTGTCTTTTCTTCTCTGATGCTTCATTTCTATTGCTCATGCTTATGACAGATTACCTTCATAGAACTCTTCAGGTAAGTTTGTTTCTTTTGTTGTATGTGTACATTCTCCTTTTTTCTCTATTCTTTTATATTTTTTTAATAATAAAAGAATATCTATGTTACAAACAAATGTATGGAAAATTCTTATCTATGGTCAAAGTGTTCCAATATAGAGTGAATAACTCCAACAGAAATTCAGATCTATGTTCAAATTCGATCATTTTCAGATCTAAAACTTAATTGTAGATGCATGACCTAAAAAGCAATCACCCCACACCTTCATGTATAGGCTTTTATAACATAGTTTAATTGATTTCATATTTTTTATGACAAACATTTTCTGCTGGATGAGATCCTTGAGAATCTGAGACTTTATTTGTTTGATTGTATTAATGAATGAAAACTTTATGAGTCTAGCAGATATCATAGAAAATCCATTAATGGAGCATATTAGTCCGAAAGAAAGAAGGTTGAGGAGGGCAATGATTAGGAGAGAGAAACATATGTGAGCAGCATCAGGGTTTCATGGTAGTCATATTTCTATATTTTCATCTGAATATCTACTGAAATGTAATTCTATATGTATTCAGATATTGAAAATTCTTCAAGTCAAGGAATAGAAAATTTATCTATTTTCAATTGCAGTCCAGGTCTGACATCAGTTATTAGATCAAGGATTCCTTTGAATGATGTTATAAATGGTAAACATAAAAACTTTCTCATGTTATTATTCTTCAAAAATATTATTGTTAATCTTATTAACATCTGTGAATATTTTAACGCATGCAGTTTATTCTTTTTTCACAAATGAAGTCAATTGTACCATTAAATCCAAAAGAGTCGAAAATAAATCTTTAGAGAATGCAATCGTAAAAAACATAACCACCATCTACCATCTACAATATGTGCATCGAGTGTGATTTTGAACAGGATGGCTGCTTCAACATTGTCTTCTTAATCATTGATGGATGTCAATGTTCAGAATTCAAATCAAATGAATGGTCAACAAAATTTTGAAACTCTACTTTCCTTAAAAGACAATTTATTCAAACAAAGTAGTCCTCCGATGAATTCTGAAAAGCACATTATTAAAAAAAGAAGGATGCTACATACTATCAAATCTAATGGGGATAATTTAATAGATATTTTTGAAATGAGAAAAAATAATAATGTTCATAATCTGAATCTGGATATCAATGATATTGATTTATCTTTACCTGGTATTAAGAATCTATTATCTAAATCTTTTTTTATCATTCTTATTTTACAGTTATAAAGTACAAAATTTAAATTTAGCATATTACTTTAATAATAATTTTTTGGTTGCATTGCTGTGTAGGGACTCACGTTACATATGGAATCAATAGCATTAACACAGTTAGCATTACTCAAGGTAAAAGATTATTTCATGACTATTGACTATAAAAATCAAACAATGACAAGAGGAGATTTATTTAGATACATACTATAGAAGAAAGATAAATACTATAAGATCTGGCCAAGATTTATGGTATATAGATTTACAGATTTGAGATATAATAACAAAATAGTTGCCACCACAGTGGACAGATTAAGAGAAGATTTATTTATAAACATCACACAAAAGGAGAGTTAAAAAAAAAAAAAACACACACACACACACACACTAGCCCAGTGAGGATATATTTGAAAGATCAACCAAATTTGCCATGAAAATAGACAAATCCATGGAAGATTTATTTAGAAATACCAGAAACATAGAGTGAAGATGAAAAAAAAAAATTAACTAGCCTTAGGAAACTGCAACATTAGGATTGCCAACCATGTTAAAGCTATTTTGAGCATTGCAGTATTTGTTTAAGTATTCTTTGATTACACATCTTTTCATTCTCTTTATCTACCTTATTTGAAAGTTAAAAATATATAAGAAATACTTCAAATTAACTTATAGAGAAAAAATAAACAAAAATATGATTGAAAAATAGGGTTACCATTGCGAAATTTCTTACAAAGATGAATGGAGCAACCCAGCTTGCAATACTGAATGGCTATCAGAAAAAGCTAGTGGGAATTATAATTTTTAATACATATGGTGTAGCACTCCATATTAGTCTCACATCCAACCTAATAATTCGAGCAGTTCAGATAGTCTAGAGAACACTTAACTTCACAATAGGTTTGACTCTTTGTTATTGAAAGCTGTAGCACCAACAACATGAGCAAAGCAAGTGCAAGAACACTTTTTAACTACATCATCACCAATGGATTTTTTGTGCTTCAATTTCTCTAACTTCTCTATAGTCACTCGATATTGATTGCTTATGCAAGACTTTATAGAGGGATATTTCTAAGGTGGTGGAGAAATGATAGAAAAATAAAAAAAAAATTCTTACAAAATGCATGGCTAATAAAATAATCAAAATTTATCTTTTATTCATGGGTTGATGTATCTTATTGTATCTCAAATATGCCAATCTATATTTCATAACAGATTTTCATCACTTCTTTTACTTTTGTTTTCACTGTTTGCCATAATCCTTTTCTTTCATGTATTAAAAACTATTTATCTTGATAGATGAAATAAAATGGGTTCATTAGGGGAATGAGCCTTGCAAATTGAATTTATACCTTCATATTTTTTTATTGTTATCATTATTTTTGGGATAGCCTAATAATTAATACATTATATTCCATATAGTGAGGACAATGATCAGGAGTGAGAAACGTATGCGAACAACTTCTACATTTCAAGGTAAACATGTTTCTATATGTTCATGCTTTATGACAATAAAGCATCTGAAAATTTACGTAAATATAATTCTATATGTGATCAGAGAATGAAAACTATATAAGTCAAGGAACAGAAAATTTATCTATTTACAATTGCAATCCAAAACTGACATCAGTGAAGAGATGGAAGACTCCTTTGAGCGATGTTTCAAATGGTAAACACAAAAACTTTCTTATTTGAGTATTTTTCAATAACATTATTGTTAACGTCAGTTAAATCTGTAAGTTTCTTATGAGATTATTCTTTGATTGAGTGATATTCCATACGTAAGCTATGCCCAAGTGGCTCATTATCACAAGTTTATCAATCACTTTGAATAACATTGTCTTCTTATTAGTCAAAGGTTAATGTGATAATTTTTTTGTGTGTAGGTGAAAGTAATAATATTGAAGATAGGAATAACACCAACGGTGTAGTACAAGATGCAGTGGGTAATAACTTTAACACCCTTGCTTATTTATTTATAACTTTATTCACCATTGACCAACCATTTCTTTAATAATTTCTTTTACTTCTTTAGTCATAGTTCATCACTTTCCATAATAAATTCATCATTGTTTTAATATATAGGAAGTAATCATACTGGTGACAATGTAGGACATAATGATAATAAACAATTTGAAGAAACAGCCAGTGGTGAAATCGACTATACTGCTATTCAAAATGAAGGTATGTCATTGTTGTCACATTAACTAACTTTATTTATAAATAAATCATGATATATCATCTGAGATTAAAATTATTCATTTAATAAACAAACAGAATATTGGGACATTGGAGATCCAGAATAGGAATGTGAATTTTGCGGTGCATTGATGTGGTATGAAGAAAGAATAATGAAGCATTATAATGCAAAAAAACCAAAGTTTTCACTATGCTGTATGCAAAGAAAAGTTCAGCTTCCTTTGTTACGAGATCCACTTAAAATTTTGAGGGCTCATATGCAAAATCAAGATGATAAGAGCAACCATTTTATAAAGAATATTCGATCATACAATATGATGTTCTCTTTCACATCAATGGGGGAAAAAATTGATAAAAGTATGAATGATGGAAATGGTCCCCCTGTCTTTAAATTAAGTGGCCAAAATTACCATATGATTGAAAGTTTACTGCCTACTCCAGGATCATCTCCTAAATTTGCTCAACTATACATATATGATACTGAAAATGAGGTATCAAATAGAATAAAGACTATGAGGTACGTACTTTTTTAAGAATGTAGGATTTGATACTCTTTTTATCATAATTATGTATTTGAATTTAATAATATATTCTATTTTTTGTATGAAATAGTTCAGATGGTGATTCAAATTCATTGCATGCTGAAATTGTTACTGATTTGAAATATATGCTTGATGAGTATAATGTACTGGCCCAATCATTCAGGATGGTTAGAGATAGGTATCAAGAGAAAGACGAGTCCAATGTTAAACTAGGCTCATCGAAAAAAGGGACCGTGATGGAAGGAGATATAATATTCCCACTATATCTGAAGTAGCTGTACTAATTATTGGAGATTTTGAAAGCTCAGCTGGTGATAGAGACATTATAGTTGAGACACAATCTGGATTATTGAAGCGAATCACTGAATTGAATCCTGCTTATCTTGGCTTACAATACTCCTTGCTATTCCCTTATGGGGAAGACGGTTATAATGAGAATATCCAATTTTGAGATTCAGATAGTGGTTCTTCCAGAAAGAGGATAAAATTATCTATGAGAGTTTTTTGCCTACAGAATTCAGGATAGGAAGAATGAAGCTCCTACTATATTGTATTCTAGGAGGTTATTTCATCAGTTTTTGGTTGATGCCTATACAATGATTGAATCATCGAGGTTGAAATACATTCGGTCTCATCAATATAATTTGAGAGCAGATATGTACAAAGGACTTACAGAAGCTATTTTGAGAGGAGAAACAAATCCTTCTTCAAGAGGTAAACGTGTAATACTTCCTTCATCATTTACTGGTGGTGCTCGATACATGATCCAAAACTATCAAGATGCCATGGTTATATGCAAGTGGACTGGCTATCTGGATCTATTTATTACATTTACATGCAATCCAAACTGGTTAGAGGTTCTCAGATTTGTTCAGCATAAAGGCCTTAAACCTACTGATCGTCCAGATATTCTTTGTAGGATCTTCAAGATTAAACTTGATCAGTTCATCAAAGATTTGAAGCAAAAAAATATTTTCGGAAGAGCTAAAGTTGGTACATCTAACTTCTTTATCCATTTTTTCTCCAACATCCACTTTATACTACTATTTACATATTTTTTCTGAAGTATTTGAATTCTTTATATACATTCATGATTAGATTAATCCAAAATTAAAATAAAATCTAAATGCTTTCTATTTCCAAAATGAAAGAAATATAATGAATAAACCTTATTTACATGTTAGAGATCATATTCTTCTGTGAAGTATTTGTGTGTTTTGTGCCCCTAACCCAACGTCTCCAAATCAATGGGACTAAGTATCCCGTTTTCAGAACCTCAATGGGACCAATATTTTTGTTTACCATTATTTTATATTTTTTTCATGTATTTTTTCAACTGTAAAGCTATGGCAACTGTAAGTTTTTATTGCATTTCTACAACTTTTGTAGTTATTTATTAGTTAGTATTTTACATAAATAGATTTCAAAAATTTAAATAAGTAAACACTTGGTTGAAAAGGTGGGAAGTAAATCTGTGAACAATAATATTTTTTTTTGGTTCATTCTTTAGCGGCAAGGGTAAGGTTTGATCATAATGTTTGAAATTTAACAAAAGAAATACCTACTGTGTAAAGAAGAAAATATTATCTTCTCTCTATCTACTTTTATTTCATTTTTTTTTTTAAAAAAATTGATGAGCTACTGACTCATGAGTAGTGAATGAGTAGAGAAAATGGACACATAAAACTTTCCCATTCCAAGCCCCACATACAAACAACTTACGCTTGCCTAAATATAGAAAAAGACTAAAATCTAAAGTAATTATTTTCTAAACAACCCCTTATTCTTCTTTGACATTCTCTTCTCTCTATAAAATCATTTTCTGGATTGAGAAAAAAGAGCAATGGTTTGGGATTACTGATGAAAAGAGAAAATTCTAAAATAAATCATCTGTGTATCTTTCAATTTGTAAATAATATTCAACCAGGATCAGATAGAAGATATATTTAAAACATCAAGTTGTCTGATACAGCTAAATTCACCAATAATAAGTTTGATGAAACAATAAAAGCTAAAACTAAAAGACCAAAGTAACACAGAAAAATAACTATTCTGCCTTCCCATGATATCTAAAGCTCTGGTAAGATTAGTACCATTACTCAGCTATTATACTAAATATACTAATAATTTTAAACTCTTACATTTTATTGCCTTCCCAATATGATATAAACAAATTTGATTAACACATTGAACTCACCATAAGTTTTAAGTGTTTAATTAAACTATCATGTATAACCATCCAAAGACCAACCATATTTCATTTAGACAATTAGAACGACAGAAAACTCACTAGACATTGCACCAAATCTAATTACTAACAACAACAAAGAATAAAGTATAAAATCAGATAAAAACTAAAAAATAAAAGTACGATCAAAGTACAAGTTTGATTCACATATAATGCAACATAACTGGAATTTCATTCTTACTAATTTGATTACTATGAATCTAAAGAAGCAATAGAATAATTTTTATGCCTACTCTGCGATATCTAATACTTTGATCTATACTTGATGAGTTATTCAGAAACTATTTCATCCACCAAAAGGTTAGAACCAGTGAGTTGGCTACCCTGATATATTTATTATATTTACATGTATTTTTTTCAACATCCGGTTTATTAGACAAATTTATGAATTTTTTCAATGATCTTTTAATTGTAAATATGCATTCATGTTGTATTTCTCTAATTTTTTTTTAAAATTATTGATTAGTTGTAACTTATAGATCATATACATTTAAATCTTCATTAGTCTAACATTCATGCATATTGTATAATACATAATCCAACTTAGATAAATTCATTAAGATGCACATATATATCATTATATTTGATGAAGGTACTTTTTGTTAATTTGTAGTGATATACACTATTGAGTTTCAAAAGCGTGGTTTGCCACATGCTCATATTTTAGTTTTTCTGCATGCTGAGGACAAATATCCTACTGGTGAAGATATCAATAAAATCATATTAGCTGAGATACCTGACCAAGAGTTTTATCCAAAGCTATATGAACTTCTGAATAATTTTATGATCCATGGTCCTTGTGGTGCTTCCAATCCACGTTCCCCATATATGAAGGATGGAAGATGTTCGAAACATTTTCCTAAACAGTTCAAAGGCTACACATCTATTGATGAAGAAGGATATCCTCTTTACAGAAGAAGGGATAATGGTAGAACTGTGAAAAAGAATGGTGTTATTCTTGATAATAGATATGTCGTTCCATATAATCCATATCTTCTCCTGAAGTATCATGCACATATCAATGTGGAATGGTGCAATCAATCAAGATCAATAAAATATCTTTTCAAATATATTAACAAAGGTCATGATCGTGTTACTGTAGCTTTTTATCGAAGTCCTAAAAAATCAAGAAGAAGCAGATGAAATAAGTATGTACTGTGATTGTAGGTACATATCTCCATGCGAAGCTGCTTGGAGGATTTTTGGCTTTGATATCAATTATAGAGATCCTCCTGTTGAACGGCTATCCTTTCATCTACCAGATGAGCAAATGGTTGTATTTGGTGATAAGGATCCAATTGATTCTATTCTAAACAAACCTGGAATCAATCAGTTAATGTTTTTGGCATGGATGGAGGCCAATAAAAAGTATCCGGAAGCAAGAGATTTGACTTATGCAGAATTTCCTACTAAATTTGTATGGAAACAATCTGAGCTTCAATGGACTCCAAGAAAACATGGGTTCTCTATTGGTAGAGTATTTTATGTCCCTCCTGGAAGTAGAGATATGTACTATGAGAGAATCTTACTTAATATAGTAAGAGGTGCCACATGTTTTGAAGATATAAGGACTATCAATGGTGTTAGATATCCTTCATTTAAAGAGGCTTGCTATGCATTAGGCTTGCTTGATGATGACAAAGAATATATTGATGGCATAGCAGAGGCAAGTTTTTGGGATACTGCAAATTACTTGAGAAGACTCTTTGCAATGTTATTATTGTCAAATTCTCTATCAAGGCCTGAATTCATTTGGGAAAACAGTTGGCAATACTTAAAGGAAGACATCCTTCAGAGGCAAACGACTCTTCTACATCATGATAGTATGGCATTATCTATTTTTTCGTTTATCATTTTGATTACTTAAAAAATTTACTTTGTATTTTTATTGCTGTGATTATATGGTTATAGGAAAAAAAAACTTAATGCTGTTGCCATATTATCTAAAAGAAAATGTGTTCTTTTACTATTTCAGGTTTGCATTTGAGTGATGATAAGTTAAAAAATTATGCACTTGTGGATATTGAAAAATTTCTTCAAAGTAGTGGTAAAAATCTTCATGATTATCCTCCAATGCCTTTTCTAAATGAGATGATCCTTTCAGTTGCTCAAAATTAGCTTATTCATGATGAGCTTCATTATGATAAACTATCTTTGGTTGAAGAGCACAAAAAGCTTATTTTCAGTCTTACAACTGAACAAAAAAAATCTATGACACGATTATGAATGCTGTTGCTAGAAATGAATATGGGATTTTCTTTATTTATGGTTATGGTGGCACTGGAAAAATATTTATTTGAAAAACTCTATCTACTGCTTTATGGTCAAAAGGTGAGATCGTGCTCACAGTAGCATCAAGTGGAATAGCATCTCTATTTCTTCTTGGAGGGAGAACAGCACACTCCAGATTTGGGATCCCTTTGAATGCAAATGAAGACTCAACTTGCAATATTAGACAAGGAAGTCCATTGGCCAAATTGATAGCTAAGACTAAGTTTATTATCTGGGATGAAGCTCCTATGATTCACAAATATTGTTTTGAAGCTTTAGACAGAACTTTAAGAGATATTCTCATATTCACTAATCCAAATAGTTTGAAACAGCCTTTTAGGGGTAAAATTATTGTGCTTGGAGGTGACTTCGGATAAATTCTCTCTGTCATTCCTAAAGGTAGCAGACAGGATATTGTACTCACCACGATCAACTCATCGTATCTTTGGTCTTTTTGTAAAGTGCTGACTTTAACTAAAAATATGAGGCTCCAAACAGATAGTTTTAATTCTGATTCAAATAAAATAAAAGAATTTTCAGACTGGATACTGAGTATTGGAGATGGGTTATTTGGTGGGCCTAATGATGGTGAAGCAGTCATTAAAATTCTGGATGATCTTTTGATAAAAGAGTCAAATAATTCACTTGCAGCCATTGTAGAAAGCACATATCCATCTTTTTTGGAGAAGATAAAGGATCCAAACTATTTGCAAGAAAGAGCAATACTTGCTCCCACTCATGATATTGTAGACTTGGTCAATGAATTTATGCTTACGTTGGTTCCTGGTGAGGAAAGAACATATTTAAGTTTTGACACCATTTGCAAAATAGATGAAAATTATAATACCCCTGATGATATTCACACACCTGAATTCTTGAATAGTATTAAATGTTTCGATCTTCCAACTCATTGTTTAAAGCTCAAATGTGGGGTTCCTGTAATGTTGTTAAGAAATATAGACCAATTTTTTGGATTATGTAATGGTACCAAATTGATGATCACTCAATTAGGCACTCATGTAGTTGAGGCCAAAGTTATTTCAGCCAGTAATATAGGACAAAAGGTCTTCATTACTCGCATGACTTTAACTCCATCAGACTCAAGATTACCTTTTAAATTTCAACGTAGACAATATCCCTTGACAGTTTTATTTGCTATGACCATCAATAAAAGTCAAAATCAATCTCTTTCTCATGTTGAATTATATCTTAGAAGATCTGTCTTTAGCCATGGTCAGTTTTATGTTGTAATTTTCTGAGTTAGAAGTCGAAGTGGTTTGAAAATATTAATCTGTGACAATAAAAAAAAGATTTCATATAATACAACTAATATAGTGTATAAAGAAGTCTTCCAAAATTTGAGATAGATAAGTATTTTCTAACATCTCTACTAATATGTTTTCAGTACTTAGTTGAGTATGTAATAATTTCTAATAAATATTTTTTTATTATTTATTTGCAGGTGCGTTCTTCTAATGTTCATAAATACAGGCATATGATGAAAACATTCATCATCATAGTAAAAAAATCTTTATGCTTCAGCTCAATTTTTTTTGTTTCAAATTTTTAAAGCTAAATTCATATCATCTTGCTTGATTTAACTTGGTCTACTATTTTATTATTTCATGTAGTATCTTCCAATCGAAAGTTTAGCTGTTTTCAACAAGGTAACTACTGACTTATTATTTACCGTTGACAACCCTGTAATATAGCATGAAAAAGTATGTTGAAACTTTATTATTATTTTTATATAACTTCAGAAAGAAAAATTTTTTGATTTTTCTAATGCGTGTATGCTAACAACCATGCAGGATGATGATCAGGAGTTAGTTATTATTAAGTTGAAAAATTAAACGGCTTTACAGTTTTCACTATAATGGCTTTCTAAATGACTGTAATTATTTTTTCAATAACATCTTTGTGCAAAATAATTCAAAGATAATGGGTCCAATTTCTCATTAAACTATCTAAATATGAGAAAGGAAGTAGAAATTGAATATAATGTAATGTAAAAATAGTACAATGTATTCAAATCGCTCAGCTTTTTTTTTTTCTAATTAGCATGAACAAAAATTTCTTTTTACCTATTTTTTGTATAAGTTTATACTGTGAAGCATAAAGCTACATATGGATCTTCTTTCCAAAGATCTATTTTGGTAGTCCATTAACTGGTAATGGCCTTCTTGAGCAATGTCCTGTTATAGCCTTATCTATAAAAATAGGAGAGAAAATATGATTTTTCAAGTCTCTAATCTAGATTTTTTCTCTAGAATTCTTAGCAATTCTCACTCAACTTAGTGGTGGCGGCCACTAGAATAGAATGCAGATCATAAATTCAGTCATGTACCGCATGCATTAGAGTTAAGAAATTTCATTCATAGGTTGTTCCTAGAGTCTTTTGCTATAAACTGAAATTTCTTTCATGCATTATTGGTTAGAAAATAGATAACACGTAAAATGCCAAAATCCAATAGCATTTCTTTGTCTAACATATTTACATGCTGTGTATTCTTTTATCAGATAAGTTGATTTGATACTTATCTCAATTTCTTTCCTTTATTTGTCATTTAATCTTTAAAATTAAAAGATATAGATGATGTCTTTGATAATATTTGCAAGGATATGCCATAAAAAATTTTATTTTTGAAAAAATTTTTGTATGATATTGACAAAAAAATATTCAACATCAACAAAAGTTGAACTGTTTATTTTATTCTAACAAATACCATCTATTCAAAACTAATTCACATTCTTTTAAAATCTATGTGTGTTCTTTATTCTATATATATCTACCTATTATTTTTTATTCTTATATTTTAAATTTAATATATATAAATAAAATTTATTAAAAAAATAATAAATTATATATAAATAATTATTAAATTATTAAATTCATATAACATCTAAAGTAAAACAAAATTTCACCCGTGCTAAGCACGGGTGAATATCTAGTTATATATAAAAAAACGAAGCAGCCGCGTTAAAGCGTCTCCATTTGACACGTGGCTAAAAAAATGCGTGACGCGTGGCTAACAATACGTTTCTTTTCTCGCCTCCGAGCACATGTGAGCTCCCTTCCTCCCTCGCAATCCGGCGACCAGGGTCTCCACCGCGCAGGTCAAGCACAGGTTCCGGCGACGTCCGGCTCGAAATGGAGCGAACAGGCTGGGACTTCGGAAGGCAGAGCAGAGGAGACGGTAGCTGCAACGTCTTGCTTCTTTTTTTTTTTCCTCTCTCTTTGTTTTTCTTCATATGCGTTCAGAGTTGGCGCATATACACAGAGAAGAAGCCCTCCTCTGGTGGCAACCCCCGTAGCCACCACCAGGGTCTCTTAACTTTGGCCAGAATACCCTGGCTTCCATGAAGAGAAGAAGAAAAAGCTTTGGTAAGTAAAAAAGAAAACTTGGGAAAAAGAAAAGTTTAAGTGGCTATGTGCGAGGACAAGGTGCTCAAGGATAGAGGAAAGGGATTTAAGGGCGACGGAAGCAGGGGACAAGCAGGGTCAACATATATTTAGGCGCCGGAGAGAAAGGATAGAGGTCGACAAGAAGGGGATCGAATGGGTGAAGAGAAGCAGGGGGTGAGGAGCCGAGCAGCGTCCATGGCGATCGTTAGGGTTAGGATTAGTATTAGGATTGGGAACGGAGGAGACACATGGGTTAGCTTGGGAGAGGAGGGGAGTAACCGGTGGCTTTGTTGTAGCTGACTGGGGGAAGGCGCAACATGGGCGAAGATTTTTATTCCATGGATGTCAAGAAAGAGACCCGCGAACAAACGACGAAGAGGAACGACTCCGAGGAGTATCCCTCCGAGCGTGCGCGAAACACGTGCCACCGGGATGGATCCACCGCAGGAGCTCACTCGCACGTGGTAACACGTCGCAAGCTGCACGGATACTTGGTCGATCCAACTGGTTTGGATTAGGACTGTTTGTAATCCCATTTGCTGTAAATTAGAATTTGAAGCATCTAGATATTTGATAATAAGTTGTAATTTTAATTATAAAAAAATCTCAAGAGTTAAATTATAATTTTTAATATAATAATATTATAATATCGATGCTAATCTATTATATATATATATAAATATATATATATATATATATAAATGAAGCAGCCGTGTTAAGGCGTTTCCATCCGACACACTCAAATTTGTTTACAAAACGTAATTTCATCATTTTGTCTGTTCTTTTGAAAAAAAATGAGAAAAAAATAATATATACTTTTAATCCTAGATTTACGGAATGATGGAATTAATATTGATCGGGGATTGTTGAGAAAATTTAAAACTTTTGATGTCAAATAGTTTTTAACTCTCTAGTCTTTTGTTTCTTTCTACTCAAACAATATAAAAATATTATTTAAAAAATAATTAAAAGAAGAGAAAAAAATTAAAATTTAGATTTCTAATTTTTTTTAAAAAAAATTATAGTTTAGATCTCTAAAATTTTAATATTAATATTTTTAATTTTTAAAATTTAAATCTCTCATAACTCATTAATTAGAGGTACACTCATTAATGATAGTGGTGGCCGGTAGTCGATCTTGTTAATTTTACTATTGAAAGAGTTGGAGGGTGTGCGAGGAGAAGATTGAAAGAGAAAGAGAATAAAAGATAGAAAAATTTAAAAAATGATTAAAAATAAAAATAATAAAAAATTATGAATTTATGAAAGAGCTTTACGGAATTAAAATTGTTGATTATCATAAGATTTATCTGAGAAAAAATAATTATATGCCGTGCATCGTACGGAGTTCTAAGCTAGTTTAAGAAAAATTAGATGCTGCAGGAAGAATAATCAGCGAAGTTACACACATACTCGAAACGGCCATAACAAAATCTATCTAGCTTCCAACAATGCTCTATTAGACTTAAAGAGAGAAAGCTCTATGCCAAATTGATGGACGATCTCCTGCCATACATCGGGAGAGACCAAAAGGAGGCCATCCTTGTTGGAGGATCTGGGGAGCGGAATGGATCGGAGGGAAGGGTTTGGTCATGGTGGGATAGGGGACAATGGGCCTTCTCTTGATCGCAAGCACCTCCAAATCTGAAACCCCCAAGCATCACATAACCCTAACGATGGGGATACGATGGCTCGGATCCAACTTGATTGATGCAAACCCTCGAACCTGATCCCCAAATCTATCTCATCATGGGTTTGTGTAGTTTTCGTCACCTTTATAAGGTGGCGATGGATTGGGTTAATCAGACTAGGGATTTTACCTATAGACTTGGTGTCATGATTGAGGTTTAGTTTTGTACGTCAACGATGGTTCTGGTTTAGATGCTTTTTTTTTTTAGATAATGCAAAAGATCAACTTGAGATGCAAAAAAGGAAACAAATTTTTTTTTTTAATATTTCCACTCCAATATCCTTGCTCCCATCACATGATAATCTTGATGAAAGAATTAATTTGATGACCAGATTGTTTAAATGTGCAATATCACCAACATTCTCATGGGGAAAATTTCAAGGTTGATCTAGAATATTTGATGCACACACGGTCCATAATCACTTTTATAAGATGGCGATGGATTGGGTTAATCGGACTAGGGATTTTACCTACAGACTTGGTGCCGTGATTGAGGTTTTAGTTTTGTAGGTCAACGATGGTTCTGGTTTAGATGTTTTTTTTTTTTTTTTGGGGTAATGCAAAAGATCAACTTGAGATGCAAAAAAGGAAACAAAAAAAAAACTTTTTGAATATTTCCACTCCAATATCCTTGCTCCCATCACATGATAGTCTCAATGAAGGAATTAATTTGATGACTAGTTTGTTTATATGTGCAATATCATCAACATTCTCATGGGGGAAATTTCAAGGTTGATCTAGAATATTTGATGCACACGCTGTCCATAATTGATTTATAAGCTTGCTATTAAGCTCTTATGTAGCAGATCCATCCATTATTTTCTTCTAGATTTTATTCCAATTACCATGGATATTTTTTGTAATGTCTTTATGTGATGGTTTTTGTCTAAATCCATTTTTAGTAATAAAAACATAAAGTGGGAATTTGACATGCACTTGTGACTACAAATTTTTATGTGCATAAGATAATATACACCTTTAATGCAATGTCCAATTATTAAGAATGGCGGTGGATCTAGATCGGATCGATCAATATCTGTATCTATCTTATTATGAAAAAATCTATATTCATACCTTGATATCCAAAATGAATCGGATAAAATTGAGGGTACAGATTAGATCGAATATATCTATCTTAATTTGAATTGGGTTGAATCGGATTGGATTAGATTGGGTCTCATACGATCCATTATCTCTCACACCCTCAACTCCTTTGAATTTGATATCATATTCATATTATCAGGAGAACAAAATGCGATAAATTAAAAATTTTAAAGCACAGGAAAATCTTTTTAATCACCAATCCACCAAAATCCATAAACTATCGTGCTTCTACTAAGCCCGAAACAGCCCAGGGATATCTTTTTGATCACCAATCCACTAAAACCTATAAACTATCATGCTTCTACCAAGATTAACCTCCCGAAACCCCAAGGGACCAACTCAAGCCGCCACAACTCATACAAAATCAAGAAAATCCTCCCCAATTGGAACCTAAGAAAATCTTCCGGGCCTTTGATCTCTCACATGTGCTCTCCTTCTCTATATATCTCCAAAAAAAAAATGAAATGAAGAAGAAAAAAAGCTAATAAGCAAAAAAAAGTGATCAAGCTATGTTAGAAAGGTCTTACCTTTTAATTTTTTCCATCTTTCCTTTATTTTCATTGATTTTTCCTCTATTTTCTCCCTGGTTTTTTCTCTATTTTTTTTCCATCCATAAAAATCTCAATCGGATGGGAGGCTTGAAGTGGCCAAATAGGGAAGCTTAGACAATGGCTAGGACTTTATGTTTTCCATCCTCAAGAGTCTCCATCCTGTGGCAGGGCCAAATAGGGAAGCTTAGAGGATGGCTAGGTCGCATTATCCATTCTCAGGAGTTCAATCAAGTGAGAGGATCGAATAGGGAAAGCTTAGATGGTGGCTAGGGCTGCATGTTTTCTAGGAGTCTCAATCGGATGGGAGGGCCGAATAGGGAAAGCTTAGATGATGGCTATGGCTTTATGCTTTGCATTCTCAAGAGTCTCAATCATGTGGGATGGCCGAATATTGAAAGCTTACACGATGGTCAGGGCTTTGTATTTTTAGGGCTTTGTGTTTTCCAAGACTCTACCCATCCTATCCCAATGTAAGCACAAAGACTGTATGGATACTGGCCTACTTGGGCAGTGCAACACTCTCTACAATAAAAGAGAGACCTTTAGTTGTATAAAGAAAAGAAATAGCTAAAAAAGGAAGAAAAAAGCATTTATCTATGAAGAAACATTAGTGCAAGGGACGGAAAGAGCTTCTTTGTCCATCTGGAGCACTGATCTGAGGCCAACGAAGGAGATTGAACTATAGACAGCTGTTAGGATTTGCAGTCGGAAAGAGGATAAGAGAGAAAAGACAGATAAGATAGGATTGGAGGATTTCAGGGTGTTCGACCGACCTAACCCAAAATATCTGGGGTCCACGGGTGTGTGGGTCATGGGTAAAATCTAGATCCGAACTCCAAATCCATTAAGAAGCAAGCAAGTACAGCCTAGATCCAAGACGGTAGAAGCCCATACAAGCCCGTTTACTATAATCTTAGCTTAACAGCTGAAGTATAAATAGCATGTAATAGAGAGCTAACAATTTTTTGAAAGTAAGAAAGAAATGAATGAAAACTTTCCTCCTAAATTTTCTCTTCAGATTTAGCTCCCGAAACCCTCTTTCTCTCCTCTAAATTCTTTCCTTCCTTCTCTATTTGCCTCTCAGATCTACTTGAAATCCCTTTCTTTCTCTCACTGTACCTGGATCTGCTCAAATCTGAGAACAATCAACTAGAAAATCTTACCTCAGAGCTTGAGATATTATAAATTTGATATCAGAGAAGTGGAATCTTTGGATCTAAGGGTGTGGATGCCACTCTCACATAGATCTATCTAGTTCAGCCGATCAGCAACAGGTATTCAGTGGATCTCTGAATTTCACACACAATAGACAGTAATAGCAATAAATCTGATCTGAATCAAGAGTTTGATCTCTGAATTTTACACAATAGACAACAATAGCATTAGATCTGACCTGTATCAAGATCTAGGAGGGATTACTATTCCAAAAAAAAGTTAAAAACAGCAATCAGACCTCAAGATCATCATCGGCCATCTTGACTATAAATTTTTTGTAGCCAGGAGAGTAAAGAAGTAGTATAAAAATTTACTCAAAATAGCTCAAAAGAATTCAAAATAGAGGTGAAAAATAGAAAGAGAAATAAATATCAAAACTAATTCTTCTGAGAAGAAGAAGGAATGGCTGAGAGAACCAGATTGAGAGAAATTAGTGAGAACCTCAGAATTTTAGAAGAAAAATTGCAGGTACTTGCTACTGAATGCCATAGTCAGATAGAAGGAAGAATTCAGCAAGTCACTGAAGAATATAACACCAAAATTGGAGTTTTGGCAAGGCAGTCAGATGAGACAACTAGAAAAAAAGCAGAGATATGAAGCACTATAGATTAAAACAGCAAAAAGGCATGAAATCATGATGCGGGAACAGAATCACAGGCATGAGTAGTTGCTAAAGCTTATGCCAGCCCAGCCATTAGTATCTCAGTCCGTTACTCCAAACTCTGCACACAATATGCCCATGGTTATAAAAAATAGAAAGACAAATATTCAAAATCAACCTAGCACAAGTTTCTCAGCATTAGCAGCTGAAGGTAAGGGCAAGAAAATATTATCCACTCCATACAAGCCAATGGATAGGATGGAGGACATTCTAGATAAAACAAACTTTCATATACCTTACCTAAAGTAGGAATTCCCAACCTTCAGTGGAGAGGAACCTAGAGAATGGGGCAACAAATGTGAGCAATACTTCAAAATATACAAATCCCTATTACTCACTGGGTGAAAATAGCCGCAATGTATTTTATAGGAAAAGCATACAGATGGAAGGAAGGATACCTGATAGATAAATCAAATCTGAATTGGAAGGAGCTAGTAGAAATAGTGAACAGAAGGTTTGATAATAGTAGTATGAACTAGCTAATTAGAAAATTTAACAACTTGGTATAAACAGGGACTGTGGAGAAGTATCGAAAGAAGTTTGAAGATCTAAAAGCTAGAATGCTGTATTACAATCCAGTACTTACCGAAAAGGCATTTCATAAAAAGCTACATCAGTAGATTAAATGAAGAGCTGGTACCATTTATTGATTTATCTCATCCTACCACATTGGAAGAAGTATATGAACAGGCCAAATTACATAAACAGGCATTGGCAGTAATGTGAAGAAAGAGTAAAATGGTTAATAGAACAACCACCTCATAATCTACTGGATATCATGTTCCAAGAATTGCTACACAAGTAGAAAACCACAAACCTCAAAGTACCAAAAATATCAACTTACTTCAGGAGTCAGCAAGCAACAATGGGAACAGAGAAGTGCTACTAGCCTCTGTTTTAAATGTGAAAAAAAATACCACATAGGCCATCCGTGCTCACAGAAGTTAGCCCAGTCCATCAATACCATAGTAGAGGCAGATGAAGTATTTGATGAGCATCTTTTACATTAGAAGAAAGAAGAAGAGGAAACCATGTTGGAAGATGAAAAAGAAAATGAGTTGGAAACTGTGGTTTATGCTTTAGTTGGAAAGAATCAGCATGAAACCATCAAAATACAGAGAGAAGCAAGTAATAAGATAGCGATCATCTTAATTGACACTGGCAGCACTGATAGTTTCATAGATTTCTAAATAGTCAAAGAAGTAAAAGCTACTCTTATCTCTGCAACCCCTCTTATAGTGACCGTGGCCAATGGACGCAAGGTCCTCAATAAATTAAAATGTGCCAATTTTCGATAGACCATGCAAGGAGAACCATATCAGACAGATCTAAGGGTGATTAGCCTGGATGGATCTAGTATCATTTTGAGAATAGATTGGTTGAGAACCTATGGGAAGGTAACTTTTGATTATCAAAATAATTCTGTTACATTTACCAATGATGGAAAATAGATGACACTTAAAGGCATAATCGAAGGGTCAAAATTGAAATTTACTAAAGCCAAACTCCAAATGATTACAGCTATACAATGGTACAAGACTGGACTGAAAGAAAATTATTATGCTATTGGGCACCTGGTAAATATTGAGAAAGACAAAAGAGAAGCTGAGATACCTTATATAGTGAAGGAGGTCCTAAAATAATACTTGGATGTGTTCTAAGAACCTAAAGGATTATCCCCCAGCAGACCACAAGATCACAAAATACCCCTGCTGCTAGAAACCAGTTCTGTTAACATTGGATCATACAGGTACATCTTTGAGCAAAAAAATAAAATAAAAAGGCATATTCAAGAAATGCTTAAATCTATGATCATACAAACCAGTACCAGCCCTTATGCCTCACCTGTGTTCTTAGTTAAGAAGGACTAGAGTTAAAGATTCTGTGCGGACTACAGGCAATTGAACAAGGCAACTGTGAAGGACAGGTATCCCATCCCACTGATTAATGATCTATTGGATGAGCTTGCAGGGTCTCAATATTATTTTAAAATAGATTTAAGATCTGCATACCACCAGGTAAGGATGATCCCTGAAGATGTGCATAAGACTGCATTTAGGACTCATATGGGACATTATGAGTTCTTGGTCATGCTTTTTCAGCTAACCAATACACCTGCAACATTCCAAGCCATCATGAATGAGATTTTTTCTTCCTATCTCAGAAAATTTTTATGAGTCTTCTTCGATAATATTCTTGTGTACAGCAAAACATTGGAGGAGTATGTGAAACACCTCAAGGAAATCCTGAATCTATTAAGGAAGAACTAATTATATGCCAAAAGATCCAAGTGCTTCTTCGGGCAACAGCAAGTGGAGTACCTTAGGTACATTATTATAAGAAAAGGAGTGGCCACTGATCCAGATAAGATGGCAGCAATGAGAAGATGGCCTATACCAACTACACTCAAAGAATTGAGAGAATTTTTGGATCTCACAGAGTACTACAGGAGATTCATACAAGGATATAGAACCATTAGCAAACCCTTGACTGAACTCCTCAAAAAAGATAACTTACATTGGAATGAGGAGGCTCAAGAAGCCTTTGAGAAATTAAAAAAGGTAATGACAACTGCCCCAATCCTAACAAGATAGGACTGGAGGATTTCAGAGTGTTCGACCGACCTAACCCAAAATATCTGGGTTCTATGGGTGTGTAGGTAATGGGTAAAATTCAGATCCGAACCTCGAACCCATTAAGAAGCAAGCAAGTGCAGTCCAGACCCAAGACGATAGAAACACATACAGACCCATTCACTGTAATCTCGGTTTAACGCTGAAGCTAAAGCATAAATAGCATGTAACAGAGAGCTAATGGTTTTTTGAAAGTAAAAAAGGAATGAATGAAAACTTCCCTCCTAAATTTTCTCTTCAAATCTAACTCCCAGAACTCTCTTCCTCTCCTCTAAATTCTTCCTTTCCTTCTCTATTTTTCTTTTAAATCTACTTGAAATCCCTTTTCTTCTCTCACTGTACTTGAATCTGCTTAGATCCGAAAACAACCAGCCAGAAAATCTTATCTCAAAGCTTGGGATATCACAGGCAGTTGCTTTCTTCGATTGGTAAAGCAGCTTATATGTTTCTTGGAAAATCCTCTTCTCGTATTTCAATTTTTTAGTAATGTCTCCCGACTTTGTCACGAGTTGTTGTAATTCCAATTTGGATCCATCGTGTGAACTTTGCTTCTACATTACATCACAATAGTTCGACATCTCCGGCATCATTTGCAGTTTGACTTTTCCTTGGTACGTTCTTGGTAAAATGCTGTGATTGTTATGAGGATTGCAATAGGCAGGTTACCGCTTTCCAAACCCCACAAAATTCCAAACAGCCTCCCTAAGACAGTGAGGTGCTTTACCTAAATAATTTTAAAAAATATATATTTATAAAAATAATATAATTTTTAATTTATTTATCAAAGTGATACAAACTCTATAAAACGTCATTCAAAATGACATTTTATGATGGCCACGTCACCCCCCCTTTTTCATTCTTTTTCCACATGGATGATGAAAAAAAAATAAAATTATCATTTCAAATGATGTTTTTTAAAACATCATTGAAAATGACGTTTTTTGAAAACGCCATTTGAAATGGTGTTTTCAAAAATGCCATTTGAAATGGTATTTTCAAAAATACCATTTCAAGTAGTGAGTTTAATTATTAATTTTTTCAAAAAAAAATAAAAAAATTAAAAAATTAAAAAATTAAAAATTATAATTTTAAATTTTTTAAAAAATAAAAATTATAATTTTGATTCAAATAAAAATCATCATTTCAAATTAGTATCCCCATTTCAAATTATCTTTTTAAAAAAATATCTGAAAAAAAATTAATGTAAAAAAAATAAAAAATATCATAAATTAAAAAAAAATAAAAATTATAATTTTAAATTTAAAAAAAAATAAAAATTTTAATTTTAATTCAAATAAAAATTATCATTTCAAATTACAATCTACTTTTCAAATTAATTTTTTTTAAAAAATATCATAAAAGAAGAAAAAAATAAGAAAAAAATAAAAATTATAATTTTGAATTTAAAAAATAAAAATTTTAATTTTAATTCAAATAAAAATATCATTTCAAATTATTTTTTTCATTTCAAATTAATTTTTTTAAAAAAATATCCCAAAAAAATTTAAAGAAATTAAAAAAAATAAAAAATGAGAAAAAAATGAGAAAAAAATAAAACTTATAATTTTAAATTTAAAAAATAAAATTTTAATTTTAATTCAAATAAAAAATATCATTTCAAATTACTTTCTCCATTTCAAATTAATTTTTTTAAAAAATATCCCAAAAAAATATCTTAAAATTTTAAAAAATAAAAAATATCATAAAAAATAAAAAAATAAAAATTATAATTTTAAATTTAAAAAAATAAAAATTTTAATTTTAATTCAAATAAAAAACATCATTTCAAATTACTTTCCATATTTCAAATTAAAGTAATTTGAAATAATATTTTTTATTTGAATTAAAATTAAAATTTTTATTTTTTAAAATTTAAAATTATAATTTTTATTTTTTTCTCATTTTTATGGTATTTTTTATTTTTTTAATTTTTTAAGATATTTTTTTGAATTATTTTTTTAAAAAAATTAATTTGAAATGAAGAAAGTAATTTAAAATGATGTTTTTATTTGATTTAAAATTAAAATTTTTATTTTTTTAAATTAAAAATTATAATTTTTATTTTTTCTCTTTTTATGGTATTTTTTATTTTTTTAATTTTTAAGATTTTTTTGGAATATTTTTTTAAAAAAATTAATTTGAAATGGGAAAAATAATTTGAAATGATGTTGTTTATTTAAATTAAATTTAAAATTTTTATTTTTTTAAATTTAAAATTATAATTTTTATTTTTTTCTCATTTTTTTTCTTTTATAATATTTTTTTTAAAAAAAATAATTTGAAAAGGGGATTGTAATTTGAAATGATGATTTTTATTTGAATTAAAATTAAAATTTTTATTTTTTTAAATTTAAAATTATAATTTTTATTTTTTTCAATTTATTTTATGATATTTTTTATTTTTATTTTACATCATTTTTTTCAGATATTTTTTAAAAAGATAATTTGAAATTGGGATACTAATTTGAAGTGATGATTTTTATTTGAATCAAAATTATTATTTTTATTTTTTAAAAAATTTAAAATTATAATTATAATTTTTTATTTTTTTATTTTTTTAAAAAAAATTAATAATTAAACTCGTCATTTGAAATGGTGTTTTAAAAAATATCATTTGAAATGATGATTTTATTTTTTTTTTCATTGTTCACGTGGAAAAAGAGTAGAAAAAGATGATAATGTAGTTATTATAAAATATCATTTCGAATGACGTTTTATAATATTTATATTATTAATAAATAAATTAAAAATTAAATTATTTTTATAAATAATTTTTTTTAAATTATTTAGATAAAACACTCTAAGACCGTGAGTCCGCGACCTTTGCCCGTCTCCTTTCCTTGCACCGGCCTCCATGCAGCAAATAGCGAACACCTTTTCTCGGTAAACCGCAGATTGCAACACGCGTAGCGTAAGTTGGTTTGTTGTTGACTTTTTTGAAGCCGATCGCGAATTATCTCTACGAAGTCTAACCCGGCGATGGAATTCTAGAAGAATGAGAAGGGGTCGAGAAGACACGCGAAATAGAGCCAAGGATTAAACGCAACCACCGCAGGCACGACCACCACCAAAAGCACCGGTGGCGCAACCACCGCGAGTCTCGGCCATGGCGGACGCGAGGCAAGTGCACCAGTACCTGACCGCCGCCCTCTCGCACCGCGGCCCGGGGGCGCTGCCCTACGCAGAGGATGACCGGTGGCTGATCCGCCACCACCTGGCCTCCCTCTCCGAGACCTTCCCCTCCCTCCGCCCCTCCACCGCCGCCTTCACCTACAACGACGGCCGCACCGCCACCCTCCTCCACGCCGAGGGTATCATCCCCGCCACCCCCGGCCGCCACCTCCCGGCCTCCATCTGGCTTCTCGAGGCCTACCCCCACGTCCCTCCCGCCGTCTTCCTCCGCCCCGCCCGCGGCACGCTTATAAAGCCCGGCCACCCCCACGTTGACCTCTCCGGCGCCGTCGACGCCCCCTACCTGCGCTCCTGGCGCTTCCCCAAATCCAACCTCGCCGACCTCGTCCACTCCCTCTCCCCCCTCTTCAGCCTCGAATCCCCCCTCTACACCGGCACCGACCCCAAGAAGGAGCCGGCGGAGATGAAATGGATCTTGGAGAAGGTGCAGCGCGACCTCGCCGGCCTGGGGAGGAGGCGGGAGGCGGAGATGGAGGGAATTCTTGGAGTCCAGGCGGAGTTGAAGCGAAGGAGAGAAGCGATCGTCCATGGAATGAGAGAATTGGAGGAAGAGAGGGAGAATTTGGAACAAGAACTTCAGATCATTCTAACGAACACCGATGTAATGGAGAGTTGGGTGCGGGAGACCAAGGGAAAGAACGGGAGGAGAAGGAAGGCCAGGGAAGTTAGCGTGGATGATGTATTTGGGCCGTCTGATGTGTATTCGAGGCAGATGATGGAGTGCACAGCGGCGGACCGGGCGCTGGAGGACACCATCTATGCTTTGGACAGGGCAGTGACCGAGGAGTGTGTGGCTGTTGATGTGTACTTGAAGAACGTAAGGGCGCTGTCGAGGGAGCAGTTCTTCCACCGGAGCATGGCAGTTAAGGTTCGAAGCATGGCAGGGAAGATACCGCATTGTGCTACATAGAAAGTAGGAAAATTTCCCCTGTTGAGGTTATTTGTTTGTGTTATAGAAGAAATTGGTTGGGTTTTTTCCGCTTTGTTTATGATTTGAAGAGAATATGGATTAGGATTACAGGATAATTTCTATTAGCATGTTCGTTCTGTAGATAACTTCTGTGCAGAGAATTCCCCCGATGTTCTTTTTGTTGATACTTGTACAATGAGGAATGTTGGTATCTTTTGGTTGAGCCATCAGGAATATCTGAATTCCATTTTTGTTCCTCAAACCTAAGTTTAATGGTTAAATCTTTTGTTTCATACGGTAATGGTTAAATTGATTGAATATACCCACATAATTCCACTGATTTCTTTGAAAATGCAGATATATTTTGGAAAGCTGAATGGTCTCTACTTGAAGAATTTCTTCTTGTTGGGTACCACTATAATATTTATCTTTAGCTTCATTCTAGTAGCTTGAATCTTTATGAATGGGTGCTTGTTTGGACGTTGGGAGATGTCTTTTTTCCCGCTTTGATATTACGGACGTTCCAGTTTGTGTAGAATCAAGCATCCCCTGATTTCAGCATTTTTTATTTCTACAGCTTTGTTCAATTGGTTCCGAGAAATGTTCATTGTTGCACTGTAAGATGTCTTTTCTGGAGACCGGACAACTTTGGGCCTCGCAATTAGTTTTGGCAACGAGAAGACACTTGTTCTTCCAAGCACTCAAGCGCGTATTCGGAGCAGGCAGACCAGAAGGCTACAGTGTATCAAGCACCGCCTGCTGACCATCAGAATGGTTTGAATACCACATATCAACAGCGTTCCACTTAAATACAATAAATAAATAAATAAATAAAAACCATTCGTCTAAACGCCAAAAGTTGGAATTTTCCACAATTTGCATATCAGCATTTTTTTTTTTTTTTTTTTGCCTATAACATCATTTCAAAACATTAAAAAAAAAAAAAAAGACACTTGAGATTCTCGCTATACTGAGAAAATGAACAAAGCGAGGACAAGGCCCAGTGGCTACTTTCTTAGCCTCCCTTTTCATTTAAAAAAATAAAATAAAAAATAAAATAAAATAAAATAAGAAATAGCGAGAAAGCTGCCAGACAACTCCATGTAAAGATACCAGACACCATTCCCCGCAAAAACACTGTTTCTGCAAGTTTAAGACACAACATGCTCTCAAGCAAACATCACTGATGAAGACTCGAAGGACATGAGACAAAGCACTCAGTAACTTGGTGCATCTCGGAGATTGGATCCCACCCACAATTCCAGATGCTCATTTGTAAAATTATCCTTTGACAAAAACTTTCACTAGAGTAAATCCACCACCTTCAATTCCGCTGATTTCTGAGAAGTTTGCAGGATCCACTAATTAGTAAGCAGATAAAACAACTAAAGCATAACATTGTTTGGTTAAACTTAAAGGATAGACAATGAAGATGGAAACAATGAAATTCTAACAACAAATGAAAATTGATAACTACTAATTTGCATGACTTGTGGTGCAAGATATCCACACCAGAAATCAGGACACGGATACAGGTAATGGAATATAGTATCTAGCACTTGCTGTCTACATTACCTACTTGCACGAAAGACACAAAAAAATCAATTAAATAGGTACTCGATCTTCAGGTGTTCATTTTCAGTTCATTATTACACCATATATTAGTCACCAATCTAATCTTTAGAGTCTCCTGAATGCATGAAAATTAATTGGATTAGCACTTTGCAAGCTAAACGACAGACACAAACCCTTCGCACTTCCACATGAGAATATATGCTTTAAGCTGGATCTTAGCAATACTTAAAAATCCAAGTTGCCTAATTGCCACCTAGACATCCACCTTAATATGTTGCATCAACTTTTGGGTATGGAGGATAATTAATGAATTGGTACTGAATGTTGCCAAATTGGTAGTTCTCATTGACTTGCTACATCTTATTCCATATGTTATACTCCCTTGGCATTATAACTATTTTTTGTTGTTCTCCTTTTTATTAGTTTTTCAACTATTACCTTTTGGCTACCAAGACCTCTAAGCACAACCCCCAAGCAACCCGTATACTGCCTGGAATGTTTAAGGTTTTGGATCTTTAGGCATTCCTAAGCCAACATGTAGACTTTCCATGATCAATTAGTTGTGTTTGTTGGATGGAGGATTCATCTGTCACAATTTTCTGTAAGAAAATCAATGCTCGTTTAAAAAAGTCAACACTTTTTGACTTTCAAGTAACCTCACTCTTTTTTACAATGCATACAATCTAACATGGATTTTTGGCAGCATAGATAATAATGACATGTTTCCATATAAATACCAGAATCAATTAAGCAGTGTGGACTTTGTGGACAATTTTTCATTCCTCCTGTATTTTCTTTTTCTTTTACTTTTCTAACTTCTATTCTGATATAAAAAATTTGTTGTCGTCGTTATTTACCTTCCTCTCATTTCCTTTTTCTCTTCTTCCTACATTAATTCTTATGTTTCCTTATGACCCCTTCTCATCCATTTTTGTTCTCTTCTTCCAACACTTCTGATGGCTTTGCTTGTTCACCATCTAGGTCACCAGACATCCTCAAAGGAGTCACAGACTCACAGGTCCCTTAAATCCAGAATGCACCTAGAAAACATATGCCACTTTCCACACTTCCTCTTCAGACATCTTAATATAATGTTAGCCAATGGACCCTAGAAAAGTTAAAGATGCACACCTCAAATTATATCTACCATACAGGACTGGCATTCCTTAAAGACAGCGTGCATATCTCATCTAGGACCAATGGCTAATGCAATTGTGACTGAAAAAGCTAAAAGTTCCGGTGGAGGCATATAAGCAGGAATTGCAGAGTTATCAGCTTCCTGGCATCATGCAATCAACATCATCATTATTGAAACCTATGGAATCAAAGTTCAAAAGTACCATTCACCTCCCTACCAGATGCAGCTTCTCGTCTGTTTTCTTCTCTCATAGGACCAATAGCCAGCCCACTTTTTTGCCAAGGTGGAACAGAACAAGGCATAAACTAACAAGAAGGACAGCTGCCCTTTTAGATAAAAAACATATCAAGTGAAGCCCTCATGCACGCATGAGCCAATATCAAGAATGAAGCTTAGTTTGCAAATTGGGCTTTATCAAATTGGTGATACCTAACTGCCATATGTGTAGGCAATGAGTGGGGGAAGGGAAAAAACGAATACATTCATCAGATTTAGGTTGGTTTTTAAATTGTCTCAATCTTTAACAAGGTTAAAGTTGTTCTCTTATTGAGGTTGATATCATACATAATCCACTTCAAGGCAAACCAACATCATGCTTTTTAAAATACAAGATTCATGTTTTTTGTAATATAAGAGCACAGTCATCATTTGCTGCAGATTCCCTACGTCCCATGTTTAAGTTACCTACATGGCTTCAACAGACTTGAGATGCCATAACACAAACAAACAAATGATCTAATTTTCAGAGCTTACTTTGAGATCTTGATCTTGTCTAGGGACTCAAATATTTTTTTTTTAAAAAAAAGTTTGAATCAGATCTTGAAGGCGGATGTAGTTTATCGAATCAAAAGCTTACCAAATAGGGAGTTTCTGAATAGGGTCTACAATTATGTCTTCTCTGCAAATCATAATGCATTATCGAATCAAAAGCTCACAATGGTCAGGAAGCAGCAAGGAAAAAAAAATGATCAGTGAGAGAGATCAATTGACAATCCAACAATCCTTAATTTTTGGGGATAATAGAATAAAAAGATATGTGATCAATATTATCCTTAAAATTTAGGGATAATGGATTCCAAAGGATTCTCATGATTGACAACACCTCCATATTGTGGTTACATAAATTTACCAAAAAAATAAATACAAAAAGTACAATAAGTAAAATTACAATTTGAAAGTCTGCTGATTTTGAATGCCCTAAACTCTCTATTTTAGTCAGACAATTGAACAATAACACAGTCAATTGTTCTAATCAAACAAACTAGTTTTCTCTCTCTTCAATCATCAATGTTGTGTCACCTCATAAAAAAAGGTCCTCCGATACAACTTCAAGATTATTGTTTGATCTATTATTTGGAGATAGTTAAAATATGAAAGGAGCTGCCAGCTGCTCAATATCCGAATAACCTATCCAAAACAGCCACAGAATTCCAGAAACAGATCCAGAGGAAAGGATTTGGGTACCTAGCTGGACTGAAATTGGTGGTGGAATAAATTTTGAATAACTGCTAAGATAACCAAGACAGATAAAATAATAATATCACATGCATGTTTCTGTGCATGCACACCCCTGCATTCTATGCTTCTAACATCAATAAATTCATATGATTAAAATTATAAGTCTAAGTATGCACCTAATTAGAATGGATTTGTATTCAGATTTTAGGATTTCATAAAGAATAGAGTGTCTTTGTGCAACAGAATTTTATGTGCCAACTCCATTTCACAACTAGTTTGTCCAACACATGGGAGACAACATCAAGCATTTTTCTTTTTTTTTTGATGTGGCAATAAAAAATAAGCGAATGTGCTTCCTAGCTCTTGCATTCTAGTCTCCCCTCATTACATCAACCACCTTGGTTCACCACTTAAACATCCAAACACCAATCCACTCCTCACTCGTTCTTCTAGTAATAACCCTTAGTCCATTCTTAATAGTTTCCATTTCCTCCACGATCCTACATTACCTATGGCATAGGCAGACCTCCAAAAGTATCCACTCAGCATCCTCCCAAACATCTCCCCTCCTTCCACTTTGCCTAGCAATGCCAACAAAAATGTATAACAGAAAAATGGATCCAAAACCCTATTGATCCATTAATATTACCATACATATTGCTTAGTTCCAAAGAAAAAGGAGATACACTCCAACATACTATGTATTGTAAATTAGCATACAGATGTCTGGAAAGGATGTCTTTGGTTACAAAACAATGTATATTGAAAGTGGAAGCACTATTTTATCAAAGGCAAGAAACACTAGAGGTGAGATTCTACTTAGTTCTTCCCAGTACATGCATAAACAAGTTCAGCACTTCCTTAAAAAAAGGTTGATATAATCAGCATGTATATTGGACAAGTTATGTGCTTTAAATATCATGATTACAAGCAAGCATATAGCTGCTTTGGTATCTGTTGTAATTAAGAGCTCATGGCTTGACACGTGAGGTATTGTCCGCTTTGCCCTACAGTCTATAGTCCGAGGGCTATATGGGCTAACCCCCGCCCCCCAGTCAAGAGAAAATCTGTGTACTCCCATAAAGTGGTGTTTAGGCGAAAAGAACCCCACAGTCCATTAAGGGTGATTCCCTTCCTCTAGGGCAAATGTTGCAGTCAAGGACTCATGGCTTGGCACATGAGGTATTGTCTATTTTAGACTACAGCCCATAACCTGAGGGCTATATGGGCCATTCTTGGGCCTCACGGTTTTGTCCCTTAAAAGATGCCTCACGTTGGAAGAATGGTCCCTTCTTATATAAGCTAGATTCTCCCTTGACTCCAACCAATGTGGGACTATGATGCCCTTTCTTCTACACCATAACAATATCTAACAGAATCAAACTAGACCACAACAATGCAAAGCAAACATCAAAAAAAAAATTGGAACAAATTTTAAAAATACAAAATGAGTTAATAGCATCGGGCCAACATTATTTTTTAAAGAACTAGTTGCATCGAGAAAAGAACAAGGCCAAAAATAAACATGATTTACCATAGATAATCAATGATAGTGAAGTCAGTCAGACATCTTCTTACCCTAGACTATGGCACAATTATAAGTGCCACACATCTGGAGAAGTGCAGCTTGGCTAGAAGGCCCCACATATTTTTCAATAACTGCAGGATACCTTCCAGGAGCAATTGCTGAAAGTTTAGTTATTGAGGTGACTAGAAACTGTTTTGGATCCCTTATTTCCTTCACAGGATCCTCTTCTTCTTCCCAGCATAGTGAAGCCGGGCAAAGGCTGTGGAATAGCCTACTGTCTCATGCATAACCAGCATATCATTTTCTAGGTCCCCTTTATAATTCATCTGGTTGGCTTAGCAATGTAAGGATACTGTCAAGCATCTTCCCCGAAAGTTCAGTTGCTGAAGCATCCAAAAGGATTGGAGACTCGCAAATCAATTTTGCTGCAGCAACTGCAGTCAGCTTCACCTCAGTGGCTCCCAAAATCAACCTCAGATTAGGAATCCAAAACTGCTGAAGAATCATTCCAAATATATTAGCTTGAACTGCATTTATGGAGTCCAAAAGAATGCCAGGCCCATGCTTGACCAAAACTAATGACATGAATATCAGAAGAGATTTCACAAATTGAACAGTACGCTTGTTCTGCAGCCGCATGAATAGGACATTCCAAATACCACTGATGTAAGGTGCTATCATATGATAGCCAAGGTTCTCCACCACAGTATTCAGCACAAAGAAACCCAGTTCTTCAGTATTTGAAGCCGAGATCAGCTGGTTAAATATCCCAAGGACTTGGCTCAGTCTTCCCTCATTGTTGAGCTCGTTGGGCACCTTTGCAGGTATGCCTGCTGCAGCCCGACCAATGCCGGGATGTTTGCCAACTTCTTCAAGGTTTCAGGAGTGAGAAGGACCTGGAACAGCTGCATGTAACTATCTGAAAGAGGAGGCTTTCTTATCTCAACAAACTGAGCAAATATCGGGAAGGCATAGGCCCAGAACTCTGAGATGTCATTAACCACGATATTCTCGAGGACCTGGAAAAGGCACCATTCAAATCCCCCAATAAGCGACTGGTGCTCCTTGCAGGAACGCCCTACCAGTGCCATAATTGCCTCAAATAGGTAGTGGTTGAAGGTTGGGTTCTTTGGGTTCTTGCACACCTCTGCAAGTACTTATGCTAGCTGATTCAAGCAGGCTTAAGCAAGTTCACCAGTGACATGGGCAATGCCAAGGAACCTCATGATACACTTCATGATATATGGGTTCTCCTGTGAATCTGGGAACTGAAGTGCACTGAATAAATTGCTCATCAGCTGCTGCATGAGAGGGTTGATATCTGACGCACCATAACGAGGAACAAAATTGACAGCATTCAACCCAGGTGAGAGCAGGAGCCCTATCCTTCACCATCAACAGCTTCTCGATACAGTTTGCAGCATATCAATGAACTACATTTGATTCAGAACCCAAGAACCTCATAACATCTGGCAGCAGGGCAATTGCAGCGCGCTTTGGAATCTGCTTCCGAAACACTGTGAAGAACTTGTGCACACCCGCTTTCAGAATAGGGGTGGCATTCACATCCTAACCCTGTAACACAGGGACAATCACCGATGTGAAGAAGCCCTCAACATCAACCAGGTAACCAGTAGCCCCACCCCCGGTGCCTGTCCTGGGAGCAAGCGTGACCACAAGGTAGATGGCACTGTCCTTTGCCTTCCAATTCTTGGCTGGATAGCAGCATAGAGTACCAGTATCCTCTGAATCTGCACTGACACCTGTGCCGTTACCTGCTCCTTGTAGTTCAAGGCAATCCCTTTCAGGAGCTCACAGGCCATCCTCCACCAAGCGTCAATGTCGCTGCCCTCGATGTCCCACCTAATGTACTCAATTAGTTCATCTCAAAGAGCTCTTCGTCCTCCTCCCAGAGCTGGATGTTCGGGAACACAATGCTCTCGCATATCTGCTGGAGAGCTTCAGGGTACCCGAAGAGCGAATGGAACACTGGTGCTGACAGTGGTCAAAAACTTGATAGCAGTGATGGTTAGGTGGTCGTGGGAAGTGGTGGCAGCAGAGGTCGTGAGAAGATTCCAGATGGCAGAGGCGAAGTCCTTGAGGTGGTCAGGTATAGCTGGAGATTCTCGCAGATGGTGGCACGGAGGGCATCGACAGTGCCTTCGGCCTCGATTGCCGGCGAGTACGTGGTAGTGAGGTAGTTCCGGAACCCGGTCATCCGCTGTCGCATGTGGTCCTCGAAGAACTCGGGGAGCTCGATAGAGTTGATGGAGTGAGGCGCTGGCACTCGAAGAAGGGGCAGAGGACGTCGGGGGATCCAGCGGTGGCATTGGCGGATATAGGCTGCGCAGTGTTGAGGAAGACCTCGAGTAGGGGGGCAGCGAAGCCATCGAGGCAGTACTTGCGGTCGACGCGGAGGGCGGGGGTGTCGAAGGAGTGATGGAACTTGAGGAAGAGTGAGTTGGCGGCACCGAGGAGGCCGTTGATGGTGGAGTAGTCGGAGACGAGCTCAGGGAGGAGGGAGGGCCAGGCGGCAGGCCTGGGGGAAGTCGTGGGATATCAAAATGGGGAGGGCCTCGGAGCTGGGGGCGGATGCGGCGGGAAACTTTGAGCATGAGCGAGACGATGAAGGCATTGATGTCCTTCAGCGAGGTTTGCGATAGAAAAATAAAGTCCAACAAAATTAAGATCACTTCAAACGAAGTTCATATTTTTAAAATTTGTATAAAATTTAAGGCGATGGAGAATCATCGATGGAGCGGTAGCAATGTGGCCGCAAAAGATGAGACGCCGCCCAACGTGCGACAGCGTATAGGCCAAGGGTGCAGGGCATGGCCCGATGCGAGATGCACAGCCCGACCCAACCGCGAGCGCTCAGGACACGGCCCGAGCCTAGGTACAGACCCCACGCCTGAGACATGTACCCCTATCCACCATAAATCGGATGGTCTATGGCTGAACGCATGGATCGTATGGATATTTTTCATATATTTTATACGGTCTACAGTACTATTTTATAGATTGATCACGATCGAATGGTTCTGAGATGTTGCGGTCATGATCCAACAGCTTGGGACTTGATCTGAAATTTTATAGCTTGATTTAGGAGTCATAATACGGATCTAATTAGGGCTTTAAGCCTTTAAAAGGCCCAGATCATGGAACAGAAGCCTTATGGTGGCTTGGTTTCTCACGGAAAAAACTCGTGGTCTTTGGGCTTAGCTTTTCACGAGAGAAAAGCCTGGACGGTGACCCGTGGTGGTTCGTGAAGACCGTGGCGCAGTGGAAACAGTGAATCCCATGGAGAAGAGAGAGAGCATGCGACGCTAAGAAGAGCAAGAAGGCTCTGGACAGCGGACAGTGGTCGCTTCAGGAGTTCAGGAGGATCTTTCAAGAGAGAATTTTTGTAAGGAAAACTTTCTGTGAGAGAAAAATTAGGTGTACGAGGGTTGAGGGTGAAATCTCCTCTTGTAAAATTTCTTTTTCATAGTGAAATTTGCATGCCCCATGGAGACAAGTCCTTTTGTGGTTGATCCACGTATTTTGATTGTTTTGTTTTATTTCTTCTTTCTTCCTGCTGCATCGCGTGGTACTGAAAAGATCTTGGGAGGTAGTGTCTTGGCCAGACATCCATCCAATAAGTGGTATCAGAGCGAGGCGGTACAAGGACGCAGATTGCAGCGGTGCTGAGCAAGACTGAAGATGGAGAAGACTGGATCAATCAAGATGGAGATCAACAAATTTGATGGTAAGGACAATTTCTCTTTGTGGCAGGCAAGGGTGAAGGACGTGCTCATCCAACAAGGGTTGATAGATGCTCTCTTGTGCGAGGAGAAGCCAACCACCATGGATGTGTGGGATTGGAAACGGCTACAGATGCAGACGGTGAGTACCATCCACATGTACCTAGCGGATGAGGTGGTGATCCATGTGCTGAACGAGACTTTTCCGACGGTACTGTGGTCGAAGCTCGAGGAGTTGTACATGACGAAGTCTCTCACCAACACTCTTTTCCTCTGGAGGTAGTTTTAGCAGCTGCGGATGGCCGAAGGACAGAGCGTGCAGGAGCATCTAAGCTACTTGCAGAAGATCCTCACCGACCTCCTCAGCATTGGCGAGAATATTGAGAAGAAGATTAGGACGCTGGTTTTGTTGGCGTCGCTTCTCCCTTCGTACGAGTTCTTGGTGACTGCTCTTCTAGTGGAGAAGAGCATCATCAAGATGGACGAGGTCACCACGGCGATACTCCAGAATGAGGTTCTTAAGAGGAAGAATCCGGCTTCGAGCTCAAGTGGAGGTAGCTCAGCTTTAGTGGCTTCTGGAGGAGCAGAAGGCGGTAGACAGAGAGATAGGAGATCACGATGAGGGCGGTCCAAGTCCAGGAGGGATTGGAGCAAAATCAGGTGTTACCAATGTGAGAAATTTGGGCATCTAGTCAGAGATTGCTCTCAACTCAAAAATCGGACGGTGGCTGCTGTAGCGACGGTCGGGAGCTATTCAGATGAAAATATCCTGGAGATATCTGATGAGGTATCTACTTCTTTCTAGTAATGGATATTAGATTCTGCATGCACCCATCATGTATGTTGCAGAGAGAAGCAGTTTGACTCCCTGGAGAACAGTAAGGACACTGTATATCTGCCGGATGGATCGAGCTGTGCGATCAAAGGCATCGGGACGGTCAGCTGGAGGACACATGATGGTGCAGTGAGAAGATTGGAGGAGGTCCGATACATATCCGATTTCAGGCAGAATCTTATCTCACTGAGCAGGCTGGTTTCGAGAGGCTATAGGACGGTAGCTGGTGAAGAAATCCTGAAGGTGCTTCGCGGCGATAGGATTTTGCTAGAGGGGAAGAAGGAGAGCAGAGGACATTATTATCTGGCAAGGATCCTAGTGCGAGGTGGAGCTTCAAGATCCAGGTAGAGCCCAGAATGAGGTGGAGCTCCAGGTGGAGATGGATCGAGCACGAGACAGGAGACTCGAGAGGATGAGAGGCGACGTCGCAAGGTGAGAATTCTATTGCCGTATGATAATATCCCGAGTAGGTCTCAGATCAGGAGGAGCACAGCATACGATGGAGATGGGATCGAGCGGTCTGGCTTGACTCCCATATTTGCCCATCTATTATCAGCAGACGATTGTCCCAAAACATAGGGGCGAGGAGATCCAGAAGCTCTCGGAGTTAGGAGGAGATCGAATATCGAGTCGAGATAGAGATTGTTAGGATTTAATACCTCGAGATTCGATCCACATTGAGTCCACAGCGAGGTTTATGACAAAAAATGGAGTCCAACAAGATCAAGATCACCTCAAACGGAGTCCGGATGGCCGAGATACGTGCTTTTAAAGCTTGCCCGAAACCCAAGACGACGGAGGACTGTCGGTGGCCGATGGCAGGTCGGTGGAGCGGTGGCGGTGCGACCGCAAAAGATGGGGTGCTGCCCAGCGCGCGGCAACATGCAGGCCAGGCGCTGTGCGTGCGGCCAGGCGGGGGCGTGCGGCCCGGCCCAGCCGCGGGGCGCAGCCCAGGCCCAGGCGCCTGGCACAAGCGTGGCGTGGCCCAGGCCTGCACACGCAGGCCGGCCCAGGCGCCGTGCTTGGGGCCTGTACCCCAGTCCACAGCTCGGTGCGTGGACTGCGTGGGTGTTTTCCATGCATTTCGCGCGGTCTATGATACTATTTCGTAGACCGATCACGATCGGACGGCTCTGAGGTGTTGCGGTCGTAATCCAACGGCTTGGAGCTTGATCTGGAGTTTTATGGCTTGGTTTAGCAGTCCTAATACGGATCTATTTAGGGCTTTAAGCCTTTAAAAGGCCCAGATCGTGCAACAGAGCTCTTATGGTGGCTTGGTTTCTCACGAGAAAAACCCGTGGTCTTTGGGCTTGGCTTTTCATGGGAGAAAAGCCTGGACGGCGACCCATGGTGGTTTGTGAAGACTATGGCGCAGTGGAAACAGTAAATCCCATGGAGAAGAGAGAGAGCATGCGATGCTAAGAAGAACAGGAAGGCTCTGGACAGCAGACAGCGGTCGCTTCAAAGGTTCAGGGGGATCTTCTAAGAGAGAGTTTTTGTGAGGAAAACTTTCTGTGAGAGAAAAATTGGATGTACGAGGGTTGAGGGTGAGATCTCCTCTTGTAAAATTTTTTTTTCATAGTGAAGTTTGCATGCCCCGTGGAGGCGAGCCCTTTTTGTGGTTGATCCATGTATTTTGATTGTTTTATTTTATTTCTTCTTTCTTCCTATTGTATCGCGTGGTACTGAAAAGATATTGGGAGGTGGTGTCCTGGCCAAACATTCACCCAACAGCAAACAAGCGGGAGTGGATGTGGCTCTTGAAGTGGACGGCGGTGAGTGGATTTGCGCGTCGATGGGGTCGGTAGCGATGAGATTGAAGACAGTGAGGGCGAAGCAGGTGGCGGCGGCACAGAGGGAGGATTCCACGCAGTGGTGTGGGTCTGGTTCGAGGTCGGTAGAGAGGGACTGGAGGAACCACTGGGAGAGGATTTGGAGGGCTGCGGTGCTGTTGAAGTCCATCAGAGCGAGGACGAGGGGGTAATGGTTAAGGTTTTTGGGGATCCATACATAGGGACTGATTGGTAATAAAACTTATGTAAAAGAACCAAAGAAGGGGGTTGAGAGGACTTACCTGAGAGAGAAATCGAGAATCGAGGAGGAGCCACCTGCGAGAGCTGAGGAGGGTTTTCGAACGGAGGGCTCGCCGAAGGAGGGAATTATATCTTCAAAAAGAATCTAATAAATTTAAGAAAAGAATCAAAAAAAATCTTATCTTTTAATTTTTTAATTTTTTTAATTTTTATTAATTTCTATCGTCCTTAAGAATCTGAATCGGATGGGAGGCTTAAGTAGAAGATTTGAAAAAAAAACCCCTAAGAATGAAATATAATATTATTTTATTTTTTATCATTAAAAAAATAAGATGAAAATTATAAAATATTTATTAATTTTCCATTTTTTTCTCTCTAAACCTGTTCAATTTGAAAGAGAAAAAATTACAGATTCGAAAAGATTTTTATTTTTTCTATTTTTTTATTTTTTTACTAAAATATTTCAAATAAAAAAATATATTAACTTTTTTTTATTTTTTTTTCTCCTATTATTCTCTCCTAACCGAGACGTAAAAGAGTCTCAAAATGAAATTGTGAGAGTGAAGGGGAGAGGGGGGATGATACTCAGAATGGGTTGGGCTCACAGTCTAGATCAATTGTCGGATGTAGTGAACTTGGATTGGGCTGGTTTTGATTGGGGCAGATAGAACCTGATCAAGCATTTACGTCTTTAAAAGGTAGGACCAATTTCAATTGAGAGAAAAAATAAAATAAAATTTAAATAAAATTTTATAAAAAATAATTTTTTTTGCAAAAGACTGTAATTCTTATTTCAATTATCTAACCCCAGTAACAAAGGAATAATACACGGGGTGCAACTTGACTTGTAGTCAACATGAATCCACCCACCAAGCCTGCTCATCGAAATTTATAAATTTAGCATGGGCTTAAAAATCTAAACCCAACCACAACAGAGGTGGTGAGGATTGAGAATTCACCTTCATTCTAACCCAATTTTGATGAGGCCCAACATAGTATATAAATAAATAAATAAATCATATACATCTTATATGGATTACTTATGTATTTATATAGTTATATATTTAATCTTTTGATAAATTATATGCAGGATATCTTATGAATGATTGAAGTCTCGATTCAACAATATTAATCTAACATAATGTCTCAAACATCTTTTCTACCTTAAAATTTCTATTCAATTCAATTTAACCCAATTAACATGGCACTACCTGTCCAACCTTACTTGTCCCGAATTTAATTTAAGGTATAGTTGGGTTAATTTAGGTTAGCAAAATCCCAAATTTAGATCGATTTGGATTGGGTTGGAGTTGAAGGATTTAGAGATTTGGATTGGATTAGATTTATTTGTCTAACTTGGAACATTTGGAAAGCCAGAAATGAAAGGATCCTCCAAATCTCCCTCTTAGATTGTGAACACTGCAATGCATCAGCCAAAGAATTGTACCAAATCCAGAATTTACGAAGCTAAATTTGGAGGTTGCTCATAGGAAAGAGACAGATGGTGGTGTTAATTCTTATACACCATGGAGCAACCACTTGCTGATTGTCTCTGGATTGGAGGTGATTCATTTGATGGTGATAAACTGGCTTCAAAGAAATCTCCTCCTTATCATCTTCACAACAATGCTTGTCTTTCTCCCCAGTGAGATATCTCAAGTACAAATCTCCCATATTTATGGATGGTCTAACTTTCCAAACAATCCTTTATCATTGGAACTCATGTTTGGATAGATGGTCTCAAACTAGTGTAGACCTAACTCTTATTGATTGTATGCCTTTATGTGAAAATATAATTATATATTTAATTCTATATCGGTTATGCACTGAGTAGATTCTAAATAGTCATATATGACTAAAAAATTGAAATCACACATTCTCGCTAGCATTTTTTTTTGGATAGAATCTTGGGTCATAGGCACGATGTTTGAAGGCAACAAAATATTTGACTTAAGTGGAATAAATTGATACGTTGGACTCCAGCAAATTGGGACTCGACCATGCAATTTTACCCAGGCCCTAATATATTCCTGACTTGCAGCTGGCCACCCCAAAAAGAAGCAATCAAAATCACTATATGCAACCTTTGGTCTAACTGGTGGGATGGCCCATGGACACCCCTCTTCCCACGGATGCATGGGGTGGAGATCCAGTGTCGCGAACTAGATCGTATCATTGGCATATAATTTCTAAAATACCGAAAATAGGAACAATGAAAATATTTTGTTTTTCTGGTTGACATATAATGGAAATATATGCTCTTACCAGTCCTCGATGATTTCAGATGATCAAATATGCATGCTTCCCTCCACAAGATAGTTTGAAATAAGACCCATCAAAGCCATTTGGGAGGCATAACATGATGTTATTTATCTGGAACAATAGGAGAAATTCAAATAATTATCATTATTTAGTTTTTTGTCCTCATATACAACAATCTTTATTTCATACATTTCACTAATAATTTTGCTAAAATGCCACTTTTGAACTTAAATACCTACCATGAATTGGAAGCTACCCATTATTTTCCACTACAATGATTGATAACGAAAATTATAACAACCAGTCCTCTCTTTCTGGATAGACTAATCCAGTTGAATTTTGTAAATAGCGGCTTTCAATCTTCTTTTCACAAGAACTAACAGCTCCACAAGGGCACAATATGTGAGGACAAACATCTTGCTCAAAAGTCATATCATTTCAGTACATGCATGTGTGTACGTGCTTGTTTTGTTTGGGTGCATGAACGCAGTCTCACTTACTTGCTTGCAGATACAATGAAGTCAGCACATTGGCTTTCCCATTGAAAGATGTCAGAGAAATATTAATCCGCCACGGAAAGATGACGACCCCAAGGTGTCTTTGTTTCATGACTGATTCAGAAAATTAATGCAGACGAGTCCTATTACTATTGTTAGCTGTTCATTTGCTCAATATCTGTAGACATTCACTATTACTTTCCAATACAAAAATGCAGAATGTATGTATGTTGCAAACTCTTTACAACCAGGGCAGGGAGAACCATAACTTTTGCTGTTCCACATCTGACAATAATAAGCAAAAGGCTTGCCAACTTGATGGGAAATTATATTTTATACCAGGTGCACCACATCAGTAGTGCACAATGCCAACTACATTTCTCGTTCTTATGAATCCCATTCATGATGCCACTCGTCTCCAAATGTCATCCTCTAAATCTCATGTTGGATTGTTCCTGTGGTGCACCACTTACATTGTGCATGTAGAGTATAATTTCTCCAAATTGATAGTCCTGTATCACTTACAAGTCAATTAAATACCGCTATCAACTTGTTTGTTATCCTTGCAGAAATACTCAACATCAATATGCCTTTCGGTTTTTAATGATGATGCAGGTGAGATCTTGATACTTTCTTTTCTTGAAAAAAAAAAATGCTCCTTTCATGAAGCTTGTTTAATTATATATAATCGGATACCCTTCAAGAAGAAGATTATAATTAAATCGACTGATGGTGATCTATTGACACATGACAGGGACGGTGCAACTTTGTTGCCCCGACATAATCCTCATCTAAAAGATAGGGCTATTAAGGTAATCACTCTTTCTTAGAATAATGGCGATTCCTCAGCAAGTAAAGGTACTATGTGACATGACGAAAGCGACAAATGGCCAACCATACTGAATTTCTGGTCCTATGTCCATCTTCACATTGAAGGAAACACCATCCACTGACGTTCCAATTAGAGCAACCGTGCTCATCCCCATCCTGTCCTACAGTTAGTTCCCTTTAATAAAAATTTTTCAAATTTTTTTTTTTTAAAACGTGTTTTTTTTTTTAGGCCATTGCGTGTGGTGAATGTGATAAGGGTTGTAGCTTTTTGACCATCACCAGCGAGTCAGAAAGGTACTCTTGAAGCTGTGTTGTCTTTATGGAACGGTTCCTTGAAGCTTAAATTAAACCTCGGGCTTTTCTGAGATTATGTTAGACTTGGACTTTATATCCCTCTAGTTGCTTGCATTTAATCTCAGAAGTGCTAAGATATTGTTCAGTCAGAAGGGTCGGCAAAAAAGATTGCTAGTTGCCGAAGTTGATCTTGCAATTGGATGGGAGGATAGGGATATGGACTTGTAATAGGAACCAATTAATGTCTACCGTGCATTTCTTGTTTGGCACTTGATTTTCCATGAGGCTTGTGAACTAGGATGGAACTCAGGCCCCGGGCAGACACAGCCATTGTTCATGGGGCCAAGTTCTTAATAGACCATGGGCAGAAGCGAAGGTCAATGCCCTGTAAATTGAACGCCTATCCAAATCAAAATTTGGTGGTGCAACAATTCAATCTCAATACTATTTTATTGAATTGATCACGTATGGCTCGTGTATAAGTATTGGTGTGATCTCAAGTTTTCAAAAGCTTTCTATGTATGTAAGCTACTCCTTAATGTTAAAAATTAAGCTCATGGCTTCATTATTTAGTACCGGTCAATAGCCAAAATACATTCATTTATATATTAATTAGCATCATTATTAACTAGAGATTTTAGATTGGATTCCCAGATAGTGCATCTCAAAAAATCTTAATAGGACAAGTGGGTCTCCCGCCATTACTCTCCCTTTCTAAAGTACTTATTTTATTGAATAGATCTCCTAAGTTGGTATTTATTCCGAACTACTTATACCAAAACAAAATTTTCTTGGTATAATGTTGAAGACATTGCTATCTTTTGGATTTGCATACTATAACTTCAACATTTTAAGGTTCCCTATTTATAATCTCCATAACCTTTTTCTCCTGGTGACGAATTTACATTTTGATGCGGTAGGAAATTTCTACCATCCACGTCGTATCTTTTGATAAAGTAGTAAATTCTTACCATCCACAGCATTTTTAAAGGGGTCTTTATGGATTTGTGAAGGCTTGCAATGATAGAATTTTCACATCAAAATATGTACTGACATCTAGAAGTAAAAGGAAAACTTCTATACTTTTTTAGATAATCGCTAAATTCCCCGCTGAAGACTGCTGCTAATTAAGAAGGAAAGGGACTCACTAAATACAAAACTACTTTTTACAAAGATTCACTTTACTTATGTTTTCCATTGTCTTGTGGCATTTGTCGGATTAATTCAGTACAAGAAGAATGCATCCATGCTCAAAGTCTGGTCTATTTATCTATCCTGTGATTGCCCTTATCCCATATTGATCTTTCGTATCTCTAGTTTGCTATTCATATACCAATCATAATTTCCTTAGAAGGTACTGTGGTAATAATTTCCCTTTGAAGATTATCTATGTAACCTTCCACCCCCCTTGTTCCAAATAGTGCATGGCTTTGACATAGGTTTTTTTTTTTTTTTTTGTCCCCTTCCGGCACCGGAGCCAATTCAAGACGGCAAGACCCAAGCAAACTGTGTGGTCCCTACCTGGGTCCTTAGTCAACCACGTCTTTCCTCTCACTACCATATTTGCTTCCTCTCGCTCTAGTCCTTTCCTTCTGATCTCCGCGGGTTTGCAGCAGCGGCCCGTGACAAGCGATAAATACGTTGCCCCCTGCACGGCATCGCAGTTATTACTTCACCCGACCCCGTCCGTCACCGCCACCGCCTTCGATCTCTCTTTCCCCACCCCCGTTATGACGCACCCGCGATCCCAGAGTTTTTGACGCAGAATCGCGACGCAGCGAATCGAAACCAGCTCGACGAATGGGGAAGAAGACCGGCTGGCTGTCAACCGTCAAGAAAGTCTTCAAACACTCCTCCAAAGACCTCGACCGAAGGGTCGGTCTCTCCCCCTCTCCTCCGACGATCTTCCCCACCGTTCAAATTGGGTCTATTCGCCCTCCGCCGTCGGTTAAATTGATTTTTTTTTTTTTCATTTGTAATTTTCAGAGGCAGAGGGAGAGGGAGGTGGAGGCGGAGGGGAATGAGGCGCTGGAGATAGTGTCGGTGGAGCACTTCCCGGCGGAGACGTCGCCGGAGGCCACGAACGACGACGGCGGGTCGCCGAGGTTGGCGGTGGAGGAGGATAGGGAGCACGCGATCGCGGTGGCGGTGGCGACGGCCGCGGCGGCAGAGGCTGCGGCGGCGGCCGCGGAGGCGGCGGCGCAGGTGGTGAGGTTGGCGGGGTACGGGCGGTTATCCCGAGAGGAGAAGGCGGCGGTGCGGATCCAATCCTACTACCGCGGCTACCTGGTATGCTTCTCCCCTTCCTCCATTTCCCATAATCTCATGGAATACAATTAATCGAAAATCCTCTTTCTTATCAAAAAAATTCCACTTTTTAATGATGTAACCTCGGTTCCGTGTGTGTGAAGATTTTTTTTTTCTCAAAAAAAAAAAAAATCTTCAAGAACACAAGAAGCACTACTTCTGCGAGAAGTTCTTCCAGATTGTACTACTATTCGGTGGTGCTCCAAATGTCGACGCGCAAGCGTATCCTTGGATTACAGCTGGTTGTGATGAATTCGTTTTTCTTTGAGGACATGCAGCTTTTCTGACGAACTTTGTATGGTATAAGGCCATATTTGCATGGCAGCATCCTCCATAGCTTTTCTAAGCGGTGCTTCTTTCGCCCTTTTCGGTTCATAAGAAATAGATGCATAATTTTTATCAAAATTAAAAAAAAATGCATAATTCTCATCAAATAATTCCTCTTCAAGATGGCATCTCAATCTTATTTTTGATTAAATATTTCGAGGAACAAAATATGGACTACGATAACATTGCCATCAGTTATAATTGCAATAATAATTGTCATTAATGATGAGATAACATCATAATATATCATTAAATAAGGCGTTTTATTTTGAACTTTTGTAGAGATTCTAAATTAGGAGTATTATATTTCAATCATGTGAACCTGCGACTATTTTTTTTAGTGTCTGTGTAACACAAGAGACTCCAGTATTCCTGTTATTTATATTATTATTGGTACTTCTTTTTTTTGCCGATGTGGATATTATGGCAGTTATGATATTATTACGATAGCGGTTGCTTTAAGCATGTCATGGTTTTTTTGGTCCATTAGGGGGTTTGGCTGACTTGCCAGACCAAAAGGGCAAAAGTCGTGGACCCAAGGCCTACGGATGCTAGGTTGGGTCTAGATCGTAGAGGGTCAGGTTTCGACTTCCAACAGAGACCATTGGAACTTGGCACCGCCATTAGGACAGGTGGCGGTGGCGGTAGGCTGGCTTATAATACTGCTTTGAGTATTTATGTCGTTGTTTAATGCGTGCCATTTTCTGATGGTAGCCATCCAGAGAAGCATAGCATTTTGTGGGGATCCTATTTGATGTTTGAGGTGGGGGGCCAGCAATATGAATCCTTGTATTTTGCCGAAGAGTAAAAAAATATGATACCATATATGTAAAGCTGATCCGAATTAATTAAGTTCAACTAACTCAGACTGTAATTAACAAAATCTTTATTTTGGCTCATCCTTGGTACCATCTATCTCTCAATATGTGTTCCTTGAAAACAGATGCGTAAAGATTAGAGAATAAGATTTGGTTGCATGGATTAGGCTTGATGACCTTTTAGAATGGAAGACCTCAACATATGACCCGGTCCCTATCAGTATATATATAACACTGCCTGGCTATCTCCAAGGTATGGTCACATGAATGACTCGGCCATTACACATTAGCGCTTTCACCCTGTCTCTGTCTTCTCTCAAGTACGATGGCTTCCATAAATTTTTGGAGGTGACAGGAAAAGAGTTTTCCCTATGGACCGTTTTCAATCTGTCTGCAATTTTTGGTTCCAGATATTACTTCTATTGGAAGTCCATCGCTGATAGATCCTCCATCTAACAATTTCCATCGCTGATAGATCCTCCATCTAACAATTTGCACACCCAAGGGGTCTATATCGCCAGAGATGAATTAGGGCTTGACCGTCATGGTCCCAAGTAGAGTCATTCAGTTCGCTTGCACGAAGCTTTTGGTATCAATATTAATGTTATTATTCATGTGCACTTACTTGCAGGGTTCAATATTGCAACCACGTATTATGTTTGATAAATGATATGCGTTTTTGCACATTCTTTTTCTTATACGATGATGAAGATCCTTGTAGCGATACTTGCAAGGCTGGGTTGAGAGCCAGCACGCATCATACCAAATGATTGTGTGATTAAGTCAAATATTCAATGCTTACACAGCTTGGCTCCATGACTCTGTAAAAAAAATATAAAACTTTTGCTAGCTGCAAACGCCTTAACGCAATATTAAAAGGCACATCCAGCATTTCTCTCGAAAGATCTTATATTGATTTGCATTTTTTTAAAAAACTTTTGTGCTCCGCATCCATCAAAAGCAATGCCAGTGATTGAATCAGTAGGCTTAGATGGTGGACCTTTAGGCAATTGAATCGGACGTTTAATTTCAGTATTGTTTGAAAATCTTAAAACAATTTAAACTTTTTTTCCTCTTTTGATCGAAAGAAAGAAGGGGAAAGAAAAAAAAAACAACCACAGCAACAACAACAACTAAAATCGTCCCATGCTTCATCGTCATTATCGGTTAGCAAAACAGGGATGGATAGCATTTTTTTACATTTTAAGTAACATGAGTAAAATGTTTACAGGCCCGGAGAGCCCTGCGCGCGCTGAGGGGCCTGGTGCGGTTGCAGGCCCTGGTCAGAGGCCACCATGTCCGGAAGCAGGCCCAGATGACGATGCGCTGCATGCAGGCCCTCGTCCGCGTCCAGGCCGGCGTCCGCGCCCGCCGCCTCCAACTCTCCCAGCAGTCCCACAACGCCCTCCTCCCCCACCCTCCCTCCTCCTCCACCACCACGACCCCCACCACCGCCACCACTACCAAAGTCCTCCCCCATGACCCCTTCTCAGACTACCTCGACCACCTCAAAGCAAAAGACCGAGACCACCATGATGAAGAAGACTTCGCCGCTGACGACGAGGAAGAAGAAGAGCAGGGAACCCATCCCATCAGTAACCCCTCCAAGGACTTGGGCTTCGGAGACTGGGATACGAGCCATCAGAGCCTGGAGACCATCAAGGCCAACTCCCAGCGCAAGCAAGACGCCGTCATTCGTCGTGAGAGAGCCCTTGCCTATGCTTACGCCTCTCAGGTATCTATCTCTTCCTTTCTCCTTCGTAAATACACTTCATGATGAATTACTAGCTACTCTATAATATATTATGAGCAGCAGCAGTGGAAGTCTGAAAAGCCCCAGTGGGGCTGGAACTGGCTGGAACGCTGGATGGCCACCCAGCAGTGGCAGGCACCGCAGTCGCTGCCGCAGGAGAGCTCCTACGTCACGGTCACCAACACCGACGACTTGTCGGAGAAGACGGTCGAGATGGACCTTGGACGAAGCCCATTCAACCCGGTCCACTCTCGTCGGGACGAGACCAGTGAGGTACCGAGTTATATGGCCGCGACTCAGTCAGCTAGGGCCAAGTTTCGGAGTCAGGCGCCGGTGGCCAGGGGTTATGGGGCTAAGCGGAACCAATCGACTTGGAGGGCGGGGTCAGGGGTCGGTGGGGACTCGTCGAGCTCAGGAGGAGCCAGGCGGAGCCCGAGCCACGTCGGCGGTGGGCTTCGCGTCCAGACGCGGCGGCACGCAGGGTACAGCACACCGGATTCCAGCTGCGCTGGCGGTGATCGTACGCCGCCGGTGGGAGGGCGGGGGCGGAGGAGCATATACGTTTGATAATGGACTTATGCATGGATTGGGTACTAATATCGGTGCTGTAATCTGTTACGTGTGACGATCGAGTCTTCTTTGTTTGGATTTGTTATATTTATATAACTGTGGTTTATCTGCTGGTTGGTGGAGAGGGAAAAGAATTGCAGCATCTGTGGTTGTGTAAATTTTTTGAAATAATTACGAGATCGGAACTGGCGTCGAGGGGTGAGTTTGGGAAGTTAATGCAAAAATAAAATGACTAATGCTTCATTTTATTATAATTTTGCATTGCGTGAGGTAAAATAAAAATTTGATGACTTGGACTGGATTTGTTTATATTTTTTTGCTGGTAACACTGGCCCTCCATTTGGGGGGTTTTAATCGAGGACGAGCATGTGTAGACATTATCACGGCCGAAATGTCGCGTATTTGGCATCATTAGGATGAAATTTATTAATATTGTTCGTTCTTCACATTTAGAAATGATAAAATCGATATGATCCGGTGAGTATACATCCTATTCAAATCTGATCAAATTTAAAAAATAAAATTTGATCGAATTTGAATTTGAATTTGAATAAAATTTAAAAATTATAGCACGAATATGGATAGAGTATGGATAGTGCTGTTTTCGACTCAAATCCGAATCCGATCTGAATCTATGGGTATGGATAATATCCAAATTCATATTCAAATATATATATTTATAATTTTATTTTGATAATTATATTTTGATTGATAATATGTATAAAATTATTTTGATTATTTATATATTTTATGTTAAATTGTAATTCTATTTTTATGTTTGATTTCTATAAATCTAGATTTATAAATTATCTTCTATATTGAATTGATAATTTTATTTTGATTGATAATATATATAAAATTATTTTGATTGTTTATTTTTTTGGATATGGGATAGGCATGGGGCGGGTATAGATTGAGTATGGAAAAATGGATTATCCGTGGGTATCTCCGAATCTGTTTGGTACGAGGATAAGTTTTTTTTTTTTTATTCGCTCAGATATTAGGTAGAATTTGGGTATAAGATATTAAGTTCAGATTTGAAGATGGACAGTACAATATCTAATTCAAACTCTATCCATTGTCATCCCTATTCTCATTATGTATCATTTTCTTTTCTTCCCCTTTTTTTTTTGCATAGCATGTTTCGGGTGGAGCCTGCTCCTGCAAAGGCTGGATCAACCTTTTGTTCTCCTCCTTTGATCTGAAACCACTTATTGATATCAATTTGAAAAGAAAATGATGTACTACTCAGAAATTAAAAAATCCCATCCACTTTCTGCTCAAATTATGCTCTCTCTTGGATGAAGAGGGTGTGCATATCAGGCTAGCATAAATTAGAGAAGAAAGCTTCATAAAATATATATTGTGATAAATGATCAATTAATTCGAGACTATTAGTGAAGGATTACGGAAATATGAGATCCATGGGTGACAAACATGCCATGGTGAAAAGAAGACAGCCTTGTTTGGTGGTTATATATATTTGATTGATTTAGTACCAGAAAATTAAACAAAATGAGTAGAAAGCTAAAATGAATGAACAGGCAACCAATGAAATGTTGGAGCCTCTGAGAGAGATAAGATTTATCTTTGGAGCTTTGAGAATGAATCAGCTAAACATCTGCCTGTGGATCAATCTTTCAATATGATAATTTAGGATCATTTTAGTCAGAAAGTTTGTGTTTCTTCCTTTCCATACTCATTCAATGTTGACCACTGGGATGGAAGTTGACGCATCTCGGCGGCTGAAAATATGGTACATTATTTTGGTCTGGTGGAGACTGGTTTCAGAGAAGTGATAAAATATTTAATAGCAAAGGCTAGCAAATTAATACATGACCATGCTATTTGTTATCAATTGTATTTTTTAGATGTCATTTATACGTCATTAACATGCCAAACAAAATCAAAGTTTGATCCAACTATAAAATAGGCAGTTCATATTTTAGCATGGTATGCAACAAAAAAACAATGTTGCTTTTGCTACACATAACATTTTATTTTGAGATCTGAAAATAAAATCATATATAAGCTTTTCTTTTCAGAAAGTCATCTATATTCCATGAGCATATTAGAGGAAAAGGTTTAACTTTTCCAACATGAAGAGGTAGAGCAGCAACAAACGAATTGAGACAAGCATCAAAGATTGGTCCAGCTCATGTTAAACTATATTTTTTTGTTATCATGTTGTTTCATGAGAGTATGAAAGTTTTTGTACATTGTTTTTCTTCTTGTAGTATAGGTTTTATACATTGAAGGCTATTGGTATACGTATAGATCTAGATTAGATCCACCACTTTGATTTCTTTTCTTTTTTTTTTTTATGTAAGAGATCGAGCACTTTCATATGAATATTGCAAAACATGCAAAAGAAAAATTGAGATAGTTATAAATGAAACAAGATGGAACAATTGCTATTTTCAAATCCAGATGTTGAAATGAGTAATGCTACAATCTAGCACAATTTATAAAAAAATTAATACATGTACTAGTAAATTGAGTTCTCTTGTTATAGCATCAAAATAATGGTCCGAGACCATATAGATGAATTGATCTTGCCCTTGCTTGACAAAGAACCCAAACATATATTACATTACCTAGCTAATGAACTTTATCAAATATATGAACAAGTAAATAATCATACATTATCTTAAATTCAAACAAACTTTTATTTTTTTTTAAATGACTACATAAAATATTGATTGCAAACAAAAAGTATATAATTTTTAAGAAATTGAAAGTAATGAAGCATTCTATCGGATAGTTGTTGAGTGTAGATTAAAATAATATGTTTTTTGTATCAAACTATCTTCAAATAATTTCAAATTTATTTTAAATGATTTATGAGTATTTTTAAAATTTATTTTCACACGTCACATATCACATATCACAAGTCACATATATAAGTACTATTTATTCATATTAATTCATATTTTCTTATTTAATTAACCAAGATCTATATGAATGATGGAAATATGTTATAAGCAACACAATAATGATCCGACCATCGTAAAAATTTTATAATTAATTTGTTATGCTACGGTGGTTCACTTTAGTTTCAAATTCAAGCACGATTTTAAATGAATTTATCAAGTCAAATATTTCTTTTGGATGAGATACCTTAACACAATTCTTTACTAAGCAATTGTGATTATACTAACATTCTGATAGTTATTAGTTGATAACTTAAATAAAACTATTCTTCTATAAATTATTATCATTATTATTATGGAATTTTGCTTGTGCATTAAGTAGGCGAGTTGATTTTTTTTTATTCCCTATATCCCATGAATAGGAGAAATTATTGCTTGCACCAGGTGCAAGTGAATCAAGGCAAATCCTAGAGCACATGCACGGTGGATAGCGCGCAATCGAGAATTGGTGAGATATAAGAGGTAACACGTCGTGTTATGCACAATGGGATTGGGCGCGATCCAATTGCACCTGGTGCATGCAATACGGAGGCCATGGTAGGTAAGCCCAATTTCTTCAGATGGAGAACAAAAGTCACATGGGGCAGGCACTATAAAATATCATATGAGACGGGCTTTATAGTTTGCTATGTTTCTCTTAATATCGATCTTAAAAAATAAGTTTAAAAGTCAAAGACTTTTTTTACTAATAGAATTATTAATCTTGTGATTAAGATATTCTTTTTTTTTCTTTATTTTCAATATATATTTTTTAACAATACATACTGTATGACCATATGATACACAATAAATATATAGTTAGGTGATATATATTGTAAGCTTTTTTCATATACATCAAGTAACGATCCAATACATATTTACAGTTAAATTGATATATAGTTTACTAAATTTAGTATTCACCAATATGTAGGACTGGAAATGAGGCGGGTCGGGTTGAGCCACACCCTTGTCCGAGCCCAACCCAAATTTTTTTGGGGCTTCTAGCCAAGCTTAAGCCTAAAAATTTTTAAAAAACTCAGGCCCGAGCTGTTATAGCCCAAGCCCAAGCCCGATTTAAAAGACCCAAGCCCATTCAAAAAAAAAAAATAGAGAAAAAATCGGGAAGAAGACTCCCGATAGGAGTCTTCTTCTCCGGCGAGACCCAGGCGAAACGGGAGTCCTAGGACCTCTCAAAGTCCTAGGGCCCTCTATAAAAAGACCTCCCCTTTTCCTAGAAGCCGATCATCGGCCCTCTTCCTCTCTCTTTCTCCCTATTTTTCGATTTGGAGCCGCGGACACTCCTCTTGTTCTCGCCGTGATTGCTCGCCGGTGGGGTCACCAGAGGCCAAGGTGAGTTTTCCTTCTCTTCCTTCTCCTTCCTCCCGTGCCCTTATGCGCGGCTGCCGGCGATGGGAGTCATCGATTCTTGGTCGGAAAAGAGACCCCTATTTTGGCCTCTTTTTCTTGGATTTTTCGATGCCAGCGATCGCAATCGACCGCCGGCCATGCCTCTCCGTGATCGGGGGAGTGGCCCCCCTCTGCCGCTGGCCTCCGCCGTGACGGCCGCGGCCTGAACGGCCCGACAAAGGAGGGGACTGCCGGTCCCCTGTTCGGCCTGGAAGGAGCCCGAGAGAAGAAGAAGAAAAAAAAGAGAAAAGAAAAGAAAAGAAAAGAAAAGAAAAAGAAGAAAAAGAGAAAAAGAAAAGAAAAGAAAAGAAAAAAAAAAGGAAGAAAAAGAAGAAAAAAGAGAAAAGAAAAGAAAAGTAATAATAATAAAAAAATAAAAAATAATAATAATAATAAAATATATATATACATATATATATAATAAATAAATAAATAAATAAATAATGAGAGAGAGAGTTTCTCTCTCTGGAATTGAATTAAAATTAATATAAAAATATAATTTTGGATAATAGGTACGGAAGAATCTCCTAGAAGTTAGTCGATCTGTTCATTCAATGCTCCATGAAAGGTAAGTAATGAATCATCTTCTCGAGATATTTCATATTTATTCTGAAAATAAATAATTATTCTCTGAAATTATGCATGATTTATGAAACTATGTTTTGAAAGAAAAATACTTTTGAAATATTATGGTATGTCGATTATGCACACGTTCAGTGAAAAATTATGATATATTATGATACAAAGTGTTTGATACAGAATCGGATTTATGCTCTCAGCCTAACTATGTTTCAGTGGGCCCTGCCAATGGGGATTATTTGTTGGTACTCAATGGACCCTGCCAGTGGGGGTTGTGCGCTGGTGTTTGTGGACCCTGCCAGTGGGGGTTGTGCGCTGGTATTCTGTGGACCCTGCCAATGGGGGTTAAACGTTGGTCATAGTCGAGGCTGTTGAGTTATGAGTGTTTTGAATCGAATCGGATTTATTATTATATTATATGTGAATATTTAAAAATATTGGATTTGCATTAAATCAGCATGAAATATATTTTTATGTTTATTTGCAACATTGTTCTTGAAAATTATATAATATCATAAATATCTAGTTGAGATATTTGTTACTTACTGGGCTGTCTAGCTTATTACCTTTTTTTCTATTTTTCAGATTCAGATAATTAATTTCGAGCGTGGAAAGAAATATTGAGACAGAGCTTTTAGAGGCGAAATTTAGCATTGTCAACTTTATTGAACCTAGATCTATTATTTTTTTTTTAGTAAAATTTTTATTGGATGTAAGATATTTATTTTAATTACTTGAATTAAAGTTGAATAATAATTATTTGAATTTATTCTGCTATGATGCATTGATATCGTGATGAGATGCCTTGCATGCTTATGGAGAGAGTTTTTCATAAGTATGCGGTGGTTGCTGCGACCCTCTGCTTACGATCTTGGGCTGGGGGCGTGACACGAGCTTGGCCTGAATTTGATTGGATCAGCTCAATTTTCAACAACTCTCTTCCCTCTCTTAAAAAAAAGAAAAAAAAAAAAGAGGCTAAGCACTAACCTTCAACCCATCTGCCTCCCTTTGCCTGTGGCCGCGCCACCCATGGCTACTCCGCCTCACTCTGCCCGTGGCTTCTTGCCCTTGGTTCCCCTCTAGAAGAAGGCGGTGGTGTGTTGGAGCACGTCAGGCTTGGCATCAACGAGGACAAGCACATCAGCGAGGTCCTGGGTCAAGAATCAGGATAGTCTAGCTGATGGCCATGCTGACATTGCCAGCACTGATAATGGATATCTTGGTGCGTTTGGATTTGGTATGGATTTGCATCGATGAATTTGCAGCTCCTCCGCCCTTGGTCCCCCTCCCCCCCTCCCCCTTGTTGCTTGTGGTTCCTCCATCTCACTTCACCTATGGTTCCTCTGCTCACAATGCTCGCAGCTTCTCCATGTCGATATCGATGGTGTAGACGACATCGGATGTGCGGACCTCGATGTTCAGCGCCACATCCTTAATTCTCATCTCGGTTGTCTACCGAAGCAAATCTCGGAGGATGTGCACAGCAGATAGCGCGCAATCAGGAATTGGTGAAATATAGGGGGTAACATGGTGTGTTATTCACCGTGGGATACAACCATATAAGGGGTAATGTGGTGTGTTATTCACCATGGGATTTAGCATGCAATCGGGCTGGACTTTAGGCTCGGGCCGAGCTAAAGGTGTACTCGAGCTTGGCCCGAAAAGTAAATGGGCCATATAATTAGGTCCAAATTTGGCCCGAACTATTTCAAATCTAGCCCGAAGTTCAACCCGAAGTTAGGTTAGGCCAAGCCCAGTTCCAGCCCTATCAGTACATAATGTATAACTATTTGATATACATCCAGCAAAATATTCATCTGATGCCCCAATATATATCTTTAGATAAAATGAAATATAGCTTTCAGAATATAGCATCCATCAGTATACAGTACATGAGTAAATGATACACATTAGATGATTTACTGATACATACTGTAAGCTTATTTGAAATATATCTAGCAACGATCTAATACACACATACAAATAAATTGATATATAGTTTACCAAATTTAATATCTATTAGTACGCAGTATATGCTCAGTTGATACATATCTAACAAAATATTCATTCGATGTCCCAATATTCACTTTTAGGTAAAATGATACATAGCTTCCGTGAACTTTTAGATGCAAAGATCTTAGGAAAAAAGAGGGATTTGGAAGAGAAGATTGAGACTCAAAAAAGATCTAATGAATATAAGAGATGATGCATGGGGTTTGGAAGAGAAAAGAAACTTGAAAGGAAGATCTTACAAACAGGAGAAATGGTTTGATGAGAAAAATAATGGATGGAGAGATTTGATAAGGAAGAAAGAAGATATAGATGGCCATGAAGGGTCTTTTAGATGTGTATTTTATTTTTTATTTTATTGTTTCAGTTATAGAGCTAACGGACTTCATTACTAAAAAAAATTCAATCCTTATTTGATTTTTAGGCTTCTTCTTTAAGATACGAAAAAAAGAAAAGATGACATAAAACTAGACCTGCTCCATATGGTGTCTTATAGTACGAACAAAAATCATATAGGATGGGCACTATAAAATATCATATGAGACCGATTTAATAGTTTGTCATGTTTCTCTTAATACCAATCTTAAAGAATAACTCTAAAAGTTAAAGACTTTTTCAATTAATGGAGTTATTAGTCTTGTGATTAAGATAATTTTTTTTTTATATTTTCGATATTTAAGTTTTAGCAATACGTATTATATGACCATATGATATATATTAAATATATAGCTAGGTGATACATAAGGTAAGCTTTTTTGATACACACCCAACAATGATCTAATACACGCTTACAGTTAAATTGATACATACTTTACTAAACTTAGTATTCACCAGTATATAGTATATGGCTAGTTAATATACATCTTGCAAAATATTCATTCGACGTCATAATATATATTTTTAGATAAAACGATATATAGTTTTCAGAATATAGCATTCATCAATATACAGCACATGAGCAAATGATATATATTAAACGACATACTGATACATGCCGAAAATTTTTTTGATACACGTCCAGCAATAACTTAATACATACTTCTAGATAAAATGATACATAATTTTCGTAAATTTTTAAATGTAAAGATCTTAGAAAAGAAGAGAAATTTGGAGGAAGTAAAAGAGACTCGAGAAAGATCTCATGAATAGGAGAGATGGCACGTGAGGTTTGGAAGAGGAGAAAGAGATTCAGGAAAAATCCTTATGAACTAGAAAAATGGTTTGATGAGGAAGATAATGGATTGGTAGACCAACAAGTAGGAAAAATAAATTTTTCTTAGGTATATTTTTTATTATTATTTTAATTATAAAATTAATAAATTTTGTCCCTTATGATTTTTGTTCCTACAGTGCCCGCCCCATATGATTTTTGTTCTCAGGCGGATGCTCTTCTACGTTCCCTTGATTTCCGGTTTTCGGCGGTGCGGTGCGCCTCAAACCCTCCGCCTTACCGAGAGGGGAGCATCGCCTGTTCTTGCCCTCGTTCCTCTACTCGCCCGCGCTTGTCTTTAGGGTTTCTTTGGAGCAGAAGCGGCCATTCTCGATCGAAGTGGTGAGGATTTATCCTTGTCCTCCGTCTCATCTCTTCCTCTCATCTCTGTTCTTTAGCTCCAATCGTCGCAGTTCTTAATCATTCTGGTAGAAAACCAGGGTTTAGGGCTTCCAGATCACACTGGAACATTTGTTTTCGTTTGTTTTACTTGATCGCTCTCAATCTTTTCATTTCTATTTTTTCGCCTCTTGCCCTAAGTTTTGCGGTCACAATGCATGTTCTTGCTCTGGTTTTGGAGTAATCTTTCGGATTTCTGGGAAAATCTATAGATTCGTTGGTTCTTATATTCTCGATACTGAATCTTTTTTATTTTTTCGGTAGTTTGTAATTTTTTGATATAAAAAGAAACGTTCTTTATTTCCTTATCATCGCCGAGTCAGTAGGAAAAGTAGCAGGCGGACTTCTTATGTGTGATTGCTCTTGCTACTGTAGCCTATATCCAGTCAGATTATAACGCAATTACCGCTAGGTAGCAAGGATCCACAAAAATGCGATGGTTTGCATGTAAGTAAATAGTCGCTAATATCTGAGTGGTTGTAACAGAGAAGCATGGTGACCACTGGATATGATTTCTAAACAATCAGGGATGTGGATCAAGTATCAACCTACTGTACATGAACTTTTCCCCATCAGATAGATAAAAGACCGATTTTCCCCCTCTGGAATATGCCATTATTTTGCTAGTGTCAGAATTTGTTTTATTCTAATTGGTATATGGCTTTTGAGTAGCAACTTTAGTTGATTGGTTGAATAGGGTTATTCGACATGCCAGATGTAAGATTAAAGAAGTTATGGGCAATGAAATAAAGTAAACCTCTATCAATTATTTGCATCTATAATGAGTTAAGATTCGGCCAAATGATATATTTTTTTCCTTTGTTTTCCCTCTCTCTCGCTCGATGTATTGGTTCTTTCTTTCTGTCAATGAATTTCTATCTACTTCTTTCCCTGGGGTGTACAGAGACAGAAACAGGGAATGCAATGGCTATTCCAAAAAAGTCCAATAGATGTGTTGGATGCATGAGGGCTTCTGCTGTAGAAAATTTCTTTATCTCCACCACAATACTCCACAACAGGAACCCATGATATTTTTTTCTTTCTTGAACCAGAATATAATTGCAGAAACCGTAGCTAGAATTCATGAAATATGTGTGATAGCGTGTTGCTGTCATGGCTGATAATTCTGAGAACTTCTTGCAGAGAAACCTGACGATCATTTGGTAAATTTTTAGACCATTAAGGATGCACACTTTGTGTGGAAAATTTCTTAATAAGCGAGATTTTCTCCATCATGTTTTTCATTTTACATGTGGCATGTGCTTACTTATTCTTGAATGATTGGTGTTATACTTTGAAGTCGCCGTATTTTGACTGAATGCTTTTAAAAAAATTTCATTTTGTGACACTCTCCTCTCCCAAGAAAAGGGAAAGATCTAGGTGGGTGGGGGGTTGAATGAGTAAAAATCTATTTGCTGTTTGTTAGGCTGTCAAAATTTTTTCTGGTTTCATAGATATGTCTTAACAAACTTTTGTTTCCATGTGCTGTGCAATTGGACCACATTTGTTTGTTTAATCTTTCCTTTTTTTTTTGGTTGATGTACTGGTTCTGTCTATAATCACTTTCTATTTTTGGTTTTGGTGTTTAGAAATGGTGCATGCAGATTTCGTCGACACTGTGTGAAGGAGACCTCATCACAGTTTTTTTTTTTCCATGTCCCTTTTTTCTTCTTTTAACTTTGCCATCTCCCACAAATGCTGAGCAGCTTATCACAACATATAAAGTCTTAAATTAGAATTCAGTGACATGTTCTATACGACGTTATACAGAAAAATAATGCATTGGATGTACTAAATACTAGAGAATATCTGCAGGCCTGTTCCAGGGGAGCACGACCAGCAAAATGCATGATTTTTTACATGAAAAGATCTAGAATTAGGTCAAAACATTCTGATACCCAAGAGTTTCTCTTAAAGATAAGGTGAAAAAGCAAATCTCCTTTAAGCTTTAGGTGGTTTACTATGGTTAAAGCTTGTATTATTCTAATTTTGTTGTTGTGTTGAATTTTTGGGTTGGGATTGTTTCTTATGTAATCTCTGAGTTTGCTTGTTATATCCAGTTCTCTTTGTACTTTTTGTTTATGTGAGCCTTGAGTTTTGTTGTATTTCTAATGTTGCACATGTTAAATTCTGTTCTTTGTTCCCCTGTTGGTTAAAATCTATGATCCTTTTATTGATTACATTCTACTAACTATTTCTGCCTCTCATTCTCAACAACTGGGAAGGGTATGAATTTCATCCTACACCTTTCAAGAGTTTATTGTAGCATGTCTTGTTGAATTGGTATACAACTGCATGATATGCGGCAAGAACTCATAGAAATGTTTGTAAATAGTTGATAATGCCTGAGAGCTTGTCACAACGAAGCACGACAATCTCTGAGCCTGACTTTAAAACAATTTGGATTGTAAAACAGGATGATACAATTGAGCATGGGGCTTTCATCATTGGTTATGAAAAAAAACCCGTTTATTCTTGATACATTCAGCATTTTTCTAAGATTTTGTTCATCTCATTTTAATTAAGTGGTTATGTGCATATATATGTGCGTGTATATATATTGACAACAAATCATTTGGTGAACAGGGATATTGTGTGTGCTAGATTTTGAGATTGATGTGATTGATAAGCAGAAAAAGAAAGGAGAAAAGAGCTTGAATCAGTCATTTTCATTGATATTGTGCTATGAACATGTCAATTTGTATCCTGCTTCTTTATCTAGTTTTTTGCATGTATTCTGTTTTCTGTTTTTGTGTGACTTGGCTGTATTATCAAGTGTTGATGTTTATTCTTTTTTTATTTTTTATTTTAAAAAATCTGTTTTCTATGTATTTTTTCTTTCTGTGAGCCACTTTTGTACTACCATTTTCATTTCATTCTTGATGTTTGTTCCCTTTTTGTTAAAAAAAATTCTTTTCTGCTGTATTTTTACTTTCTGTGAGTTACTTCATTCTACCATTTTCATTTCAAGTTTCAAGAGTGAGGGAAGGTTATGGCTTTTTTTTGTATTATACCTTCGAAGAGACCTTATTTTAGTTATTATGTGTGCGTGTGCATGTGTGTGATAGTTTCTGCTGTTGAAATTAGCCACCTTCTCCACCAAATTCAGCCAAATCCGGAACAGCTTATGTAGTTATTGACTAACTGATTAGAAACAGTTCAGTTATGTAGCAAGGTTTCATAGAAATTCGGCTGGTTTGTGCTTGTTGGGGATGCATGACAATCCCTGGGTTTGAATGCTGTCACTGGCTGTGCTTTCCAAGTGACTAAGTATTTGATCTCAGCAGATTTTCCTTATCATATGTCGCTCTTAATGCGTGTTTATCTAGGCAAATCCCAGTACTTATAATGGTCGACCATGTTTTTTTTCCCTCTTGATTGATGTTTTGTTTCTCTATGTGGGTCATTTCTGCCTACTAATTCTTCTTTTGGTGTTCGGAGACAGACATGGCTGTTCCATTTACACCTTCAAAACGACCTTACGAACGTAGCCTTTTGGAACCACATGGTAGGAGCAAGTGGCAAAAAACCACACATTCTATCACACAGCCGCATCAGTTGAAAGCATTAGCCGGGGCTATTATCTTCCGTCTGCTTTGCCCTGCTTCCAAGTCTGGAAGTGTGATTGGTAAAGGTGGTGGCATTGTAGCAAGGATACGCCAGGAGACTGGTGCAAAGATCAGACTTGAAGAAATTGTCCCTGGATGTGATGAGAGAATAGTAGTTATAACTTCTTCAGAGAGAGATGTGGAAGCTGGTAATGAGCAGCATAAGGAAGACAATGAAGATGCGGAAGCTGCTGTTGGTGGTGGTGATGATGATGCCAAGGAAGTTGCTGATAATGATGAAAGGAAAGAGGAAACTGATGCTGTAGAGGACACGAAATCAGAGAAGGCGACATCTTCAGCACTTAAGGCTCTCCTGCTTGTTTTCGAGAGGATTGTTGAAGGCGACACAGACAATGATGGTGGAGATGAACCAAGCAACAAGAATTCTTCAGTTATTGTGAGACTCCTGGTTCTATCTAGCCAAGTTGGTTGCCTCCTCGGGAAGGGTGGGAGTGTAATTAAGCAGATGTCAGCTGAAAGTGGGGCCCAGATCAGAATACTTCCTAGGGATAAACTTCCTCTTTGTGCCTCACCAAATGATGAAATTGTCCAAGTAAGAAATTCTCTTAATCTGAGTGTTTCTATTATTCCTCCTACCCTTGTAGAAGTAGAAGGCAACTTAATTTTGACATTTAACAGAAAAGGTTGCAGGCTGTATGAGTGATCTTCTTTCGTTGTTTTTTAACTTAAAATTTGCTGATGAGCATCATTTATTGCATTGCTTGGTCTCCTTCTTATTTTTTTTTCCTATTCCACTTGCTGGTTGTTCTTGTTTATCCTTGTTTTGTATGCATCTTTGGATTTGGATCGTTTAGAGAAGCATGTTTCAAATCCTAGTTTATGATATTTGTGGAATGATAAGTGTTCTTTTTTTAATATTTTTCTGCAGATAACAGGAGCGGTTGATTCAGTGAAGAAAGCTCTCCAATCCATTTCGCAGCAGCTCCTGGAGAATCCACCTCGTGATCGTGATTCATTTCCTGCAAACAATCCTTCTGGGCCATCGTCTCATCCATTTGCTTCTATTCCTAGGCCAGAAGGTCTTCCACCAGCCAGCTATCATCTTCCGATTCAGGGACCACCTTTTTCCAGTAGACCATATGACGTCACTGATTATCATTCAAGCATTGCTGCACCTGTCTCTAAATTCCATGGAGCTGTTTCACCGGGCCAACCTCCAGTTTCTCCGGAGCTACTAACTCATCGGTTGATGTGTTCCAATGACAAAGTTGGTAGCGTGATAGGAAAAGGAGGGAGCATTATTAAGACTCTTCAACATGAAACAGGTTGTGAAATCAAAATTCTTGAGACTGAACCTGAGTCAGATGATCGAATCATAGTCATATCGGGTCCTGCGGTAATGCTTCCATTCTTGCTTTTGTTTTCTGTTATGTTCTTCCTGTTGATTTTCTGTTGCTTGCTTGTGTATTTGTTGTATCATGGGCAAAATGCTGGAAGGGAACTTGGTATGGAGAAATCTTTCAAACATTCTGGTCGAAAAAATACGAGACTTCGTATCTTTATCTAGATGTCCTCCTTAGAAAGGCCTAGATCAACTTCTGTATGTATTCAAATAATCTTTGCATTATTATTATTATTATTATTACAACTGTTGTTATTGTTATCATTATTTCTTATACCACCATCAACACCAATATTGCTAATTGCTAGAAAGCAATCTTTGTAGTTATGTGTGCTATGAAACCCTCAAAAATTTGGCATTTATAGGCATTATCATAGAGGCCTGTGCTTGATACCCGTCATGTTGCATCATTTTCTGACACCCATGCCCTGGTAAATAGCAGCCTCAAGCAATGACACTAACATAAGAATCAGATTTGGGTACATGACCATGTACTTGACTTTGACTCGACAAGAGGAGAAAAGGAGGTAAAGGGATGCATAGAAAAAGAATTTAACTAGTATTTATATTTTAATTAAATATTATATGCCGGGAAATGTTAGAAGATTTTATTTGTTAAGGTCTTCCAATACTTTAATTACCTCAAAAATTTTGCAAAAAATGGCATTTAACAAAGTTATTTTAGTACCAACATTCGTAACCAATCTTTCAAATAAACAACAATTTACGTTTTGACATTTTCAAGCTCATTCTTGTAGTCGTCCAACTAATGATTTTTAAAAGCTACAACAGAAAATGTTGATACCGTTCAAGTGTTTGAGGTGAATCCAATTAGAATGCATATCCAAGGTTTTAAATTTTGTGAGATGGGGCTGCCTAGTTTTCTCATGGAACGAGATGCGTCATCGTCTTGCCTCATTCTGACACTTGGGATAGAGAATGTCTCAAGACGTCCTGATCAGGATGTTGGAATGATAGCGGGATGGTCCTGTCCTAACACATGGAGATGGTACTCCATCCTAGTGTCCTACGGGAGGTCTCACCGAAATCTGAATTTTTGTATATATCCAATATAGATGCTAGGAGTTGGACATGATGGATTGTTAAGTAGAAATAATAGATATACAGATGATTCCATCAAACTTCTGGAAACTGATAGCCATGGAAACTTTGGCCTATTTGTATATTTAGAATTGGCATATGATAGTTGCCATGGTTAATGGTAATTCTTCCACTGAGAAGTTTCATGACTTCATATTTTTAAGTTACCTGCTTGATTCTGTATGTCATTCTTCTGCATGTTTGTATCTATGGTTACTTTTACTACAGTTAAAGCAAACTACTGTCCTTGTGGACGTTGTGACTTCTGCTACTGGGGAGTTTGTACATCCTATTCTATTCTAGGATTGTCCTTGGCTCCAAATTAATACAGTAAGTGGTAAAATATGCTCGTGCTTTTTAGGATCCACTCACTTTAAGTTGTCTCTCTTGTGCAAAAGAATGAAATTCACAATGACATTCCAATGAAATGGTCTGTGATTTTAAATATTTCTATGTCACTGGCAGAGGAGATCTCATGGCCTGTTATATTGGAGTCAACTACTCATGCTAAATTCAAAGCATCACATGCTTGTGTATGTGTGATGTGCTGGTGTCATTCTCCCTTAATCTTCCATTTACTATGCATAGTGCTCCTTTATCTGAATTTTTACTGAACCCACTATCTGAAATATTCATACCTTTCTTCTAGGTTCGCTGGTTGTTTCTGCATATTAACAGCTATGCTAGTTGATTTTCCATGGTACTACTAAAGTACATATGCATGTGCAAGTACTCTTACATGCCCCCCCAAAAAAAGACTAAAGGTTGTGTTTTTGTTTTGTTTCTTTTTCGTATGATGGCTAGTGTAAGAGAAGCCTTTTGACATGGTTTGTTTGGTTTGTTCAGAAGGCTTCTAAAGGATCAGCTGTTCTTGTTTCTTGTTTTAGTAACTTGGGTCCTTTCTATATAGTTTGAGTTTAACCAGGTGTGTTCTGGTGTAAGATTATCTTCAGTGTCAGTTTCTTTGTTCACATTTTTTTTTGGGGGTATAATTATAAACATATTTTAGAGTGGTGTAACATGAGATTGTGAGTCCTTTAGATAGTCATTTGGTTCACTTGATGATTTGACTTCTTTGTCCTAATGCTGAAATGATGTCTTGGTAGTCACTATACCTTGGGTAATCTTACACAGGTTTAGGGCATATTCACTTTTTCCTTTTTCTTGTTTGGGTCATTTAGGCTATCCAGTCATTTATTGTATCAACGGTTTACCTTGCTCCATGATTCTGTCAAACTTATAAGAACAATGTTATAGTTTGATTTATGTTCTTTAATTATTTAATGGATCTTTTTTCAGCAGAGCTTTTCTTGTCTTGTATAACTAGGGTGATACCGCTAGGCCATTTGTTATACATTCACTAGGTTCTTGCGTTAGGGTCTGGTGTAGTACTCCATTCTTTTTTGATAAGAGAGGTCTAATGCCAGTTGTTATTGCTTCTATTGTGTAGTTTTCTGCCAAAGGGCAAGCTTAATGCATAAAATGAACAGTTTGAATTTGAATGAAGACTTATATACCGTATTCCCCTTACCTGAAATTGAGCTCCATTAGCCTGCTTGTGCAGTTTTATTTTTGGCCTCCATTTTTCTTTCTTTTATTTTCTAACTTGTTTATTTGTTATTTATCAGAAGCAGACTGTTTATGGTTAACTGCTTCTTAAAACTGTTTTGCAGCATTTGAGTTTTAACTTAAAATGGGTTTGGCATGGTCAGGGCTCAGTTTGATTTGTTATTTTCAGAAATTTATAACTGTCTTGGTTATCAATGCTAAGCAGCTGTATACATTTTATACTTGTTACAGTAATATAGAACACTTGCAACTTTAGTAATTTGGTTACTTGGTGTTGGCAGCTCCCAAATGATAGGATTTCACCAGTGCAAGATGCTGTCCTTCGTGTGCAGCACAGAATTATGATGGCTGTGCCTGATAATAAGGAGAGCATGGTTTTATCTAGGCTTCTCGTTGCTTCCAACCAAACTGGTTGCCTTCTTGGAAAAGGTGGTGCCGTAATAGCAGAAATGAGGAAGCTCTCTGGGGCTCACATTCGTATATTGGGTAAAGATCAGATCCCGAAGGGTGTGCCAGAAAATGATGAAGTTGTTCAGGTCTGTCTTGACTTGTCATACTCTGTCTTCATGTTTGGTTGCCATAGACCCTTTTTTCCCTTCTGTATGAGATGACTGTGTTATTCTTTCCCGAGTCATGGTTCCCAGCTTTTTAATATCTGATTTTGCTATGTAAACTTGCTTTGTATTTTCATATCAACACATGACATTTGATGTGTTTGATTCCAGATTAATGGTGAATTTGGAGCTGTTCAGGAAGCTCTGCTGCAGATTACTACTAGACTGAAGCATCATATTTTCCGTGATAAATTACCTCCTAGTGCTCATCCTGCTTTTGTCAAGCAAATACTTCCATTTGGTCCCTTCGTGGGAAGGAGGGACTCACCCCCTAGGTTGTATTCCAATTTGCCTTCATTTCAGAAAGTTTCTGTTGGTCGACCTTATGATGAAAGATCTGCTTTTGCTCATACATTTCACGGCACCAGTCTTCCTCCTAGTCATGAGAGAGCTGCACCATGGGCACCGCAGGTAAGAAGCTGTCTTTTTAGTTTTGCTGTAGAAAAAAAATTCCTGTTGTTGCTATTTGAATTATTTTTAATCTTTGGGAGTGCCGTTTGGCTTTTGACACTGTATGAGCATAATGTATTGTAATTAATTACTTTTCTGGTATAAATTGATGCTCAATAATTGTATGGATGGAAATTACTTTTGCATGATAATAAACTGCTTAACTTAGCATAAAGATACTAGGAGCTCGAACAAAAAGGACATCTGGTGTTTTCTAATGCACGACCTTGTCATATAATGTAGGATAAAAATTAGTGATAGTCTTTAGGCATCTATGAGTTAGTCATTATTGGCAGCAACCATTCGGGGCACTCCCATCTGGCAGGCAATTATGTGTAGTAGAAGTGGTGTCTGATTAGCTGGTTTCAGATGGTGTGTGGAGATGGTTAGTATGTGCAGGGCTGATGCCTTGAAGTCGTTTATTTTTAGTACTTGTGTGCATGTGTTCTCATGTACAAATATGTAGAAATGATGGCTGATCGCCTAATATGTATCAAAATGATTTAGTTTTGCCATGGGTTATAATAGGATAAGATTTGGAGCCCCACATTGCCTGAGGCACTAGATGCTAAAACAACACTCACCTGAACAAATCAAGATGCTGATATATGAAAAGTCAATAAATATATGCGAAACAAATACTTGTTGTTTTAGAAATAATACAAACATCACAAATTTAGTCATTGAAGTATCAGCTTCCTAAATCATATTTATATTGAATATTATCTATCATGTTCGACATCTTTCAAAACTTCACATCAAAATACCACTTTTCATAACATGTTTTTACACAAGAGCGGCAAAAGTAAATGCTTCAGTGTTGTGAAATAACTATAAAGTTCAAGGATGAAGCAAAACACCATTTCCAGAAACATGTCTTAAAAAAAAGCAGAACAAAAATAAGTAAATAACTAGACATACTAGAGAAGCTTCAAGCCTTCAATCATCATTATTGTAATCGTTACTTGAACTCTCATCACTTTGTTTTCACTATGTTTATGTTCATCATTCACGTTGCTATCTCAAATTAGTCTCTGCTTTAAAATCTAATTGTGAAGTTGAAGTCATTGCACTTGCCCTTATTCTTATGTTAGACCTAGCATTCCTTGATCCCTTTAGTTATAAAGGCTTCAATAGGCCAAAATGCCCCTCAAAATGAAGCTGATATATCTTCAAAAAAGGGCAAAAATGGGCCAAGAAGAATGGTGTTAGACTTTAGTGAGACACAGCTCTTGCTTTTTCTTACAGTAGCTTTAATAAACTTGCCTTTTCTGGGGGTTGTTGAGGCATTCCAGGGTTGTGTGGCCTTGCTTGTGCCTAGGTGAGCGCCCAGACTGTCTTTGACACCACTGTGTCGCATATTTTCCCATCCTTTAGTTCATAATCAGGCCTACTTTACTGTGTCAAGCCTTTGTCATGCCATAGGCCCTATAGCAAAAACATTGTTTTAGTCTTCAAACACTACACACACACACACACACATATATATATTAAATGAATCCAGAAGTTTTTCAGATGTAGACTTATTATCTGTGGTTAAAAAAATCCGGCCTGTAAACTTCGAATCATCATGCTTTGTCCCCCCTTTTTGGGAGTGTTGTTTCAGAAGACGCTTTTGTGCAAATCATGAAATCCATGAGCTATTTTCTAGTGTTAAATTATTAGCTTCAAGTGCTGACCCACTTCCATCCTTTTTCCCCAATTAATGTCATATGAAGTGGTGCACCCCCCCCCCACAACCACTCTTTTTTTTTTTCTGATAAGAAGTTCCATTTACTAGTTAATGTTGTCTATAGCCAACATGTTTTGATATATTTACTTTTTTTTTAAATTTTAAATATTCATATTTCACAGAATTTTTTTGTGTTAGGTTTCTTGGAGGCTAAAGTTGTGTGCAGGGTAGTGAGCGAACTAATCTTATTCATTTCGATAAAGGATGAAGGGGTTTGATTAATTAAACTCATCTGCTTGTTCGGAATACTTTTTAGGTTTGCTCTTTAATGTCCCAAAAGGGATACTTATGGTGGGAATGCTTGGAGTCAAGAAAAAATGTTTATTGACACGAGTAATTCTTTGTGCACCGCATGCGGTGCAATAGGAGCGCACTATCCAATAATATTGGGGCATGTAGTGCACTAAGATAGGACAGACATTTAATGCCGTTTAGCTTTTTTTCTCTAATTTTTAGTGATAAAAATACCTTTCTCTCCATAGAACAAAAAAAGAACAGTATTACTACTTGCTGATGTCTTGTATGACTTTTTATGAATATATATGATGTTCTGAACGATATATTTGACTTCCTATATCTTTATAACATTTTGAACAATACATATGATATCCTGAATAATATATATAGCTTTCTAATGTCTTATATGACTTTCTGTGAATATAAATGACATCCTGAACAATATATATGACTTCCTAGCATCTTATATGACTTTTTGTAAATATATATGACATTCTGAATAATATATATGACTTCCTGATGCCTTATATGACTAACAGGAAGTCATATAAGGCATCAGGAAGTCATATATATTGTTCAGAATGCCATATATATTCACAGAAAGTTATATATATTATTTAGGATGTCATATAAGGCATTAGGAAGCCATATATATATTGTTTAGGATTTCATATATATTTATAGAAAGTCATATATATTGTTCAGAATGTTATGTATATTCACAAGAGGTCATATATATTGTTCAGGATGTCACGTATATTCACAGAAAGTCATATATATTGTTCAGGATGTTATATATATTCATAGAAAGTCATACAATGTATCAGAAAGTCATATATATTGTTCAAGATGTCATATATACACAGAAAGTTATGTATATGATTCAGAACGTCATATATATTTACGGAAAGTCATACAAAGCATCAGGAAGTAATAATACTGTTCTTTTTTTGTTCTACGGAAGAAAGGATATTTTTGTCATTGAAAATTGGAGAAAAAAAAAGTTGGACGGCATTAAATGTCCATCCCATCGTTAAGTACGCTACATGCTTCATGTAATTGGGCGATGCGCTTTATGTCAATTTTATTGCACCGCACGCGGTGCACAAAGACTCTCTTATTGATACTCATTTTGTGTGTGTGTGTTGGGGGGGGGGGGTTGTTGTGACGCAAAAAACTATCCATCACTTTTTAGTAACACCCAACACTTCACAACATGTTGTTCTGACCTACCAATTAAAGAACAGTTTTTCAACTACTAATCATTGATCAAACACCTCTGACTAAAAAACAAGAATCCTCCCCTAGAAATAACAATAGTGGTTAAACCCCTCCCTACTTTTCCATGTGTTATTGGGGTCATTTCCCTGTGTATAAGAAGTGCCCACCCTAGCTTGCTGATAGTTAATTCTGTGGTTTGCGAAGTGGCAAATATTGTTTGTGGTATTCTAATAATCGGGCAATATACAAAAGTTATTCTATTTTGCAGAGTTGCATATTTTATTATGGCACTTTAAATCAATGAGTATGCATCTCAAGTTTAAAACCCCACCGGCACATGTTGGGTAAACATCCTTTTGAGCTAGTCCAATTTCTCTCCATCACTACTTCAACCCTGTGTGTTAAAAAGATTGGTGGCTCTTATTTGTTCGTTATTTATGTTGGTACATATGACTCAAGGACATGATTTGTTTGCCTGACATTGATCTAGCCCCAGAACATTACAAATATGATTATCCGTTTTGTGCATGCTGTCGCTTTATGATAAAGTGTTGCATGTGCTATAGATATCTGATATCTTATATAGCTTCGATCCGGTTCAATTTGTGTAGATCCATTGGGGCTGTCAACAAAAATAGATGGATACCAAGTTTAGTTGATATATCTGCTATTTGTTTGGGAGATATTCTCTTTCTGCATGCCAATAATGGTTGATCTTGATTTTGTAGTTATAGCAAAGAAATAACAAACTCCAGGTCAATGAGAGGAATAAGCTTGATTCATCTTGTAAGCTGAATATTTTATTGTTTGTGCAGATTCCTTTTTTTCTTCCTGATACGCTTTACCTTCAACAAGACAGCAGCTTTTCATTCTTAATGAATTTCCATTCTGTTTGTGCATGATGCACCCAAAAATTATTACTTAATAAATTCGTTCTGCACTTAAATGACTCACGAAATAAGGTAGCTGAGATTGAAGTGTTATGGCAGAATGGTAGTTGAGCAGACCTAAAGGGAATATATAGAAAAAGAAAACCAGAAGACCTGGCATTCCTGTTTGACTTAGATAATTTAGCTGCAAGTAGGGTCTATAGCCATAGGATGAATATGGTTGATTGAATTGTTGAGATCTAGTTGGTTGACATAGCATCAAAGCAGCAAGATAGATGGGTTTCTGGTGCAGGGTTTTGTACTTTTCTTTAGGTATGATTTATGGTAAAGCTGGATGGTTTTGAGCTTACTTGAGATCATTAAACTAAACTGAGGAGTGATGCTGTGGATGTGATGAGAATTTTTTGAGATGATTTAGGCACATGCAACTAAGGACTTAGGTGCTGGCAGTATATCCCACGGGACACCGAGATGGGGTACCATCCCTTTTGTCGGGACAAGACCATCCCGCTATCATTCTAGCATCCTGATCAACATTTCTTGGGACATTCCTTGTCCTAAGTGCTGGGACAGCGGCGCACCCCATTCCATGAGAAAATCAGGATAGCTTTGTTCCATGGGATTTAAAACCTTACTTGCAACATTTACTGTATATGACAAGTACTTTGGTAATTGGATGACTACAAATAATTAAAAGGACCTTTCTATTTTCAGAGTACTTGGTCTTGGCTTGATTAATAATAGAAATTATCGGAGAAGATTGTTTTGCATAGCTGATATTCTTAGTCAAGCTTCTATACTATGGGCAACTTGTCAATGCATCACTGGGATGTTTCAGTGTTTATGGTTCTCAAGATGTTTGTAATTATGTATCAATGGTGATAATTTAGTGATGACCATTAGATTTCCACAACAAGATTTTGATATCCTAGTTTGGAAGCTTAGCTGATGGACACTAGATGGAGGGACATATACATGTGTAGGTTCCACCTAGTAATTCTAGCTTTGTTCAGTACGTGGCAAGGAAGCATTGATTTCTATGGTCCCCAATCTTTTGCATGATAGATACACTTCATGTTTGGTTGATGCATCCCTCTCTACCCCCCCTCTTAATGCAAAGAACTGATGTAGAAAGGTTGTTTTCTTAAAACAATGGTATATGAAAGCAATGGGTGAACTGGAATATTATGTTCTTTTGGTGCAGCCATGATGAGGTGGTCATGCAGGGGAAGGATTTTGTATTAGAATAGTAAGGATTCAGGGAATTTTGTGTTTTTCTTATTTAATGGCATATTGTTTGATTCATTAAAGAATGGTAAGGTCAATCACTAACCAGGATGCATTGGGTTTATCTATCTAATTGTTTTAGTTTCTTTTAGGTTGTTGTTCATTGCATTTGCTAATCATAAACTAGGGGTGATTCAAGCTCTTTTTGTTCCATGAAATGATATCTAATTCCAGATTTTTACTCTTTATGAAGAACAAGTTCTACAAGTTAGTCTTCTTCTGTCCTTTGTCCTGCATACTAAATCAATGCTGCTGATGGCACTGCCATAGGGTATGAGGGAGAGTGGTGGTCCCATGCCTATGCCTGACTACCCAGGAGGAGCCCCGCCAAGAAGAATTAGTGGATTTGCTGGGTTGGTTTACGCCCTCCCGTATTTTTCGTTTTGTTAAAATTTTAGAATAATTTGACTCACAAGCATAAGATTGCTTGTTTATTCATGCAGTGGAAGTCAGCCAGCTGTTATTACTAATACAACTGTGGATGTTGTTGTTCCTCGATCGCTTGTACCTTCCATATATGGGGAAGAAGGAGGCTGTTTAAGACGGATTCGCGAGGTTTGCTTTGAGATTTTTGCTGACCATGCATTAAACAGTATCCTTGATACATGCATAATTACATGGTTACATTTTCAGATTTCAGAAGCAAAAATTACCATCACTGAACCTAGACCTGAAGCAAAAGAGACTCTGATCATAATATCTGGAACACCTGACCAGACTCATGCTGCCCAGAGTCTTATCCAAGCTTTTATACTCAGTGAATCAGGTGCACCTTGATGTGCCAACTGTGTTAAGGTGATCATCTATCCTCTTCTTACGACAAGTCTTGTTTGTCTTTTCATCTGGACTCTTCTGCTTGCAGGTGACACTTATACCAGACATGTTAGTTTTGTAATTATGTTCTTTTTCTTATTATTTTCTGGAGCTTGAGTTGTATGTGTATCTAATCTGTGTATTTTCGTTTGTGCTGTCACATATTTACACCCTCAGCTGAAGGCCAAGCGTGATGAGAGCGAGAACTTAATTTTGCAGGATAGAGACTTTGAAATTCAAATTTTCAGTGGGACATTACTAGTATCTCTTTAATTTTCAAACACACCAGATCTTTCCAGAAAGGAATCACAACCTCATTGCAAATGAACATTTAATTTAGTTCATCCAGTTGATTTTACTTTTGGAGACATGCAGTGAACAGGAGAACTGGATAATATGTGAATCCTTTTGTTCAAGAAAAAGAATTGGCATCTGGTTATGTTGAATTATTATTTTGGAAGAATATATGATTGTTTCTCTTGTTTTCATGGATATTGCATGCATCAAAATTGAAATAACATTCTTTCATGAAATGTTTATTGCGTCACAAATTCTGATAGAATGGTGTTGTTTCCTTCCAGATTTCAAAACCAAGCATGTCCGTGCTATGCTTGTTAGGCATGCTTTCATTGTAGGATTCCCAAGAAATTCTTTGATTTCTTCTGAAAGCAGATAATTATTCATCTTCTTCTCATTAAATAGGAGTCCTAAAGTGCATCTATATTCTAGACCGACTTTCATTTTAGTTATTTTATTAAGAAGCAAGCTGTGAAGAAATCCAGGCATGATTGAAATTTTGATACTGATGATTATATTATGCTGTTCTCTATGCTTTTATGGCATATTTGGTTGGGGTGAGTAGGGCTCTAGAATGGGAATGAGAATAAGTGACTCTTATTCCAGTCATTTGGTTGGAGAGAGTTTCATTCAAATCCAATCCCGACTCTCTCCTTGTATTCAGAAAACCCATTTCGATTATGATATTTTTGATTCCAGTTACAAATCAAATGCATCTGGGAATATGGCCATTTTGGTTTCCATTCTAATCATTTCGATTCCAGTCTTTTACTCTCCTTTGGAGTCTGTTCTCTCCACGTTCTCAATGTGATCTTAATAATCTCACTAATTTTTTGTTGGTTTTTGGTGAGATTTCCTTTTGCATGATGTCTTTTTGTTAGAATGGGATCTTGAATGGCTCAAGACCTTCAAAGAGAAGCTTTGTTTTAATGTTGCCCAAGGAAAATTATCAAACAGATGTGCAATGTTCTATGATCCTGGAGGTTCGTTTCCTATATTTTTTTACAGAGGGCTTCTACGACTGATACTGCAATTCTATATTGTTATGAGTTAAAACCAATATTCTCCCTCCTAAAATATTGCTTGGTGTAAGAGCTACTTCATCTAGGGTTTCTAGCATGGTTCTCAGAACCGTCTTGCATCGGGTGGTTCGGGGTGTGGCGAATCAGACCGGCGGAGAACTGGGACGGTTTCGGTGGAGAAAATGGCACACACCAGTGCTGGGGAAGAAAGAGAGAGAAACAGAGGGAGAGGGAGAGAGAGAGAGGAGGAGAGGGAGAGGCCGATGGCCCTCTGCGGCCGTTCCCGTCGCGGCTTGATTCGCCCAATGGGGCTGCCGCAACGAGCGAGAGAGAGAGAGGGGGGAGACCACCGGAGATGGGAAGATGGGACGGTGGCCACCGTGGCCATCGGACGGTGGAAGCGGTGCGGGCGGAGGTGCAAAAGTGGTGGGCGTCAGTTGTTTTTAAAGAGGGAAGACGAACAGTGAAGCCGGCTCTTGGTTGCCGGCTCCACTATTTTAGGATTTTTTTTAAAAAAATTAAAAATAGTGAAGTCGGCACTCGATTTGGTGGATTCACTATTTCAAATTTTTTTAAAAAAGTCCAGAAATAGTAAAGCCGGCAAATCCATTGCCGGCTTCATTGTTATTGGGCTTTTTTAAAAAAGCACGTGAAACAAGGCATTTACGCCATGGCGGCCAGCTGAAGGCCCTCCGGCGGCCTCTCTGGCGGACTCCCCTCCCTCTTTCTCTTCCTCTCTCTTTCTCTTTCTTTCTTTCTCTCTCTTTCTTCTCAGGTCCTCCCTTTGTCGGTTCGTGCCGGTTCGATCCGATATGGAACCGTACTGGACCATGCAGCTGGCCGATCGGAATGGCCGTTGGTATCGGTTTTCAAAACCTTGGTTTCTAGGCTAATTTCTAATCAAGGGTCACAATTTGACTTGTTATGAGGTATTTGGGAAGCCTTGTAATCCCATTAGAAGTGCATGTGTCTACCTGGCTGTGTATTGAATTTTGAAGAAATGTAGTGGTGCCTTTGACTTGGGCTGCTCTTGGGTGGCCTCGGATTTCTCACAAACTATATGACCAATTGCTTTAACAAGGAAATAAGCTTGGGCTTCTAGTGTCTTTAAACTCAAATAGGTTCTCTTTCCCTATTTTTTTTGGTGAATTAGTTGTGGGAAACAAATTAGATTTACTTCCAAAACAGGCTAAACTCTAGCTGCATATAGCTGAAACTTGGGAGGATTTGTTGTTATATGCCTGGGTGAGGTGGGCATTATATGGTTTGATGAAGTTTGTTTCTCTTGAATTTGATGCCACCCTTTCTTATCTTAGGTTTCTCACTGTTTTAGGACTCCACCTTCTTCATTTGGTATATTTTCCTTTTCCGTTATTATTATTATCTTAAATCTCAAACAAAGTACAAGATAATTGTTCAGTCAGTTTTTGTCATCTGCACGTATGGAGTTTAATACGTGGAGGTGATTGTTGACTTCTTTCTCCAATGTTGAGCAAGTTCTTTTGTTAATTATTAGTTCTTTTCTGTTAACTAGCTAAAGTTGCAGATTTCTCCTGATTTTGCACAGCCACCTGTCAATGCCATCATGCCTCTTGTGCCCATCTTGTAATATCTAGATAATCATCAAACGTGTCAACATGGTTTCACCAGACCTTGAGCACTGAGCCATTCTATGTAGGCTTGAGTATTCTCTGGGACTTTTGTACTACAGGAATATTAGCTTTTGGAAATGTGCAGCTTCAGAATCCATTGGTCATAGTGATTTCAGTAAATTCTAGTTTGTCTATACAATTGTATATCAAGTGGAACCACCCTGAAGAGTCTTTGGTTCAGTTCATCTTTAAATTTTGGATACTTTCATTGAAGATCAATAACTTAGTTATTGGTGTAAAATGCTAGTTTATATCTTTATGTATTGACATGAGGGCTTCACCACATTCTTTGGCTTGTTTTCCTGCTAAATATTGTCTTCCATGAACACTGATTTTACCAAGAGCCCCATGTGTGCACATTACATAGGTGACACAATCTTCATCATCTAGCTATTTTCATAGAATGGTTTAATTATTCAGCATTTGGACATAGCTAATACAATCCCTCACATGAAATAAGCCAACAAATTGGCATTAGGTTATTGCTTTGGTATCTTATGGTCATTTCTTCTACTACTTTGAAGGACTTTTTTGTCATGGATTTTTTTTTCCTCCTGTAGTAAAAATGATAATCCACGTGTTTGTTAATACAGCCTTATGTTTTTGGATTTCATTGATATATCACTTTCATTGTGTCCTAATCAAGGAGTCCTTTGATCTCGTTCTTTTACATTTGTTTGACATACCTTATGTGGCAGATTACTCTGGTATTCTGTGATAGCCTTGAAGGTGTATTCCCCAGGTTTCTTCTGCACCAAATTTGCTGTAGACTACTGATAAGTGGTTGGTCTTCTTAATTTTGGAGTCATCTAACGAATAGTTCTTATTTACTGTGCAACAAATTTCATGGAACCTTTATGTTTATTGTCCTTCGGTTGTTATATTTGTGCAGTTCTATTTATTAATCTACTTTCGAAAAAATAATCAACCATCAACATCAATGAGGACTTGTTAAACATTAAGGCTGATTGATGTAACTTCAAGTTCACTTCACATTTAAAATTCATTTTCACCCTTCCCTCCTAATTAAACTATGACCAACAAGTGTTATTTTTGGAGGACAAGCTTGGTGTTAACATGTGACTTCTGGACTCAAACATGTTTGTTTTACTTTGCCTTTTTTGTCCATATCTTGTGCATATATGAGTGGTTCCATTGATGGTCTTGCACACAACTAGGCAATAATTTGTAGGCTCTAGCTCTAGATCTTTATGCTATCTTTAGCTAGATGAATAATGTATGGTTCTGAGCTTAACATCCTATTCTTTGCACCATGGGTTTAAACTATCCAACATTCATTGCCAAATTATTATCTTAACTACATTATAGGTTGTATAGATGAACTGTGTTACATTACTGTTATTGAAATTTAATTTATAATATTCATCAAAAGCATCTGAAATTATAGGGCACGGTTATGAATTATAATACTTGCAATATTTGGCTTAGTTATGAGTCATAATACTTGCAAAACCTTTGGTGGATGTGCATGCACATTTAGCTTTCTGGGGCTTGCGTGTGCTATGAAAGATACAAGTCACTTTGCTGTGGTTCCCAATTGGTAGGACCCCTTGCACAATCTCGGAGGATGCATGGTGTAGAGTATATGCTGGTTGACACCCTCTATATTCAAGAAATTTTTGATGCTGAATGGAAATATATCCTTGATTCTTGTTTCACCTGTGTACCTGGACCTGCCATTTATTTGCATTCAATTTTAAATGTTTTTGTAATGTATAGTCATTTTTTAGATTATTCAAATTGAGGACGAAACTGGCAAGTTAGTTAGATGTGAAGTTTAGGGTTCCCTTTTCATGTTAATGATGATATTAGGATATGTCCGTAGGTGATGACTTCCTTTGTTCTTGGTTCTTTAGAATAGCGGAATCTTGGTATTTAAAAATGCCAGGCATTGGATAACTTGTACATGCACTGAAACCTAAAATGTTTCAATAAACATTTTCTGTTGTTGACTGATGTAGAGCATCAATATTCATTTGCTTGGATAGAAATTAAACCATACATCTGAAGATGAACTATTTCATTTTTTTCTCTGAGAAAGGGTGCAAGATCGAACCCTACAATAATTACCCAGGCACAGGGTTTTGAGGATGCACCAACCAAGAATCAAACCTACATCCTTTGGCTTCTAATTACAGGGTTGTGAGTGCTGTGGTATGTGTCACTTCTGTTAACCTAGAACTTCGTTCTTGTATTGAACTTATAATTTCTGTTAACCTCCCACCTTGATTTTCATGGGTGTTTATGTCCTTTATTGGTTTTTTAGCCTGACTTTTTTTGCATTATGTAGAGATAAATAAATAATTTTTCAATTTGATCCTTCTACCTTTGGTTTGAAAAGTTGTAATTAAATGAACACATACTTTAATGAGTCAAAATGATGACAATGGAATCGCCTGATGTAATGGGAGAACAGAATGGATATATAACTCAGGAAGCAGTAACGGAAGGATAAAAACGGGGGGAAAGCTGATACTGATAGAGGAAGGGTGAGGGGGATTACTCGAGAGAAAATAATCAGAAGAAAGAATAAAGAAAGGGTAGGGGAGGAAAATGGCTGATAGAATGTTGATTCAGAAATTCTAGACACATTTCATTTGAAAACTGCAACCTAGAACTAGTATGTGCTTCCGTTCACTCTTATGCAGGGCAATCTGAGGTGAAGTACCAAGACAACTCTTACATAGGTCCATGACCTTATTGATCATTTGGCAGTGATGCTTGATAAAACCCTTTCTTTTGGATCCTTTAGAGAAGTTCCGGCCTTGAGATACAGGAGAGTTCTGTGAAACCATAACTATGCTTCTAAATATTAATCGTGTCTGGGTGGAATTCTAGTAAAGCATTGATGTTTTCGGTATACTATGGAACACCCGTGTATATGCTTTGGGTAGTGTCCATACCCAAACTATGAACATGCTTTAGATCCAAATCATTATAGGGTCTCCATAAAATCGGGAGAAGTTTTGGGGAGTATTGAGGTATTTGAGCAAGTTATTTTTTATACTATTGGATAATTTGTTCAAATTGGTTGATGCAGGCAAAATATTATTATCTCATCGACTGTTAAACGCAAACGTGTGTTTTGCGAATGTGTATTTACACAGACGGGCACACAGGTATATAATTTTGAAAGTTGTAGCGAAAAGGGATTAAATATTGTTACTTTTGTTGATCAAAGAACCTGAAGGAGGCAAAACGCAGAGGGGCAAAATTATTTCCAAAATAATCAAGCCGAGTTTAAATAAGTTGCCAAAATAAATTTATAATAGAAATAATTGCTAGCAACGGCTGTTGACCGTTAGTACATGATGGGCGGGTCTTCCTTGCCACGTCTTTATTGCTTTCTACATTTGATTCTCTATGTATCTCAGCCTGACTGCATACGAGTGATAGGTTTTTATTGGCTGTCAACGGATGTTAGTCGCATTCCAGGAAATCCCCAACAAGAAATATGGAGTGTTCCTTATTTTCTATCAAATCAGTCATAACTACTGTAGTTCCATGAAATTGTCCGCTACAGGGGCTAATGAACGGCTCTGCGATGTAATTTCCTTCTGATGTAACTTCACGTTGAGGTGCTAGTGCATCCACTCTTTTAAGTGCTACATCAGACAAAATAAATATATGAAGCAACAGAACCATCATTATATATATATATATATATGAAAATTTTTAAATTTCTATGAAAAGAAGGGTGGTAAATGGGTTATTCAACGATTAAAGATACGGATTTGTACAATTCTATTGTTTACATATTTTTTTTTATCTCTTATTTTAGTCTGATCATGCAAAGCGGCAGAATAGTTCATGATGTTGTGTCAAATATTATCGGAGTTATGATTCATCATCCTGTAATTTTTATGATGCTAGCAACGGAAGTGCAGCATACATCCAGTGCGCCTGGTATGGATGCTTGATCTTGCATGGTCAGAAATGTTGCAAATGAGAAGTTTCCAACAAATTTTAGCAGCACACATCCTTTATGTTTCGTATGGATGCTTGTTCTTTGATTCCCACGTTCGCTTATCAACTCCAGCTTCTTTTAAAAATTGAGCACCGTCTCTGCCTAGGTGGGTGCTAGACCATTCGACGTCGCTTTGGTCAGGTCACCTAGGAAGGCAAGCAAAAACTTTATGGTCCATTAAGCTCATGTTCTTGGTAAATCCAGTTTGATGTTCGCATGGTACCAGTCTCGAGTGTGATAGCCTGGTTTGGTTTTGATGTTGATTATCTGATGAAATCTAAACAATTACCAGCCCCTTTTTAGCACCTTTGGCATTAGTGAAGCTGTTGTTTTTTTGAAATTTAGTTCATGGATGTGGGTTGTAAAGTTTATTCTGGCTTTCATTTTAAAGAAAAAACCGAGTTTGTAAATCAGTCTGCGTCATCTGAACCGTGCATTCTTGATATTTAGAATGGTAGCAAGGTCGCCTGGGGGTTTAAAAATGGAAAACTGGGATATGCCCTTCTTCCAGCGGAATAAACTATCTCATTCGTCCCTGAGTATCATGTTTTCCCCTCGCATGGTAAATTAAATAAGTGGTACCATTGACAGTGATTGAAAGGAATAGGAGCAAATTGAAGCGTAGGAGCTCTTCCACTAGTATATATAATTAGTTAATAAAATAAATAAATAACAGAATATAGCCGAGTAATGCGAGCCATACGTGCATGAGAGGGATTTTTTTTAAAATATTATTATTTTAATATTTATTTTTGGATGAAGTGGCACCGTTGAACATGCGATTTTTGTCTGAAATTGTATATTCAACGTGCATTTTATATGATGTAAATAAAAAATTTAAAATTTAATTTTTTTAAATTTAAAATTGAAATTATATGTTGAACTTGTGGTTTCAGGATGAAATCGCATCTTCAAGGTGCGATTTTTTTTTTCTCATTTTAAAATATCATTAATTTTTTTTTCTTCATTTCAGCTTTGTATCGGATTGGGGGGCTTTGTTGGGATTGGGGAGGGTGGGGGGTCGTTAGTCGGGCGACGAGGGTGGAGGTGGTGGCGTGCGACGTTCCAAGAGAGCATGGGGTGCGGGTGCAGCTGTCAGGAGAGGGTGGAGGGGGTTTGGAGGGGGGGTGGTGGGGTGCTTTTATGTTCGTGCGGACGGCCGTCAAGATCTGAGGGGGAGGGAAGGGGGTAGTGGTCGTATGCAGTCGGCGCGGATGGCGGGTGTGGTGTGGATGGTGGTGGGGTGGAGCCGCGACAGGTGCCTTGTGAGGGGAGAGAGAGGCAGTAATGACAATGGGGTGGAACAGGTGTGGGGCCCATGGAGAATGGTGGCGGGGTGAGGTTGTGGGTGGTTAGCCGGAAGGGGGTGGATAGGGGTCGGTTGCGGCAGAGGAAGGTCGACGTGGGGGTGGGAGGAAGGAAAGGGAGAAAAAAGAAAAAAAAAGAGATAAATAATAAAATATTTTTATTTTATTAATAATAAATATATTTATCATTAAAAATTAATAAATATATTTCATTAAAAAGTAATAAATATATTTATCACTAAAATAAAAATTTTATCTAATAATAAAATATATATTATTTTAAAAATTTATATAATAATAAAATTATTATTATTATTTTGAAAAAAAGGGCATTAGCATGTCTTTTTGGGCTAGCACGCAAAAAAAGATGATTCTGTGCCAGGAGATCAACTTTTTGGGTGGTTTGTGTTCGCGCAGAGCAGCGGGGGCACAGGTGCAGGCTTCGTCGGGGCCAGAGAGGTGGAGGGACAACGGTACAAGGGTCGTCTTCTTAAATAATAATATTTTATTATTAATCAAAAATAATAATTAATTATTAGTAAAATAATAATATTTATTACTAAATAAAAATAATATTTTTATTAATCAAATAATAATATTTTTATCAATAAAATAATAATATTTAATTACTAATCAAATAATAATATTTTACTATTAAGTAAATAATAATATTTTATTATTAATCAAATAATAATATTTTAATAATCAAAATATTATTTTTTACCTTCTCTCCTCTCCCTCTTCGGTCCCGTCGAAGCCCCCACCCGCACCCCTCAATTGTCTAACCCAAGAAGACATGCTAATACCTTTTTTTTTGAAAATAATAATAATAATAATTTTATTATTATATAAATTTTTAAAATAATATATATTTAATTATTATATAATTTTTTTATTTTAGTGATAAATATATTTCTTGCTTTTTAATGAAATATATTTATTAATTTTTAGTGGTAAATATATTTTAAAACAACATTATAAATCAAATAATAATAATAATAATTTATTATTAATCAAATAATAATATTTTATTATTCATTAAATAATAATATTTTATTATTTATCTTTTTTTTTCTCTTCATTTCTCCCTTCTCTCCCTCCCTCTCTTGGCCGACCTTCCTCTGTCGGTGGCCGACCCCCACCCACCCCTCTCTGGCTCGCCATCCATGGCCCCTGATGGCTCCCTTCCCTTTCTCCCACCTCCTTTGGCTGACCTTCCTCTGCTGGTGGCCAACCCCCACCCACCCCCCTCTGGTTCGCCACCTGCGGCCTCGCCCCACTGCCATCCTCTACACCGTCTGTCATGGGCCCCATGTTTGTTCTATCCTGTTATTATTGTCACCTCCCTCTCTCCTTACGAGGCACTCATTACAGCCCTACGCCGCTGCCGTCTGCATTGCATCCGTCGTTTACCTCCGGTTTCATGCGACCACCACCCCCCTCCCCTCCTCTCGGGCTCCGACGGCTGTTTGCGTGAACAAAAAAGTACCCCCTTCCTCCCCCTGCAACCCCCTCTGCCCTCTCTTGGCCATTGTGCCTGCACTCCACCCCCCGACGTTGCACGTTATCGCTCTCGCCGCCTGACGGCCCCCCTCCCTCCTCGATCCTAGTGAAATCTCTCGGTCCGATACGAAGTCGGAAATGAAAAAAAAAACTAATGGTGTTTCAAAATGAAAAAACAAGAAATCGCATTTTGAAAGTGCGATCCCATCCTGAAACCGTATATTGAATATATAGTTTTAATTTTAAATTTAAAAAAATTAAATTTTAAATTTTTTATTTATATTATTTAAAATTATATCTTAAATATGTTGTTTCGTCATGTCAGTACGGTCTTATTTAAATAATCATAATTAGAAAAAATAAATCGAAATGGGGTGGATTGGAAAATAAATATTAAAAAAATAATATTTTAAAAAAAAATCATGCCTGAGAGATCCCTTATCCGCGCTTCTTTATACGACTACGTGGGATGCCAATCACCAATCATGAACTAAAGGCTACGGCTGGGCAACACCACATGGCATGTACGCCATGCAAGTAACCCAATCCATCTCTACTTAATTACTCTTATCAAACATCAGGTGAGATATTCGTGGTCCGCGTACAGCCGCTCGATTCCTTCCATTCGCTCCTCACCACACTCCCCCATTCCCCGTCTCTGTCTTTTATCAGTAGTGCAGCCACCAGCATCAAGCCGGTAGGGCGTGACACGGAAGGAAAGCATGGGATCTGCGAGCTCGAAGCGGGCGGTAGCGGCGGCCCCGACAGACGTGTACCGCCCTCCACCCACCAGCATCGCCCTCTTCGACGTCGGCACCATCGAAGAGCCCTGGCTCATCACCGCTACCGCAGAAGACGACCCCAAGCAGCGGCAGCAAGAGAAGAAGGCCATCACTTCCGTGCCTCTTCCTCTCCTCGAGAAGCTCGAGACCTACGAGCTTGCCCCACACTCCTGGTCCGAGGTCAGCAAAGCCTTAGAAGACCTCAAGCCCTCTCTCCACCAACCACCACCTCCTCCTCCTCCTGAAGCCAATCCCTCTCGACTTCCCCCTCCCTCCTCGGACCCCAAGAAAACTCCCCAGAAGGCCGGCTCCTTCCACACCCTGGAAGAGCTCGACGCCCAGCTCTCGTCACCCAACGAGAATAAGAAGCCACCCTCCTCCCCTCCTCGAGCCCGGTCGCCACCACGCCCGCCCCCGCCCGAGCTTGCGGGGTTCAAGCCAGTGAAGGAGAACAGCTTCATAATTCGCGACCGGCAGGAGAGGGAGAGCAAGAAGGCCGGCGGCGATCCCGTCCGGTGGCGGCGACGGGACCCTCTGGAGGGCTACCCTGAGCGCTGCCCGCCGGGAAATGGTGATGGCGTGGTTCTGTACACGACGACGCTGCGGGGAGTGCGGCGGACGTTCGAGGACTGCGAGCGGGCGCGGCGGGCGGTGGAGGCGCACGCGGTGGAGGCCGGCGTGGAGGTGGAGGAGCGGGACGTGTCGCTCCACGGGGAGTACTTGAAGGAGGTGAGGGAGCTGGTCGGGGAGGGGGCGGCGGTGCCGAGGCTGTTTATACGTGGGAGGTACGCGGGAGGGGTGGAGGAGGTGGTGGAGCTCGGGGAGACCGGGAAGCTGAGGGAGATGCTGCGTTGGGTGGCGGCGAGAGGGGGGAAGGGGAAAGGAGGGTGGAGGGAATGCGAGGGGTGCGGCGGGGCGAGGTTCGTGCCGTGCTTGGAGTGCAACGGGAGCTGCAAGGTGGTGGGGGAGGATGGGAAGGTTGCGGTGAGGTGTGGCGAGTGTAACGAGAATGGACTGGTCTTGTGCCCCATTTGTCACTAGAGCCTGTTGAGATGCAAGCAATTGGTGGGATTTGGGGGAAGGATGGCTTAATTAGCCACTAAAAAGCAGATCATAAGAGGTCGTAAGAAATGTATAAAATGTACAAGAAAAACGTTATGTATGGAAACATGTAATTATGTGCAACTATTAGTGTGCTATCTAGCTTCTTTATGAATTAAAAGTGATATTTGTGCAGGGAGCTCTGCAAAGATAATCTATATATATATATAAAGGTGGAACATAGAAAAAGTGTGGTTTCTTTGTGAGAGACTCTCTGAATGTAAGGATTCTATTTTTTTTTATTTTTGCAGAATTTTGAGGCTTTCATCTCCTCCATATTAATTTTGCTTCCAATTGCCTTCTCTCATAACAAGTCTCACAATGCAAGGATTCTATTTTCTTTTTTTGCAGAATTTTGAGGCTTTTTAGTTTTCACAAAGAATAAGCCTAAATTCGTCTCCCCCATATTAATTTCGCTTCTAATTGCCTTCTCTCATAATAATTTTGTTTCTACCATTTACTCTTATATTGATAGTTTGAAAGAGGTGGATGATAATGTTGATGATAATTTTTCATAATAACAGATCATTTACTTTTATATTAATGGTTGAAAAGAGGTGGATGATAAATGCTGATGATAATTTCTCATAATAACAGATAGAACTCTCTCAAGGCAAGGATTTTTTTTTTTTTTTTTTAGAATTTTGAGGCTTTTCAGTTTTATGAGTGACTCTCTCAAGGCAAGAACTCCATTTTTTTTTTTACAGAATTTTGAGGCTTTTCAATTTTCACCAAAAATAAGCCTACATTCACCTCCCCCATGTTAATTTTGCTTCTAATTGCCTTCTCTCATAATAATTCTATTTCTACCATTTACTCTTATATTGATGGTTGGAAAGAGGTGGATGATAAATGTTGATGATAATTTCTCATAATAATTTTGTTTCTATCATTTACTCTTATAAATTGATGGTTGGAAAGAGGTGGATGTTATATATTATCTCTTGCTCTATCTATTGAGATATTCCTCTCCAATCAAGTCAAAGTGTGGTTTCTTTATGAGGGACTCTCTCAATGCAAGGATTCTATTTTTTTTTTACAGAATTTTGAGGCTTTCATCTTCCCCATATTAATTTTGCTTCTAATTACCTTCTCTCATAACAAGTCCCACAATGCAAGGATTCTATTTTCTTTTTTTGACAGAATTTTGAGGCTTTTTAGTTTTCACAAAGAATAAGCCTAAATTCATCTCCCCCATATTAATTTCACTTCTAATTGCTTTCTCTCATAATAATTTTGTTTCTACCATTTACTCTTATATTGATAGTTGGAAAGAGGTGGATGATAATGTTGATGATAATTTTTTATAATAATAGATCATTTACTCTTATATTAATGGTTGAAAAGAGGTGGATGATAAATGCTGATGATAATTTTTCATAATAACAGATAGAACTCTCTTAAGGCAAGGATTCTTTTATTTTTTTTAAAAAATTTTGAGGCTTTTCAATTTCATGAGTGACTCTCTCAAGACAAAAATTCTATTTTTTTTATAGAATTTTGAGACTTTTCAGTTTCCACAAAAAATAGGCCTACATTCACCTCCCCCATGTTAATTTTGCTTCTAATTGCCTTCTCTCATAATAATTCCGTTTCTACCATTTACCTTATATTGATGGTTGGAAAGAGGTGGATGATAAATATCGATGATAATTTCTCATAATAATTTCATTTCTATCATTTACTCTTATAGATTGATGGTTGGAAAGAGGTGGATGTTATATATTATCTCTTGCTCTATCTATTGAGATATTCCTCTCCAATCAAGCCAAAGTGTGGTTTCTTTGTGAGGGACTCTCTCAATGCAAAGATTCTATTTTTTTTTTTGCAGAATTTTGAGGTTTTCATCTCTCCCATATTAATTTTGCTTCTAATTGCCTTCTCGTATAACAAGTCTCGCAATGCAAGGATTTCATTTTTTTTTTTGCAAAATTTTGAGGCTTTTCAGTTTTCACAAAGAATAAGCCTAAATTCATCTCTCCCATATTAATTTCGCTTCTAATTGCGTTCTCTCATAATAATTTTATTTCTACCATTTACTTTTATATTGATAGTTGGAAAGAGGTGGATGATAATATCGATGATAATTTTTTATAATAACAAATCATTTACTCTTATATTAATGGTTGAAAAGAGGTAGATGATAAATGCTAATGATAATTTCTCATAATAACAGATAGAACTCTCTCAAGATAAGGATTCTATTTTTTTTTTAGAATTTTGAGGCTTTTTAGTTCAACGAGTGACTCTCTCAAGGCAAGAATTCTATTTTTCTTTTTTACAGAATTTTGAGGCTTTTCAATTTTCACCAAAAATAAACCTACATTCACCTCCCCCATATTAATTTTGCTTCTAATTGCCTTCTCTCATAATAATTTCGTTTCTACCATTTATTCTTATATTGATGGTTGGAAAGAGGTGGATGATAAATATTGATGATAATTTTTCATAATAATTCATTTTCTACCATTTACTCTTATAGATTGATGGTTGGAAAGAGGTAGATGTTATATATTATCTCTTGCTCTATCTATTGAGATATTCCTTTCCAATCAAACCAAAGTGTGGTTTCTTCATGAGGGACTCTCTCAATGCAAGGATTCTATTTTTTTTTTGCAGAATTTTGAGGCTTTCATCTCCCCCATATTAATTTCGTTTCTAATTGCCTTCTCTTATAACAAGTCTCACAATGCAAGGATTCTATTTTCTTTTTTTGTAAAATTTTGAGGCTTTTCAGTTTTCACAAAGAATAAGCCTAAATTCGTCTCCCCCATATTAATTTTGCTTCTAATTACCTTCTCTCATAATAATTTTGTTTCTATCATTTACTCTTTTATTGATAGTTGGAAAAAGGTGGATGATAATGTCAATGATAATTTTTCATAATAACAGATCATTTACTCTTATATTAATGGTTGAAAAGAGGTGGATGATAAATGTTGATGATAATTTCTCGTAATAACAGATAGAACTCTCTCAAGGCAAGAATTCTATTTTTTTTTTTAGAATTTTAAGGCTTTTCAGTTTCATGAGTGACTCTCTCAAGGCAAGAATTCTATTTTTCTTTTATAGAATTTTGAGGTTTTTTAGTTTCCACCAAAAATAAACCTACATTCATGATGTGCACCATCATGAAGAAAGAGATGATCACATGCTATATACGGATCCAAGAGCCAAATTGACGACTTTGCTTCGTGCGTAGAAGCATGATGTGGTGCGAATCAGATTTGGCAGGAATTTGAAAGAAATTATTGCTTGAAAAAAGGCTGAGTTTAGAAGCTTGTTTTGTTCTTCCTAATTCACCATGATCTCCAGCCACCATCATTTTCATAGTAGCAAGATGCAACCAAGGTTATTTTATTCTTCCTAATTCACCATGATCTCCAGTCACCATCATTTTCATAGTAGCAAGATGCAGCTAAAGTTATTTTGTTCTTCCTAATTCACCATGATCTCCAGCCACTATCATTTTCATAGTAGCAAGATACGGCCACTATCATTTTCTTTGTAGCAAGATATAGCCACCATCATTTTTATGATAGTCAAATTCTGTTATTTCCTTTCATTTACTGAATTTGTCTTATGTTCCCTCTCTTATCTATATAAAGGGAGGCGACCTATATATTCAATTCAGATTTCAATGAATGAAAATGAGTGTTGCTGAATTTTTTTATCTAATCTCTGTGTGGTAGTGGCGAGTTATAAACCCTAGAACTTATCACTCACATTTTTTTTTTTAAGTGTGGCGTTCTACCCCTTTATAATCTAATTATGGCGATTTTCTTATCAATCAGATTTCAAAGGTTTCTTTCTTTTTTTTTCTTGTACTCCAACATTTGTTCTTACCTACACAAGATAGTTATTTAGATCTGGGCACATCAATTCACCTCCCCCATAGTAATTTTGCTTCTAATTGCCTTCTCTCATAATAATTCCGTTTCCACCATTTACTCTTATATTAATGGTTGGAAAGAGGTGGATGATAAATGTTGATGATAATTTCTCATAATAATTTTGTTTCTACCATTTAGTCTTATAGATTGATGGTTGGAAAGAGGTGGATGTTATATATTATCTCTTGCTCTATCTATTGAGATATTCCTCCCCAATCAAGCCAAAGTGTGGTTTCTTTGTGAGGGACTCTCTCTATTTTTTTTTTACAGAATTTTGAGGCTTTCATCTCTCCCATATTAATTTCGCTTCTAATTACCTTCTCTCATAACAAGTCCCACAATGCAAGGATTCTATTTTCTTTTTTTGCAGAATTTTGAGGCTTTTCAGTTTTCACAAAGAATAAGCCTAAATTCATCTCCCCCATATTAATTTCGCTTCTAATTGCTTTCTCTCATAATAATTTTGTTTCTACCATTTACTCTTATATTGATAGTTGAAAAGAGGTGGATGATAATGTTGATGATTATTTTTCGTAATAACAGATCATTTACTCTTATATTAATGGTTGAAAAGAGGTGAATGATAAATGCTGATGATAATTTTTCATAATAACAGATACAACTCTCTCAAGTCAAGGATTCTATTTTTTTTTTTAAATTTTGAAACTTTTCAGTTTCATGAGTGACTCTCTTAAGACAAGAATTCTATTTTTTTTATAGAATTTTGAGGCTTTTCAGTTTCCACCAAAAATAAGCCTACATTCACCTCCCCCATGTTAATTTTGCTTCTAATTGCCTTCTCTCATAATAATTCTATTTCTACCATTTACCTTATATTGATGGTTGGAAAGAGGTGGATGATAAATGTTGATGATAATTTCTCATAATAATTCCGTTTCTACCATTTACTCTTATAAATTGATGGTTGGAAAGAGGTGGATGTTATATATTATCTCTTGTTCTATCTATTGAGATATTCCTCTCCAGTCAAGCCAAAGTGTGGTTTCTTTGAGAGGGACTCTCTCAATGCAAAGATTTTATTTTATTTTTTGTAGAATTTTGAGGCTTTCATCTCTCCCATATTAATTTCGCTTCTAATTGCCTTCTCTCATAACAAGTCTCACAATGTAAGGATTTCATTTTCTTTTTTGCAAAATTTTGAAGCTTTTTAGTTTTCACAAAGAATAAGCCTAAATTCATCTCCCCCATATTAATTTCGCTTCTAATTGCCTTCTCTTATAATAATTTTATTTTTACCATTTACTTTTATATTGATACTTGAAAAAAGGTGGATGATAATGTCGATAATAATTTTTCATAATAACAGATCATTTACTCTTATATTAATGGTTGAATAGAGGTAGATGATAAATGCTGATGATAATTTATCATAATAACAGATAGAACTCTCTCAAGGTAAGGATTCAATTTTTTTTTTTAAATTTTGAGGCTTTTTAATTTCATGAGTGACTCTCTCAAGGCAAGAATTCTATTTTTTTTTATAAAATTTTTAGGCTTTTTAGTTTTCACAAAAAATAAGCCTACATTTACCTCCCCCATATTAATTTTGCTTCTAATTGCCTTCTCTCATAATAATTCCGTTTCTACCATTTACTTTTATATTGATGGTTGGAAAGAGATGGATGATAAATATTGATGATAATTTCTCATAATAATTTTTTTTCTACCATTACTTTTATAGATTGATGGTTGGAAAGAGGTGGATGTTATATATTATCTCTTGCTCTATCTATTGAGATATTCCTCTCCAATCAAACCAAAGTGTGGTTTCTTTGTGAGGGACTCTCTCAATGCAAGGATTCTATTTTTTTTTTTTACAGAATTTTGAGGCTTTCATCTCCCCCATATTAATTTTGCTTCTAATTGCCTTCTCTTATAACAAGTCTCACAATGCAAGAATTCTATTTTCTTTTTTTGCAGAATTTTGAGGCTTTTCAGTTTTGACAAAGAATAAGCCTAAATTCGTCTCCCCCATATTTATTTCACTTCTAATTATCTTCTCTCATAATAATTTTGTTTCTACCATTTACTCTTTTATTGATAGTTGAAAAAAGATGGATGATAATGTCGATGATAATTTTTCATAATAACAGATCATTTACTCTTATATTAATGGTTGAAAAGAGGTGGATGATAAATGCTGATGATAATTTCTCATAATAACAGATAGAACTCTCTCAAGGCAAGGATTTTATTTTATTTTTTTTAAAATTTTGAGATTTTTCAGTTTCATGAGTGACTCTCTCAAGGCAAGAATTCTATTTTTTTTACAGAATTTTGAGACTTTTCAGTTTTCACCAAAAATAAGCCTACATTCATGATGTGCACCATCATGAAGAAAGAGATGATCACATGCCATATATGGATCCAAGAGCCAAATTGATGACTTTGCTCACGTACGTAGAAGCATCATGTGGTGTGAATTAGATTTGACAGAAATTTGAAAGAAATTATTGCTTGGAAAAGGGCTGAGTTTAGAAGCTTGTTTTGTTCTTCCTAATTCACCATGATCTCCAGCCACCATCATTTCCATAGTAGCAAGATGCAACCAAGATTGTTTTATTCTTCTTAAATCATCATGATTTCTACCCACCATCATTTTCATAGTAGCAAGATGCAGCCAAAGTTATTTTGTTCTTCCTAATTCACCATGATCTCCAGCCACCATCATTTTCATAGTAGCAAGATACGGTCACTATCATTTTTTTTGTAGCAAGATATAGCCACCATCATTTCTATGATAGTCAAATTCTGTTATTTTCTTTCATTTACTGAATTTGTCTTATGTTCTCTCTCTTATCTATATAAAGGGAGACGATCTATGTATTCAATTCAGATTTCAATGAATGAAAATGAGTGTTGCTGAATTCTCTTATCTAACCTTTGTTTGTTAGTGGCGAGTTATAAATCCTAGAACTTATCATTCACATTCTTCTTTTCTTGAGTGTGGCGTTCTACCTCTTTGTGATCTGATTGTGGCGATTTTCTTATCAATCAGATTTCAAAGGTTTCTTTCTTTTTTTTTTTTGTGCTCCAACTTTTGTTCTTACCTACACAAGATAGTTATTTAGGCCTGGGCACATCAATTCACCTCCCCCATAGTAATTTTGCTTCTAATTGCCTTCTCTCATAATAATTTTATTTCTACCATTTACTCTTATATTGATGGTTGGAAAGAGGTGGATAATAAATGTTGATGATAATTTCTCATAATAATTTTATTTCTACCATTTACTCTTATAGATTGATGGTTAGAAAGAGATGGATGTTATATATTATCTCTTGCTTTATCTATTGAGATATTCCTCTCCAATCAAACCTCATTCTTGACGTAAAGACTCATTTACCATGGGGTATTGTTTGCTGAATGAGCTTGATGGTACAAGAGAAGATTGGATAATAAGGGTTAGAATATGCCATATTTGAGAATTTGTCAATCTCAAAAATAATTCTGATTTGATTAGCTTGGATATGATTTTAATTGACGAAAAGGTGATGTTTGAATATGGTTTCCTTATTAGTTAATGAGTTCTAATTTCTTTTTCTTTTTATACAGTTCGTAATTTATTTAGTTTTGATGTTTATAGAAAAATTTGATGTATAAAATTATTAAAAAAAAATCAAGACAGTTCGTAATTTATTTAGTTTTGATGTTTATAGGAAAATTTGAAGCATGCAATGATTAGAAAAAATCAAGCGAACAAGTTTAGATACCTGTTGGTTGAAGGGTGTGTTTCTTATATGAAGAATTTCAAAGTGGTGCAGAGTACTGGTAAATATTAGCCAATTATGAATGATTACAAGATTATTTTCTTGCTCATGACATCGGTGTGGAAAATAGAAAAGGGTAGAGCAAAGATTGATCACTGTGGTTTTCAATTTATTAGTCTTGAATTGTTGGATTCTCGAATCATTGGTAATAGGATTCTGTCAGGTTTAATTAATTCTAGTTCCATTGTTGTATTTTTTTTTTTTTGAAAAATTCTGATGTGCTTTAATCCTTTATGGTTTTATGAGTCATATTTATTTTGTTTTCTGTTATATGTGATTGGGTGCTTATCTCGTATTGGTGCTGTTGAAGTGGTTGGATTGGGGAAGAAGAAAAGAGATATTGAAGTGATAACAAATTTGTAAGATTTTTTTCCATTTCAGTGTTATTAGTTATGAATTTTAGACATAATCGTGATGGTTTTTGGTTTCATAATCTAGGTTTTATTTTATTATTTTTAACTATTTGATTGTTGAAGCAGCTCAATGATGGCTAAGATCACTCTGTAGGGAAAGTTAGCTGAAAGTTTTGATTTTGACTTTTATGAGGAAAATCTGGGATCTTTTATTTTGATTGTGACATCGACGATAGTTAGAAAATTTAGAGATGATGAATTGTTAGATTGGAGAAGATTGTGTATGAATTTTTTTACATGAAATTCATAATATTTTATTATTTTAAAAATTAAAATTTGAATGTTTATATGTAAAATTGCAGATGAGGTTGCTTTTTCTGCAACAGGTGCTACGAAAATTTATGTTAATCTTGAAATGGAATATGTTGCCACTTTGATTGAAAGGTCAGTGTCTATGTTGATTTGGTACTTAACCATTAGCTATCATTGAATTTTTAAAATACTTAATTTTGTTATGTAGGTTTTCGTCTGTTTCCAATGATGTGCAAATTATCCAAGCTCAGCCTGTTAATGATATTCCATTAGAAGAACAAATATTTGTAAATAGGATGAGTATAAAATAGTTGCTGGAGACTGATTGGGATGTTAATATTCAGGTTGGTATGGTATTGGATTCTTTTCGCTCATTTGTTGGAAAAAATACTGATTCTAAAGAGCTAAATTTTTTTTGCTCTTTTCAGGAGCATGTAGTTGCTGTTAGAGGGACAATTATAGATGTGGATAATTTCTTTGGTTGGTATTATGTTTCATGCAACATATGCAGCAAAAAAGTTATCCCTGATGATGTGTACATTTGTGATGCTTGTAATAAGGAATGCAAGTTTCCTTTGGTCAAGTCAGCTAAAGTTTATATTCTATGATGTTTAGTGGGATTTATGTGTTGTTAGAAGTTTTACATATTGCTTTCATAATATAGGTATAAGATACATTTGAAGGTGTCAGATAAAACAGCAGTTTCTACTTTTGTGCTGTTTAATGTGGTTGCTGAGAAGTTACTAGATACATCAGCTCATAAATTATTCAATAGACAGTCTCGAAGCAATACTGATCTCCCTGCTCAGATTCATGGGCTTTCTGAGATGAATTATGTGTTCAAGTTAAAGCTGAACAACTATTATTTGAAAGAAGGATTGGAGAATTATTGTGTTTCAAGGATATTTCTACCTAATAAGACATTGAAAATGCAATATAAGTCTAAAAAATTTGAGCAGGTGTGTTGTCATTTCTTTTGTGGTTCTATTTTATTTAATTAAATTTTTAATATTGTTATCTGAATGTTTTTCAATGACTATGAAAACAGGCTTTGAAAGAGACTGAAAAATTTGAGAAGAGTGAGCTTTGCAGATTCATGGTTGGTTGAAAGATCAATTATATTAGAATATTTTTCTTAGCATTGAATCCTACAATGGCACTGTAATTGTCAGAGTTAATTAGTAGATTTTTTTTAGGAAACTACTGTTGAGGAAGAACCGGCTGTTAATCTGGAAGATTCTGAAGAAGATGTTTTGATTTTGGATAATTTAAAAGGAAGAAAAAAGAGGAAGAAGATTGTACATGAAGATGGGTCGGATGATGATGACAAGAGTGCTGGGAAACAGAAGCTTCAGTCGACATATTTATAATAATTATTATATCAATACTTATTGGTTTGGTGTTGTTTTATTAGGATTTTATGTTTATGGTTAAGTATGCAGGTTTATATTAAGACTTATTGGTGTGATTTTGTTTTATTATGATTTGGTTTGACAGTACATTTGAATTTTTAGTCGTTGTTTGAAATGTTTATGTATAATTATGTAGGTTTATGTGCTATTTTGATTATATAGGAAAGATATTATGGAAAGATTATGTATTATAATATGTGAAATATATTTGAAGGTTCTTAGATATACAAATTTTTTATTATTTTTTATTTTATTCTATGTATCTTTTGAAATAATTTGGTAAGATATGGTGCTATATTAGGATTGTTTTATTTTTAATATAACATATGAAGGTCTCAAAGGGGATTTTCAATGTAAATTGAGCACTTGTGTGAATTTTTTCAAGAGATATTGATCTGTGACACATCATACAAGACTTGGATAGTAGATATGAGTACTTAGGGTTCGTATATAAAAGTTGTGAAAGCGAAGTTTCAGGTTCATATCTGATTTTATTCTTTATTTGAGCTAATATGACTAAAATCTTTCTATTCTCAAAGAATCACATATCCTGACATAATTATTTTTGTATCAGTGTCAACCTCTACTTGATGTTGAAGATTTCATATATTTCTATGGGAGATAAGAAAAGCAGGTAATCTTGCTTTATATGAGAACTGATATTGAAGTATTCATTCTATCAATATGCTAAGAATGATGGTGGCAGCATTGGTATGGTGCTGTTAGGAAGAGAGAAATTCAAGACTGTTTCTTAACAAAGCATCAACAGAAGAGAAGGTATTTTGGAAGATGCTCCATTTTTTCAGTGACTGATCTATTCTCTGTGACCAAAAAAAGATAACTGATTTTGCAATAGTGGTAGCTCAGTTCTTCAATGAAAAGATGATTCAGCTATCTGCTCCACTCTGAGAACCTTCATGCTGACTCTGTTTCTGTGATCCTTTTCTTTGACTTGCCAAAGCATCTTGTAGGCCATTTTTGTCTTCTCTGTTTGTTTTCTGCTATTGTAAAGTTGTATTAAAAATCACACTGTGATACTTCTATAGGCTTACTCCATTTTGGATAAACCCACCCTTGTATATTCACTCCACTTTCCAAATAAATTTTGATGGCTTAGGCCTCCTATACCTTCAAAAAAAAAAATGCTAAGGATGAGCATTACGTTTTAGGCAATACTATTGTGGCTACAAAGGTTTATGAGCAAAAAAGCTTTATAAGTAAGACTGGCATATAAAATGCTGTGAAAGTTGATCATGTTCACCCATTGGATGTTGCTGTTATTGAAACAGATGAAGCAGCTGACGGAGTATTAAAATTAATTTGGATTTTTGACAGGTATTTTTGATATCAGGATTAAGATATGGATGATTGTGTTCTGTTAATTGGCATTGGGGATATTGAAATATTTATAGTAGTTGAATGTATTTGTCGAATTCAAGTATACAGCAGAAGAACTGTATATTATGAAATACCTCATATTTGTCAGCAGTAGGAATATAAAGGATTATTCAAACTATGTGAGCACATTTAGAATAGAAATGAACTTCAAACAGAACATCTTATATGACCAAAAATATTTTTAAAAAAAAAGTAACCAACCCACGAACTCCAAACAGAACAAAGAATCATCGTGGGAAGTCACATTAACAAAAAAAAATAAAAAAAAGCAAATCAAGAGATCCAAAAAAAGAGAGTATGTAAACCAACATCTACCATCATAATCATCAGTTCTTTGATATGCTGCTTACCTTTTCGGCAACCTAAACAATAATCCTATTGGAGAAGAAAAAAAAATACAAACTATAGTGTCCATAACAAAATCCATTAGAACTTCAACATTCTTTAGAGGATCTAAGCTTTCAATGAAAACATCAAAGAACATATTCGATTCAAAATAAACTAGGTTTCATGAAGCTGGCCCACCCAAAAAAAAAAAAATCCTAACCACCATCATAAACAACATTTTAACTTTTAATATTCTAACACCCCTATATCTATCTATCTATCTATTATCATATATAAAATTGAGTGCTACAATAATTGTTCATACACTCCTCTTCATATTCCAAGACCACTATTCACGTCTAATCAGTAGTTTATCTTTAATGCATTTTAAAACCTTAGCATTTAATCTTCTTTTTTTACAAAGAGTTGTAAGGATTTTCTATTTCATCAACTCCATACTTATAATTTTCTCTTCACTTCTTCAACTTCCCCATTACTTTCAAGCTTAGTTCATCTCAGGTATTTGCAAAAATTCTTATCAGAAAAGTATATTAAACTTGATTTTTACAAAGGATTGCATTCTAAGGTTCAACAAGCTCGTATTCATCTCCTCGAATAATTATAAAATTTTTATCTTTTGTAAATATTTTTTTTAATATCATATTGTTAGTTATTGTTCTATATCTCTCTATCTATTATCATATAAAATTGAGTTCTAACTTAATCTTACAATACAATATTTTAACTTTTAATATTTCAAGACCACTATATCTATCTGTCTATTATCATATAAAATTGAGTCCTACAATAACTGTTTATACACTCCACCTCTTCATATTCCAAAACCCCTATTTATGTCTAATCTGCAGTTTATCTTTAATGCATTTTAACCTTAGCATTTAATCTTTTTCTTTTTTTACAGAGAGTTGCAAGGATTTTCTATTTCATCAACTCCGTACTTATAATTTTTTCTTCACCTCTTCAACTTTTCTGTTCCTTCCAAGCTTAGTTCATCTTAAGTATTTGCAATAATTTTTATCAGAAAAGTATATTAAACCTGATTTGTACGAAGGATTGCATTCTGAGGTCAACAAACTCTAAGGTATTCATCTCCTTGAATAATTATAAAATTTCTATCTTTTGTAAATATTTTTTTTCTATGTATATAGGCAAAATTTTATAGCACTAAACTTATAAACACTGATTACTGCTGAGAATATTTTTTTTCCTTTTATTTATTTTATGATCTTATTTAAATATTTATCAAATAATTTTTTTAATTTGTTTTAGATACAAAAGTTGGTATGAAAGTAATTTCTGCAAGCTTCAGGTTGGACCAAACCAGAGAGATGCAGGAAAATATGGTTAGATTAATTTTTTAATTTATTTAATGATATATTAGAAATTTATTTTTCATTGCATAAATTGTATTTGATATACAAATATTGCTAATTCTAATAATAATTTCTCCTTCCAAAGGTCAAGTACAGGATTACTGATGAATCAGTTTTGTTTAAATATGGAAGAAATCAACCATGGGCCAAATCTATTTCTCAATTATTTGTCTTTGTATAATTATTTAGCAACTTTTGCCGGACAAAAAAGGATGCTGAAATTAAAGTTTAAAAGATATGGAACTCAATATCAACACAACATGAAAAAGAAACAAATGAAGATATTAAAATGGGCTAGATCCAGATGCAATAGGATTAGGAGAAATATAGCATTGATTCATAAGAAGCATAAAAGTGACAGAGATAAATAAGATAAATTAGTCACACAGTTTATGAAATTATTAAGAAAACTAATGAATATCAAATCCAGCTATCAAAAGTCTAATTCACATAATTTTAATTGTATGTCACTTTGATTTTTTTGATTATAAATGCATTTTTAATAGCATAGCATTATCAAATATTGAAAATTCAAACACATTGATGATAACAAATATTAATCACTTTGTGTTTCAGATTATATTTCAGGTCAACCTTTACAAAACAATAGGGGAAAGAAGAGGGACTTTTGTTCTTTCACTTATGAAGACCATCTTCATATAAATACTGGTAATTTCATATACATTCATAATCTATATCTTTCGATACTCTTTTTCTTTACTACTTAATATGTATATTACTTGACACTTCTATAAATATATGCAATATAAAATTTAGATAGCAAAAGACCAAAAAAGAAGTTGTGCACAACTGGAGTTGCAAAAATACAAAAAAGGGATCGTAACACTTTTGAAGAACATGCACAAGATACTGGTAAGAATAGAAATTATTATTTACTAATATTTGAAATTATATACCTTGAAATTATTATTGTCTGAAGAAAGTAATAAAATCATACTAATATATATTGTAAATATTGTAGGCATTACAACTATTTGTACTTATTATTCAAATCATACAAGTAGTACAGAATCCTCTCTTATACCTTATGACACGACAACAAATATGAGAACTGATTCTAAAAACAAAATAAGTGGACCACAAAAGAAGAAACGTCGATTTGCTCCTGTAGAGAATCAAGGTAATAAACAAAACATGAATACCCATAAATTAATAATCATATATTGTATATTTTGTTTTATTAGAAATTGTATCCAATAAATCTTTGAAATTATTTGCCATATACTAAACTATGACCTCTGATTTTTACTATACTATCTTACATTCTATGTAGATCGTAATGTGACCCCTTGGTATTTTGGACCTCCAACACATACATGTCAATATTGTGGTGCCATTCTATGGTATGAAGAACGAACATAAAAGACAAGAAAAGTAAGGCAACCAAAATTTTTATTATGTTGTATGGAAGGACGAGTTCAGGTCCTTTTATTACGACAACTACCTGCTCTTCTGAAATATCTTCTTGGCTCAACATCTGGACAACAAGGTATTAAATTTCGTAAACACATAAGGCAGTATAATGCAATGTTTGCTTTGACATCCATGGGAGGTAGGATTGACAACCAAATCAACTGTGGTAAGGGGCCTTTTGTTTTTAGAATATGTGGACAAAATTATCATAAAATTGGATCTCTGTTTCCTCAAATTGGAAAGAAGCCATCTTTTGCACAGTTATACATATATGACACGAAAAATAAGATTCAAAATAGAATGGGTGCACTAAACAAAAATGAGATCGAGAAAAATATTGATGCCGGAACTGTAACATCTTTATTTAAAATGCTAGATGAGCACAATATTCTTGTGAAATCTTTCAGAATGGCTAGAGAATAATATAGAAGTCATCCAGATAGTGACTTCCGTCTCCGTCTTTTGACCAGCAGATCTCAAGATGGTAGGCAATACAATCTACCAACTGTTTCTGAAGTTGCTGGTTTAATAGTTGGTGATTTTGGCTATGACAATTTTGAAAGAGATATTATAGTAGAACATAGAACAAAGGATTTGCAAAGAATTACTGATCTCTATCCAAGTTTCATGTCTATGACATACCCATTACTGTATCCTTATGAAGAAGATGGATATAGGGTTGGAATATATTTGAGAGAAATGCCTGATAGTCCTATGAAGAGACAAAAATTAACTATGAGATAATATTATTGTTTCAGATTTCAACAAAGACTGAATGAAGCCCACACACTTCATCAAACAGGCAGATTATTCCAATAATTCATAGTAGACTGTTATATGGCAATTGAAGAAGAAAGATTCTGCTGGATAAGAAATAATCAGACAAAACTAAGAGCAAATCTTCATAATGGTTTGATGGATGCTGTTTATCAAGGTGACTCAGACTCGAAGAGGTTGGGCAAATCAATCATTCTTCCCTTATCTCACACAGGTGGATCTAGATATAGAGTTCAAAATTATTAAGATGCTATGGCAATTTGTAAATGGGTTGGATATCCTGATCTTTTTATCACTTGCAATCCTAAGTGGTCGAAAATAAATGACATGCTCCAATTGATTAACTAAAAAGATGAGGAAAGTCGGGTAGAAATTTTATATAGGGTTTTTAAGATCAAATTATTTGAGCTAATAGATGATCTCAAGTGTAAAAATATCTTTGGTGAAATAATTGCATGTAAGTTATCTTCTATAACCAATATTGCATGATTTATGTTGTTTTTGTATTTTACTCATTACTACAAATAACAATAATTAACTTGATCACATATTATTATCTTTTCCAATACTTCAATGATTCTCAATGTGTTACAGGTATTTACACAATTGAATTTCAAAAAAGGGGATTGCCTCATGCACATATCTTATTATTTTTGCATCTTGATGTCAAAAATTCTTCACCAGATTTTATCGACATGATTATCAGTGCAGAAATATCTGATCAGAAAGTCGATTGGTATGGTTACAATGCTATGAAAAAGTTCATGATACACGGTCCATGTGGCGAATTGAATCCAAACTCACCATGTATGTTGCGCAATAGGTGCATAAAATATTTTTTCAAAAAATTCAATGAACATATAATAATAGATTCAGATGGTTTTCCTACTTATAAGATAAAGAATTCTAATTTTCATGTTGAGAAGAAAGGCATCTTATTAGACAATTGGTTTGTAGTGCTGTATAATCGTAATTTAATTATCAAATATGATGCATATATAAATGTTGAGCTATGTAATTATTCAAGATCAGTGAAATATTTGTTCAAATATGTTCATAAAGGGTTAGATAGAACAATGGCAACTGTGAAATCTATTCATACTTCAACAAAAATAGATGAGATCAAAACTTATTTGGATTGCAAATACATATCAGCCACTGAAGCTTGCTGGAGAATATTTCAATTTAACATACATTACAGAGAACCAGCAGTGGAAAGATTGCCATTTCACTTGTTTGGAGAGCACACAGTCATATTTGAAGAAAACACGCTGGTTGAAAATTTTTTTAACAGACCTGGTATTGAGAGAACAAAGTTCACTGAATGGCTTAAAACAAATAAAGAACACAGCGATGCAAGAGAACTAACATTTGCTGATTTCCCAATACATTGGGTATGAAATGCACAGGATAAAGTCTGGACAAGAAGAAAGAATGAAAAAGCTACTGGAAGAATATATTTTGCATATTCTTCAAGCGGTGAGAAGTTTTATCTTAGAATGTTGTTAAACATTGTCAAAGGTAGTACTTCTTATGAAAATATTAGGACAGTAAATGGAGTCACATATCTTACTTTCAAATCTGCATGTTATGCACTAGGCTTATTAGATGATGACAAAGAATGGAATGATTGTCTTGCTGAAGCATCACCATGGATAACAGGAAATGAACTAAGATAATTATTTGTGACAATTCTTCTGCACTATCAAGTTGCTGATGCATATGAACTGTGAAAATCTAATTATGGTATCTTATCAGAGGATATACTATCAATGCAAAGAAAAAAGTTCTATTTTCATGAATTACAATTGACAGAGGAACAAATTCAAAATTATACATTGGTAGAAATTGAGAGTATTTTCTTAAAGATGGGCAAAACTTTACAAGATATTGATGGTATGCCACTTTCAAATTCATCTTTAGTAAGAGATTCAGGCAATCGATTAATAAATGAAGAACTTAATTATGATTGCAACTACTTGAAGGAGCTGTACGAAGAATTATTTGTTTCTCTCAACTATGTCAAAAATTAGCATATGAAGCAATAATTTCTTCAGTCTATAATGAAAAAGGCCATCTTTTCTTCATCAATGGACATGGAGGTACTGAAAAGACTTTCTTATGGAAAACATTAATAGCAAAGCTGAGATCAGAGAGTAAAATAGTTCTTCCTGTTGCAACTTCAGGTATAGCAGCTCTTTTGTTACCAAACAGCAGAACAGTACATTCAAGATTCTACATTCCATTGGATGTCATAGAAGAATCAACATGTGAAATCCGTCATGGGACACAATTGGCTAAATTATTATGTAAAACTTCTTTGATTATATGGGACGAAGCATCTATGGCGAATAAATATTGTTTTGAAGCTTTGGATAAAACTTTAAGGGATATTTTGCAGTCTAAATATGAAAACAGTGTGGACAAATCTTTTGGTGGAATGACTGTTATTTGTGGGGGTGACTTTCGACAAATACTCTCAGTTGTCCCTAAAAGGAGAAGAGCAGATATTGTTCATGCTTCTCTGAATTCTTCTTATCTATGACCATTTTTTGAGATATTTGAACTGAAACAAAATGTGAGACTTTGCAGGACCAACATTTCAGAGTCCGAAGCTCAGAACTTATCTTTGTTTGACACGTGGCTATTGCAAATTGGTGATGGTTCATTCTATGATAATCCCAGCAAGGAATTGATCAAACTTCCATCAGATATCATTTTGAAATCTGATGGAAATAGCATGAAATCCATTGTTGAAGCTGTCTACCCATCACTAATTAAAAAATATAGTGATCTAGTATATCTCCAAGAGAGAGCCATCTTAACATCAAAAAATGAGACAGTACATCAATTGAATGAATTCATCATTGATCTGATACCCGATGACTCAGTGACATATTTTAGCTCATATACCATTTGCAAATCAACCATCAAATGTGAATGATGAGGATCTCTTATATACCACAGAATTTTTAAACAGTCTTAAATTTGCTGGGGTTCCAAATCATGATATAAGACTGAAGGTTGGTGCTCCAGTGATGCTTCTGAGAAATCTTAACCAAACAGAAGGGTTGTGTAATGGAACAAGTTTAATTGTCAGACATCTTGAAAAATGGTCAGTCATTACTGATATAATTTTTGGAGCAAATATCGGTCAACGAGTCACCATACCAAGAATCATAATGTCACCAAATGAATCAAGATGGCCATTCAAATTAAAGAGAAGGCAACTCCCATTAGCTACCTGCTTTTCAATGACAATCAATAAAAGTCAGGGCCAATCTTTGTACTGTGTCGGCTTATATCTACCTAAGCAAGTGTTCACACATGGTCAATTATATGTTGCAGTATCTCGAGTTACCTCAAGAAAAGGTTTGATGATACTAAATAATGATGAAGAAGCAGAGGATTGTGCATTTGTACAAAACATTGTGTACAAAAAAAAATTTTAAAATATATTTACAACTCCAGACTTTCACTAAGGTAAAATCAATAAATTCTGTTAATACATAAATATTTATTTTCTTATAGAATATTTAAAAATCATGATATATATATAACCTGTGCAACAACATATCCTTTGTACTACAGCTTCTCTTTTCAGAGATTTAAAATATCCAAACAATCTGATTTCTAGCTATTCATGATAAAAATATAAATCTCTACCATTTGTCAATCTTTTAGTGCACCATTTACCTACCTCCATATTTTCATATCTTTTAGTGACTTTTTCTCTGTTAACACAATGTTTTTATTTTAGGAGTTCTCATCTGTGCTTAAAAAATCTTCTCAGCTCCAACTTTGAAACTAAGAAAAAATACATCTTCTAATAAGATACCATAATCAAATATCTAGAATTCATGAATATCAGTCAATTGACAAAAAAGAAAAGCTCTGATATATAATTTGTTTTGGTTGTTCCCTGATATCCACAATGATGCTTCAAAATTCCAAAGATTTTCACTGAGCAAGAAAAAGAGGCTATTAAGACTTTCTACTCCAATTATGATTTCAATAAGATTCCAACCGATACTGAATATTTATTTTGATTAATATAATTAAAATTTTTCTATTTTCAAAGTATCACATATGCTGACATAAATATTTCTGTATCAGTGCCAACCTCTACTTGATGATGAAGATTTTATATATTTATGTGAGATATAAGAAGAGCAGGTTGATTTATATGGCAACTCATATTCATGTGTTGATTCTATCAACATGCTGAGGATGAGCATTACTTTTCAAGAAATAATATATTGTAGCTGCAAAGGTTTATAAGTAAACAAAACAAATTTATCAAAGCTATAATTTGAAAGAAAGATTGGAGAATAATTTTATTTCAAGGATATTTCTACCTGATGAGAAACTGAAAATGCAATATAAGTCTAAAAAATCTAAGCAGGTGTGTTGTCATTTCTTTTCTGATTCTATTTTGTTTAATTAAATTTTTAATGTTGTTATCTGAATGTTTGCCAATGACTATGAAAAACAAGTTTTGAAAGAGACAGGAAAATTTAAGAAGAGTGAGCTTTGCAAAGTCATGGTTGGTCGAAAGGTCAATTACACTAGAATATTTTTCTTTGCATTGAATCCTACAATGGCGCTGTAATTGTCAGAGTTAATTAGTTGGTTTTTTTATAGGAAAACTACTATTGAGGAAAAACCGGCTGTTAATCTGAAAGATTCTGAAGAAGATATTATGATTTTGGATAATTTAAAAGAGAGGAAAAAAAGAAAGAAGATTGTGGATGAAGATGGGTCGGATGATGATGACAAGAGTGCTAGAAAATTATATCAATACTTATTGGTTTGATATTGTTTTATTGGGATTTTATGTTTATGGTTAAGTATGCAGGTTTATATTAAGACTTATTGGTGTGATTTTGTTTTATTATGATTTGGTTTGACAATATATTTGAATCTTTAAATTGAGGTTGAATGGTCCAGAATAGAAACCACCACACATCGATCCACCAGGCCACAATTTCTTGACAAGATCGACACGGGAAGGAAATGTAAGAGATGCTATTCTATTAGACACAGATTTGTTCTTTAACAACTGCAGGAACCCTGAAGGGATATTGCACCTTAAAATTGCATCACATGCAAACCAAGGGCAACGAATCTATAATTTTGAAATTGCTCTGATAAAACAAGGTTCATATCAAGGAGTACACATCTTCCAATCCTTATTTTTTCCAGATGAAAACGGACAATATCCATTATCATGCAAGAAATTCCTATCTTTTAACACCATTACTATGTTAACAACTATTCCCATCCATGGATATACAAAAGCATCATCTTCTCCTGGAATTAGATTTACATATTGCGGCAAAATTAGAGATTCACTTTCATGTATATCAACAGTTAGATTTCTCTCAATGTAATTGAAATTTATCAACACATGATTATGTTAGATTGCGGCAAAATTGGAGATTCACTTTCGTGTTCATGAATAGTCAGATTTTTCTCTATGTAGTTGAAATTTATCAACACATGATTATTTTTTTTCTCTTTCTTACAACATTTTAATAATACTATTGCCCAGATTACTGTTTAAGTCTTTATAATTCAATACATGAAATATTAAGCTTAATCACATTGAATTTACAATCACTCTGATTCACATGGTCAAACAATTTGTTCACATGGTTCCTCACAAAGTTATTTGGAATAGCCTTAAAAAAAAAAGGCTTAATAAGAATCATCAGAACACAACACCTTCAAACTACATCGCATGCACAACACAGGCAAGGCACTTACAATTTCGGCATACTTTTGTTGAAAAAAATAACATACAAAGGAGGTCATATTCTTCGCTCATTGTTCCCCCTTAATGAAAATAGACAACTACTGAAGCAATATAAGTCAACACTGGAGAAAATGCTGGGGGAAAACACAAACTACAAAATCAAATGAACAACACTCTGTTCCTTTACAGGATCCAACTATTGAAATCCAAAAATAAATGAATAAATTCTTGGAGATCAAGAGGATCAGATTAACTATCTATTTTATGCTATAAATATAGAGACATATAAATTGAAATATCTATTAAGACAAAGTTAACTATGTAATTTATAATACTAAATTTATAATTTTATTTTTTATTATATAATAATTATATATCAATTTTTTTTATAAATTAAATATCAATAAATAGATAGTTTAAAACCGTATAATGCGTGGGCAGCGACTAGTTAATTAATAGTTTGCTGCTAAGTACTAACCGGGTTATAAGTGGATACGTTAAAACTACAGGATGCCTAATTTTCCGAGTAACATTCAATTTGAATGTGCCTGTAAAGTGTTATTTGGTATTGCAGGAAACGAGGAGCAGCAGCGTCCACAGCATGCCCCCATAACTGCCAAATGTTATTTTATTGCTATTTTAAGCTACTTTTGAATTTTGATATTAATGAACTTTTTTTTTTTCTTTTGAAAGAAATACAGCCCATTTCAGTTGCCAGACACCACTGACGGTGCAAAAAATTCGACGTGAGACGCAACATTTTATAGATTCTTCAAAAATCCGAACCTGAGCCTAGAATTGCTAGGTTAGATCCAACTGGTGAAGTGTTAGATCTGTTCATCAACAAATTTTGAGGATCTTTTACTCAAAAAAACAAAAAAAAGGATACAAACGGGAAAAAAAAGGTTACATTCACTTTTATATTTATATTTATTATTTTGTCGATCCATTTGAAAAATAGTCTACTTCATATGGAGGATATAATTAGTAAAAACTGACATTTGCTTCCTTTCAGAATACGCTCTTCATCAACAATTAGAATACATCGATATATCTGGAAGCAAGAAAAATCAAGAACATGACCCTGATTTAATTTATGCTTGGTGAGTTTTGTGAAGTCTTTTTTTTGTGAATAAAATTAAAAAGGTGGAACACGAAGATTTCTCAAGATGTCACCCATCTTAATTAGGACTGCTCTAGCCTGTGAAGTGTTTTCATGAGAAAAGGAAGGACCTTTACCCAAAAAAAAAAAAAAGAGAAAAGGAAGGAGCCATTTTCTTACCAGAGAGAGAGAAAGAGAGAGAGAGATTTTTACATTATAATTATTTGGATCAAAATGCTTGAGGATGTACCATTTAAAATTTAAATTTATAATTTTTGATTACTAAGTAAATATATATGATGATTGAGACAAGTAAAATTTACAGGGAACTTTACAAAGTGTTGCTGGTGAAGGTTTTAATTAAGTGTTTATTAGGCATGTTCTTGTTGTTCACCATATCATTGCATGTTTAACCAAGAATAAAAAGGCGTTAAATTTGTTGGAGACTTATAAAGGCAAATGTCGAATGATGATGGAACATGACAATTGCAATCTATCTTAAAGATGCATCTTTAAATAAAGCACGGTCGGGAGTCAAAAGCTATAGGTGAGAAAAATGGCCCCCTTCAGTGGCTGCCTGGTCATAGAAAAACGGGGGAAGTCTTCCACAACTATAGGGGAGACATGGTAGGGGTTGCGCTAGTGATGTTGCTTGGTTGGATAGACGATCTATATCGCTATATTAGGACGCATACATGCATGCCAAAAGAAGGTATAATAAGCCCCACATAGATACCACTAAGATTCTTGAAGTGTAGCTTATATACACAAAATGCTGTACATTTCTAGATGACCACCATTAAGAGATGAACAGTTATCAAACAACATACGCCACAAATTATATGGCACGTACTTATGAATTATCTTATTTTATAACCATTCATCTTTTGATGGCGGCTATCCATGACTGTACAATATTCTGTGATGCTGTGCATGCAATGTAGAAAATCCTGTGCTCGTATAGATACTAGCCCTTGTCACAATAGTGATGCCACCACATCTGACAAATTGAGATGGTGTACGGAGAATATAAAATTATGGGTCTTCCCTCTCCAAAAAGATGAATCCGTCGAAGGGTGTTTAAAATGGAAATTTAAATACATTTGCAATTCAATGGATTTATATATATATTTTTTCCAAAATCTATTTGACCACTTTGATGCTATAGATATGTGAATGCCTTGGAGAACTGAAATCAACCAGGTGGTTATAGTTTGGATTGAACGGATGTGTATTTGATTTTCCTAACCCGGCCTCCATATCCTAATTCACACAGATAGTCCAGTATGACCAAATCACCGAGTTAACATTTACTAAGCTAATTATAAATCCTAGATACCAGAGTTCATGCATATCCTGGGGTACGCTAAAGCATTGCAGGAAGAAGAATATATGCTGCTTCCAAATGGTGAATTTGTGGTGCTTGCACTAGCTATCCTTTGAAACCTGATATGATTGGGGGCATTAGCCATTTTGACATCCAATCCTGTCACACTATTACCCAATTTTTAATATTTTTTTTGATAAATCGGATAAATTAAATCATATGACAATAATACATACATGAGAACCAGCAAATAAAATATTCAATAATGAAACTGTAAGATTTGTCGAAAATAAGTTTTTCAATACCGGATAAACTGTGTTACAGTTCTGCCCAACGTCCATGCAACTGAGCCGTCGAAGTTTTGTACTCACTTGTTATAACCACTCTTGTTTTAACATGGCAAAAATTTCCTTTTTTTTTTTTACCAAGGATAAGTTAGCTAACTGGATATTATATCCGCTATCCTAGCTTTGCCGTATTGCATATTTAAGGACAAACTCGCGGTATAGGCCGGGCACATCCATCGCGTAGCAAAATTCCTACGTGCTCAAAGATCACAACTAATTAATTGTCCCACTTTGTACTAATAGTATATCTTGCCTTCCCCCTTTGTCAAACGCGTGCATGGCCGATGTTGAAAAAATTTTATTCAGAAGTGGGACATACAAAGCCATTTTTAATGCCAAGTAGCATATAAAAGGCACGTTGGGCCATCTAAATGATAACCAAAAAAAAAAAAGGAGACAAAATGGTTTTTCTTTGTGTTCTTCATATCATATAATCTGTAGTTCATGACATCGGCTGAAATTTAAATACTTGCACAGTAATGCCGAATCTATATGTGCAGCACCTCGCCAAGAGATTAGAGCTTTAACGTTGGGATATAACCTGGTCAATGAAGCAGCCTGAGGTGTTTTAACTTAAAGCACATCGTTCAACATATCTATTTCAAGGATAATTACTCAAACACACTGTTCCAAGCTGTCGAGGAAGAAAAAATTGAATGTATTCCAACATTATGTTACTTGTAGACAATCCGATCAGAAACAAAGATTGCTTGCATGAGGATATGTTGGAATGGAGTAAAATTGCGGGGTGGATCGAGATACTCAGTCACTTCCTTCATACGAATCCACTGTTAGATCATGTAATGGTCGCTTCAAGATCTATGCTCGAGGATGAATGACCAATAAAAGAGAGAGGTAGAGAGAGAGAGAGAGAGAGTATTTGGCTCTCATTCCTCCATGCCCTTACTGAATACCTACCAATACTTTGGCAATTGAATTGACTTGCCGACGTTGATATTAAACAGTCCTATTTGGGACTTGTAATCTCCAAAGAAGCCATGATTGCCTTCACATGAGTTGCATATAAATTCAAATCCCACTTTAGAAGGTGCCGGTAACCCATCAAAACACTTGTGAGGTATGGAAGGAAGGAGGTGAAAAGGTGGATGGAAAATGGTAGGAGAAGCTAGGGTGGGGAGTGTTTGGAGTGTGGTCCGGTCTACACGATTTAGGTGATTAGGCCGTTGGAGCATTCAAGAAGGCAATCTTACTCTGTGGTTTCAAATGGTGCCGTGCCTCCCAATAAACAAGTTATTGCTACCAAATGCCAATCATATCCAATTCACTAAAAATGATGCATGACTAAAACAGGTGCAAAAGGCACCATCTCTTTTACCAAAAAACAAGAAACAATCTCTCTCCGTCTCCAAAGCACTAGGTCTAGCTTTTTCACTTTAAAATGTTCAAAAAAAAAAAAAAGAAGTAGGATAATTCTCCTAGATTCCACGTAAACTAATAAAGAAAGGATTTGGTCTCGAAGCAAATCAATTTTGTTAGGAGAAATTATCCTTTCTTTCCTAAAAAGATAAGAAAAATTAGTTTGCCAATCAGTCATCAAGACATACGGGTGCACCAGTTGCTTGCTCATGGGGCCATCGTGTTGTCATGCTTTCCTTTTTTGATGAAGTGTTGTCATGTTTTCATATGGGAGCAAATCTCAGACAAAAAGAAAGAAAAAAATGGGAATGAGGGGTGAGTTTTAGCCAAGTAGCCAATGATAGGCCAACCAAAGAGACTTGGGTGACAAAATGAGCTCTCTGTCATGGGCCACGCAAAAAGGTATAGCTATATGGACCAACAAATTTCAAAAATCGATGTAGCCTTCCGAATTAACGAACGGCTATGATCAGCATACTCGCTTGAAAGAGGAAGAAAAATAAATTACAAGAAAAGAATACAAATAGTATCAATTTTAAAGCTCATAAATCTCCTGTCTCATGGGATAAAAATTAGCTATCAAAGAACAAGGAGGCATAACCCTGCGCACAAATCGAGTCAATGGAGATAATTTCACAACTTCACAAAGCATTTTAAGTGTGTATCAACTAATTTAGTTTGTAAAGTTGGTGGAAGTTGTTGCCAATAAACTTGGAGTTTGTATCCTGGCCTGTCTACACGAATAAAATATGTGAGAACTAGAATCCCTTCCCATTCTAAAAAAATCACAATTAATACACTTGTTCTTCAATTTCTTTAAAAAAAATCACAGAGAACTTGTACCAGTCCATGACTCACGTGTGCATCCATTTGTCCGCACGTGTGCATTGCAGGTAAGGGGATGGTTCGTTATATACTGATTGGCTGACTGATCGATCTGATTTAATTGTTTTAGGAGTATGTGAGGGAGGTGCGATTCAAAAAAAGGAAAAAGAAAAAAAGAAGAAGAAGAAGAAGAAGAAGAAAACATACTTGTGCAAAGACGGTGCAATAAAAAAATACCAAAGGAAACGAAAGTAGGATATGGATGCATCGCTGGATTGGCTGAGTTATCTTCAAAGATACAATTCTATTCCCAGCTTTGAGAACATATTATAAGATAATTAAATAAACAAGCTCACTACTCATCCCAATCCTCATATATTAGATGCTGGCATCTAGTTGTGCTGTCTCTCACCCAACTTGCTCTAATTCTTTAGTTCTCATGATCTCCATTATTTTATTTAAATGCATATCCAACGTTATCCTAATAGATCGGTTTTAAGTTGAATTTGGTTTCAAATTCATTTGGTTTTATTGGAATATGGCATGCAACCGCACCGCCTCAAAAAGGAACAAATGTAGGTGGGGCTTGCATTGCCATTTGGCCATTTCATGATCCACCACATTGATATTTTGGCCCCATGATATTGCTCTCTCTGTTTTGCATCCGGTGTCTTGTCCTTGCTTTAATCATCTCTTTGCTCCTAAAACTTCGCACATCTTTCAGCTTTACCTAAAGATTAACACTATTTATTTGGACCTGAGCTCAACTTGTCCAAGTAGAGGGCAATGCAGTCGGCCAGGATAGACGGATAAAGCCTATCTGGTGCTTAGACCAATAGCAAACAAGTAATTAACATAAAAGGAAGTTAGGATGGCGGCTGTTGTGGGGTCACACCAGCTTGACCTTCATCCTCGATTATCATCTTCGGATATCATCCTCAGTCAGCACCCGATAATGTCATTGGATTAATACTGGCCTCATGGTCGGATCCCAACTGATGACTCTTAAGATTTCGAAAACATTGAAATTGTTACAACATGGGCCGATGCCACCTTCTATAAATTGTGAATGGTTATAATGAAACATCTAATGATAATGACGAAACATAGCACATAAATTAATGTCACTAAATATGTACTACTTACGATAACATCGTGGATCATAATTCTCCATAATGGTTACCAATAAACAAAATAACGTACTCTTTTTTCTCTATAAAAAGAAAACATAGAGGATCTTTGGATGAGCTTTTTTATGAACAAAAAAGACTTTCTTATGGATTCTCTTTTACTGTTTCCAAAGCTATGGCTGACTTAGACATAAGAGGATCTTTCACTGAAAAATTTCTGATGATCAAATTTTTTTTGCAAGACCTAGAGAGATCCGGTCATCCACAGATTTTCTCCAACCATCGAGCTCCACCTCGACGAACACCGTCCTTAGCTACACTTTTTTGGATCTGAGCCTTGTGACAGCAACGGTGATGGAGGATCCTCACTTGCCTCAAGCATCATAGCTACTTAATTGTATCATCTATACATGGTTTCTTCTCCGTAATCATGGTTTTTAATACAGAATTAAGTTCATGACTTGGTCTGCTTGTCACTCTCAGCTCGATGGCCATTGCTTTGTTGGGCATCCCTGGAAGGGAAATGCGCCACGGAAGTTGAACTGACTAACGTACTCTTCCTTTACATTGTTGCCAAGTCAAAAGTGGATTCCGAGACAAGGGACAGTGGACTTAGACAAATGTGTGCCCATCGTGTGAGATTCGCTTCATTTATTACGTGTAGACGGAGATTTTTTGTTGTGATTAATTTTGGTCCATCTCCTTCAAGCATTCATTTGACCAGCCTTTGATTCGGACATCTTAGCTTATGTGAAAAGAACCAACCAGATTTGGGGACCATCGAAGTAAGGTACTGGATCATAGCTCGATTTGCATCGGATGGATGGGATGCTTTCCATTTTTTTATAAAATAATATAAAAGAGTATCACAGAAATATCCTAATGAGTAAGAGTTGTATTTTTCAATAAAAAAATGATTCAACTTCTTTCACGATGTCAATCATTGGATTGCATAATAGTTGCTTTGAGATCTGTACGGATGAATGGGAGAGGGAGGTTAAAGTACTTTGAGAGCTGTACAAGTCCTGAGCCTTACCCTAATATCATTTTTGCCATGCAGAGGAGGAATGGTCGTTGTAGGATTAACGGGAGCATCCATGGTCTATCTTTTGCTCATTCTTAAACTAAGTCTTTCTCAAAACCTATATCAGTCCTCCAAAGTATTTTAGCTATGGCATTGCAACCCAAAAAAGAAATGTACACATGTGAATAGAAAGGAGCCTTATCCTATATCACCTATTGTTTACAAAGATTGTTTCCTTCGCAAACTCCAATAACCATAAGCAGATATTCCTTTTTTTTTTTTTCTAAATATTAATCTTTACCATCCATGAAAATTATAATTCTATGGTTGCTCATGATCTACTGGCACACGAGGAACCCTATATAGAAAAAGTAAATGAAACTATTCTATTACATAATTTTAATAGCTTTAGAAAATGTCCATCTATTCATTTAAACAAGTGTGGCTATAGCGCAGAACTCAAATTATTATTCAATTCATAAGATCCTACACTAACCTTATAGCCTACATTGCAATGAATAGTGTGACAAGTTGCATAAGCAGGATTAATTCCACAACGAGACGTTGCCAAACTACCAATAATTGATAGCAAAGTTAGATTGCCGGATACCGTTAGGTGGCCCGGCGATTGCCATTAGATGCCAACCAAATGATGTTAAGGTGTTTTCTTGACCCTCGATTAGCTATTAATCATCTTATTTGACTCACCAATCATTACTGCACTCACCATACATTGCATTCACTCTTCATCCGTTAATATCACTTGATCTTAAAGAAATGTCAAGTGCTTCCCTGTCCCTCCAAGCACCTATAGAAAGGAGTGAGAGGATTCCAAGCAACCTTATACGACAACGATTCATTGGATCCCTATGAAGACAATAAGTACTTTACCTAGGCCAGCACCCAGATGAAGAAAAGGAAGAAGGTTGGCCCACAATATATAGTACCCGTCGCGGACCCAAGGTAGCCAAGTTTTGACATCTTAAACCACAAATCGCTGGGAGCTATAATTAAGATTCGATGAATCCTCCTTTCAGTACAATCCAAATGCTTAGCTTAAGTAAGTCTTGCGACATTTTCTGAAAAAGCTGACTTTCGGTCACTCTACAATAAATAGGAAACGGGGTGAAATGGTTAGAACCAAAGTTCCAAACTATGGTTCTTCTCTTCATTATTTGTTGTAGTCAGGTACAAGGCGAGGTCGGCCTCCATGTCAAGCTTCTGAGCTCTACTTTCCTCATATAACAATCAAGATTTATTCAAAGTTTTTTATAACTAGGGATGTACATGTGCTTTACATGTGAAAAATTCTTTGATTTAACCTGTCAACCTCGAGTTTGTATCCTTTGTGATGCAACTTTTGCAGTACTGCAGAGTCCTGTACTACTATGGATAGTTGCCATATCATCCATTTAATTAAAAATGGACGGCTTTCATTTATTTAAAAAAATTAGCTAATCACTTTTTAGTTACATATATGGCCCATCGTGGAGATGACGAAGAACCATCGGTCTCTGAGATGGATAATGTAACAGCTATATATGTATGAGGATATCGTTCTCTACTGCAAAAATCTCACCCTAGAGGAAGCGTTGTGCTGCACGTTTTGGAGTCAAGCAAACATTTTTCCTTCTTTCAAACTCACACCACTTATAGCCATGACAAAGGTCATATTAGATTACATATTGTATAACTAGTAAAAGACTTCGACTGCAAACTAGCTGTCATGTTACACTCCCACGACAGACCGCGTCCACTTCACACCTCTTGTCATGCCCAGACTCCACTTCAGAGGGGTGGAGGAGCAGGAGCACTGGTGATATTTTCAGATTTGGGGCCACAAATACGGGGTATATTAGACCAAAGTCATGTGTGGAGGGGCACTGAGACATCGGGGAGCTGAGGGAGCCACGGATTTGGTGGAGTTCAGTCACAGTGCATGAAACCGAATGGGGGACCATTACTCCACTCAGAGTAGGACTCTTAGCTTTTGTGTTGTTGCCTCCTTATTTTAGTACCACCCTATCCACTGGCTACTTGTCTACAGGGCGAAGAAAGATTGCGAGATACTCCATTGTGGATTTTCCGGCTCCGGACCATCCATGATGGCCTTCTCAAGGCTTGAGTTGCATGTTTCTTTGGTATCTTTTTTTGGTTACGGGGTCCACAAACAAATAACTTCGGGGGAGGGAGTTGAAGGTGGGTGGAAAAGTTTGAAGGAATGGGAGCAGTGGCCGGGGTTGGGGAGAGGTTGGGGTGTGGGGCTGCCTCACACGGGAGAGAATAGAGCCAAACTAATAGGGGCTCCAAGGACTGATCTCTACATGGTGGCATGACTCCAAAAATTTTAAAAAATTTCATATAGCACCTATCGACTCGTGGGGTGGTGTAAAGGGAGGGAGCCTGCATACATTATGCTCCACTTGCTTTACGTGTCGTGCTATGCTTCATTTGCTTCACTCACTCCACTTCAACAAAAAAAAAAAAAAAAAAAAATCATTTTTGTCACTCAAGAGCTTGTAATTAAATTTAAAACATACTCATCTAAGAGTTTATTCCATCTTAATTGCGTTTTACTTTTAACTAGCTATAAGTCCTATCTAAAAATTGTGTTATTTTTAGGATATCGTGGGATTGTAGCCCAAACACCATTTGATGGTATTAGTTGTCTCTTAAAAATTGTACATACTGCATGCCGATGCAAACTCCAGTAGTGCTACCTAGCTTGAACGGATATGGAAGACTTTCTCAAATTTGTGGAATAAAAGAAAGAAAGATAATCCTTATAAAAAGATTATGCTTTTTGTAGTAGTGTAGAAAAAGTCTAAATCCTCTAAGCCACTAAAGAGTGAAGGGCTTGCACTTGCACTCTTTTTATAAAAAATAAAGGAATGGATCGATGTTCAGCTACACTAGAATTATCTAGGTTCAAATTTCCGAAATTGCACTATCTAAGAATTAAATCCAGGATCTCTGGTTCATGGGAAGAGAGATATGATCATTGAGCCAACCCTCAATAAATCTCTTGATGATTTAATCATATATATGTAATTTTGGGTCCCTTGATTTGCTATTAAATTTGAGGCTAGCTAACCTTGTCGATCATATCATGATTATTTGTGGACTCTCCTATTGTCAAGGGCAAAACTTTTAGATGGCATGGATAATCTTTCCATCGAATACACTGTAGGCAAGTTGCAAGGTTTTAGTTACCTTCCCAATCCTATGCAAGGTTTAAATAATTACATGATCATGTTATGATACTATCCTTACCAAATTGTTATCGATCATTAATAGTGGTCACAATAGTTATAGTTTGGTGTATCTACCTGGATTGAGAACATATAAAGCAAATGTCATAACATTGGTTATTTGTTCGTAGATCCTAGAATTTCAACCTATAATTTATAGTTATCAGCCTACTTGCGGCATTAACATATTTGAAGAGTCAATGATGACAAAAGATGGCAACAGGATGTGTGGAATTTTAAAGTTCACTTGTAATATTCCGCATGACACATAATGATAACCTATGATGATTGCATCTACCGTCATATTGCCATCTATTTAGTATTTATGATCCATCAACATGCTATAGACGGCATTGTCATCATCTAGGTGTTTTTCACCTTCGTTGTATTTGATATAAAATGTAAGCAATATTTTACACAAGTGGATGGCATTAAATGTAGAAGATCAACTACATGACTTTTGTTTAGTTGCTTGTAATCATAGTTCCATATTATAATATTAAGATTTGTAAATTTTGAATCTAAATGGGTTGGTCCACCACGTGATTAACTACAAGATAAGAGGGTTTTAAAAAAAGCAATCCACTTTTATTAGATATAATTTTTGTAAGTTTACTTGAATAGAGTCAAACTCATACATCTTGCTCCACAGGCTACAATAATTAGTCCTCTGGGGTGCGTAGTTGCTCTAATGAGTAAGGAACCATGGCACAGCTTGGGGTGGAAATTAAAATCTAACAAAATTTGGCTCGAATATTCTTATTACGTCTTTCCTATAAACATATATTTTTTCCTTAAAATAAAAGACTCCACTAATACAGAAAATATTTTTTCCCTTTATATTATTCTTGTTTCTTAAGTTTGTTGTTTTAGAATTAGTTGATAAACTCCATATTTTTTTTTCACTGTGCGTAACAGCTCGAAACCTCATCGAAATAAAAACCTAGCAAAGAAGGTGTAATTTAGATTTTTCGATCTATCCAGCTTACAATCAATATGGGACAAAACACACATTGTTGTGGGTTCATATCTAATCTTGTTGTTGAAGTCTTTTAATCTTTAATAGACTAAAAGTCTAAATTCAATCACAAATATCATAACTATTTTGCAGTTAGCCTCAAAGGACTCAAGCTATAGTTTTTATCGTGTATATGGACCATGAACTATGACTCCTTTGATGCAGTTCTAATATTCTCGTCTAAAAAAAAAAAAGACTAAGCAGGCATCATCTGAATTCCTTGAATTTTTATCCATTCAAGATCTATGTAGTGTGTAATATGGGATTAAACATGCACTTAGAGGGGCTGTCACATTTATTTTGTTGAATATGGCGAAGCTATGCTAATTTATAGCATCTTGCAACGATTCCTTTTTTTTTTTTTAGTGTAATTTTTGTTTCCCATTCACCAATAAAAGCTTATTTTTTCTTGGCTTGAGTCCACTAAAACTCCGAATGGAGCTTGCCTCCAAAAACAAGCCGGACCCGTGCAAAACTAGCTAGATGAGGATCAAAGCACAAGATCTTCCCTTGAAATCTCCTATTTCTCTTCAACTTATCCTCCATGGAAGCCAAGTGAATCCAGCGAGTAAGAGTGGAGCTTGATTTCTCCACTTTTCCACCTACCACCACTAGTGTAGTGGAAGTGAGGGATTTCCGCCCAACTCGAGCACACTCTCCCAAGTCATTAATCTCCTCAAAGCCCTTTCATAGAGTCAAACGCAACAATGAAACTCCTCTGCCTACCATTTAGGCGTCAGCATCATACTTCATAGCGAAATATAAATCCATGGCGTTATCGAGTTTTACTGTTTGCACCATTCGGGGAACCAGACTGTCAGTTGTTGTGCCAGCGGCAATCCGGATACTCACGGACGCTCCTGATCTGACCATCAAATAAATAACGCCAATCAATAAACAATCGGGCACGGATGGACCCAGTTCTCAGGAAGCCGCCTCTGGTGGAGCCCGCTCCCCTGTCGGCCGTCCGATCTCTGGCATCTTAATGATTGGGGTTGCCAACGGACGGAGTGGGACCACGATGCTTTGACTCATCCTTTTGGCGCCGAAGGATCCGTGGTACCACAATGATTGAGGTTTCCCACGCCGGCCGGAGCACGTGCCCCGGTCAAAGGCTTCCGAAGCAACTGATGTATTATTACGTATGCCCCTGTCTCATTTGGGAGAAATTATTTCCTATGCGTGCACCACGTAGCCGTTCACGCCGTGTATCACAGCCGTTTGTTTCTTAAGCGGTGCACCGAGATCGGCGTTTGATTCGCGGAGTCTGTAGGAATGATTGGCTCTGATTGGTCACGTACACGGATGACGTGACGTACACACACTGTGCGGAATAATTTCCGGATGGGGACCACCACACGCCGCCGGGGGGAAGCACCCCACCTGCGGTCGTTCCCACGTGTACCTCGGGCCCACATTTAATGGTGTAACCGTGGATAATTGGAATGACTGGGGTCAAGGAGCGAAGGTGGAACAGGTGCCGGCGGTTGATGGGACGAGCCACCGGGACTGCATGCCGCGAGGCCGACAAGGAAGCTGAGGCGTCAGATAACGTCTCCTGTTAGCGATGAGGAACGGGCCCCCTGAGTCGCCGCCCGCTGGTGTCGGTCAGAAACGGGGTAACGCGTCCTGCGCATCGGGGGTGAGCTCTGCCTCAACACTGGCCTCTGGTTTCTATGGTGTGGCTAATGTAATAGTCCCACGTTTGCTAAACAAATCGTGCCACATAAATTTATTAGCACGGACATTCCTTCTCTTGGTAGCTTAAGTTTTTGGATTATCGTAAGACATGGTAAAATACTGAGGTCAAAAAAAAGATACGGAGCACAACCGCAAACCCCTCTTCCTTCTCTCAGAGAGGCCCAAGAATTGCACGCACGAGGTGTAATTGAACCGTGCCAAATCTCACGGTAGGTAACACGCCACATTAACCCTTGTATTTTATCAATTTTTGTTCTCATGCTATCCACCGTGCATATGCTCAGAGATTTTCCTGCTTCACTTAGATTTTGCGCACGCAATAATTTCTCCAAAAAAACAGAGAGAGAGTCAACCATGGTGATAACATCATGGGGTTTTTTAAAGTAGACTATTATAATTCATGTTGGCTAATAAAAAAAAATATCATAGAGATTTATTAGCCCAAATCAGTCCTTTATCTCATAATTTAAGCTTTTGGATTACGAGTTTGTAACACTTAGCAAACTTGGTCAGGTTTGCATTGGCTTTATATCAAGATCCATGAATGAGTCCCGCATCTAGTGTGCCAATGCACAATTAATCCACTCATTTGTTTAAATCTAAATTTGTAGCCATCCAAAATCTAATCTGATGGTGTTGGGAAATTAATTGATGTTGGTTGAACAGCTTGAAGTAGAATTTCGACATGCAAATAGAAACAGAGATTTGGTAGAATGGTATAAAAGAAGAGATCTGGAAATTCGAGCTATGAAAAATAAGGTATGAGATAGATCTTTGTATTTGGAACCCCCTCACCCTCTTTATATAAAAATGAGGGCTTGGTTCCATTACATTATGGTTCTAAGATTAATAGATAAGCTATAACCATCTGTCTTTATCTACATTCCTTGATTGCACGGAGTTATACGTAACTGATGCGGGGATATCTGATTGACCTTGGTTCATCGAAGAAGGAACGCCTCGAATGTAATCAACCTATTGACCTCGAGAAGGATAAGATGAAATCATAATCTCGCTAGACTGAGATTTCCCACGATGGTTATGCACAGAATCAATATCAAATTATAATGGTATAGATAAAACGTCCAAAACTGTCAGGTAACAATAGATCACATTGGCCGCATATGGCATGCAGAGTGCGATCTTTATGAGTATGATCACTACTCATCATGAAACTAGCCTCAAGCTATCTATATAAACTCGTTCACTCCCTTCCACTGCTCACTAATTTCTGGCCAGGGCCGGCCCTGAGGCAGGTCAAATTGGGCGACCGCCCCAGGCCCCAGGCTTAGACCTTGTATTAATGTTCCAATAGGGTGCAAGAATGGCTTTCTACAATATTATAACAAGAAAAATAATTAAATAGGTTAATGATGGGTTTTATACACTGCTTAACGAATATATCTATAGAAAATTATTGCACGTAGATTAATTTTTCAATGATAATTAATATTTAAAGTATGTTAATTTTTAATAGAGAAGGTCCCATTTTTTCATTTAGCCCTAGGTCTAAAAAATGTCAGGACCGGCCTTGTTTCTGACTGGCTTGAGTGTTGATTGACGGTCCCATCGAAAATAACTCCGTCATGGACTACTTTTCTTTTGCAGGTTTAGCCTCCTACTCAGGAGCCTCCATGTTAGTAATGAGCTTAGCCCACCTCGGCGTTGCCGAACTCAACCCCAACTCGGAAGCTAGTAGCCATAGTAACCTCTCCTTCTATTTCACCTATATGTTTGCACGCTACGTTTCACTTGGCAATTGGACAATGAGTCTGAGCCATATCAAAATCTATCTATTTTTGAACTTTATATTAAATAAAAGGTCTTTAACTTCTAAACCAATGATTAAATGACTTATATATTACATAATCTTCTAAATTATATAGACATCGATATAAGATATTTTAAAAATATATATTGTACAAGTCTCCAAACCCGAATCCGGTCCAAACCACGGATTGGTTAATCCGTACCCGACCTGCGAACCGGGCAGTATAAACGGGTCGGGTTAGGAATCGTGATCCTACCTCCCTTCTCTGTCCCCCACAGGGCCGTACGTTAATCTTTGGTAAGGTTAGGCTAGCGTCACCGCTGCCACCGCTGGAGTGTCATAAAGGATCAGCTCGCGGCGGTTCTGTGCTCCTAAATGCTCGCGGCGAGGCAGGGACATTTTGGGAAGACCACTTTCTGTGAAGCCTATTATGAAGTGAGTGGGAGAGGGGCCGACGCGTGGTTTTCTTTTTAAAATAGCGCTTTTTTCGCAAAGCTTGAGAGAGAGAGAGAGAGAGAGGGGCGAAGAGGCACTCGGCGTTTTGGTGAGGAGAGGGAAGGGAAGGGACTGGAGGGTAGTGGTTACCTTCTTTTCTTCCAAATAGAGTGGAGGAGAGGTTTAAAGGCGTGTGGAGAACTTCGCCGTTCTTCGGCCCAGGCGCTCGACTGCTACGCCTCGTCTTGAAAGGGATAACAAGAGAGAAGAGCACCGGAGAATATCTGGGATCTCGACACCGGTTATATCTTAAAGCTTCGTGCTGTTCGTAGTACGTATGCTGCTTTGCTGAGAAACAGAAGGTAGAACGGGACGTGGTTCTGTGGCGTACGCATCGGGTGGACAGGAGAGCGCGACGATGGAGGCGGGTAAGACGGAAAGAAGGAGCCTTTCGGTGTTTCTTGGCGATTTCTGTGTTCTTTTTGGGTCTCTGGTTTCATTCTTGTTATTAGTTCTGATTGGGTCTTCTTTTAAATAGGATCGCAAGGAGTGGATCTGTACAAGGAGCTATGGAAGTTGTGCGCGGGGCCGCTGGTGGAGGTGCCGCGGGAGAACGAGAGGGTCTTCTACTTCCCCCAAGGTCACATGGAGCAGGTGTGAGGCTTTGTTTAATGTATATTTTCATAAATGAGTGGGAACTCATTGTATACAGATTATCTTTTCCCCGTTTCTTGAATAAGAATAGTTTTTTTCTATGATTTTTCATGTGAAAATATAGTTGGAGGCGTCGACAAATCAGGAATTAGATCTGCAAATACCCCGCTTGAGTCTTCCTTCCAATATTCTTTGCCGTGTTGTTAACGTTCAACTTAAAGTAAGTTTTTTTTTTTTTTTTTTTTGACATAAATCTCTCTCTTGTTATAGTTACGTAGTTATTTAGGATCGTTCAAATCTGTCCGCCTTTGCTTCCAAATAATGTCTACTATGATGCAATTTTGATTTTAATGTATAACAGGCGGAGCCTGAAACCGATGAAGTTTATGCTCAAGTTACTTTGCAGCCAGAGCTAGATGTGAGAATTTAATTGATTTGATTTTACTTTTCTATTGGTTATATGTTTTTTTTATGGATTCTATTTGTTTGTCTTTTCTCAATCGTTAAAAATCCAATTTTTGCTTTGGTTTTGATAGCAAGGCGAGCCTGCAAACCTTGATTCAACTCTTCTCGAGCCTCCAAGGCCGAGGGTCCAGTCCTTCTGTAAGATTCTAACTGCCTCTGACACAAGCACCCATGGCGGGTTCTCTGTTCTTCGAAGACACGCCACCGAGTGCCTTCCTCCACTGGTTAGTTCATCTCCTCTTCTCGAGCTGTTTGGTATTTTCAGCTATTTAGGTGGTAGGTTAAGTCGGTTGCCGTATTGCCTACTCTCATCAGGACATGTCGCAGCCAACCCCAACACAAGAGCTGGCTGCCAAAGATCTCCACGGCTTTGAATGGAGATTCAAACATATCTTCAGAGGTATTTGTTGAACTTTCTTCTAGTTGGTATGTCTTGTTATTGATTGAAGACTACAAATACTTTCTTGAATTCCGGAAAAGGACTGCAATTGAAATTCGGGAAGACTTTGGTAATTTTTATTGTGACCAAAGATTTATAGGTTTTTTTGCTTTCTGTTTCCGTTCATTTACCGACATCAATGGAGCAGGTCAACCACGGAGGCACTTGCTCACCACTGGATGGAGTACCTTTGTCACATCTAAGAGATTGGTTGCTGGGGATGCTTTTGTTTTCCTGAGGTAATTAAAACTTTTTTTCTTTTCACACCATATATGTGGTGTCAAATGCGATCGGGCAACTCTTAGATGTTATGTGTTTTTATAGAGGGGAAAGTGGAGAACTGCGTGTGGGAGTAAGGCGTCTTGCGAAGCAGCAAAGCATGGTTCCAAGTTCGCTGATATCCAGTCAAAGTATGCATCTTGGTGTGCTTGCAACTGCATCACATGCTATTTCAACTGGTACTCTATTCGTGGTCTACTACAAACCAAGGTTGGAAATGTTCCTTGAATCTGACATTAGGAAGCGTGTTTGCTCTAATTGCCTTTTATTTTGGTGAATTGATGTAATCATTTGCTAGAACTTGTGCTTTCTTATACTCAATCAGGATAAGTCAGTTCATCGTCGGTGTTAACAAATGCTTGGAAGCTGTTAAACATGGATTCACAGTTGGGATGAGATTTAAAATGAGATTTGAGTGTGAAGATATTCCTGAGAAAAGGTTGTTTCTTTTTTCCATCAAATTATATGAGCAGGAGGGCATTGGCGGACTGTTATGATTAAATGTTTGTTGATTTGGTAAGAATTACTGTTCTCATCTGGCAGGTTTACTGGAACTATAGTTGGGGTAGGAGATGTTTCTTCTCAATGGGCCGGTTCTAAGTGGAGATCACTGAAGGTTGATGAACTTAGATTGCTTCCTATGCCAATTTCTTTCGTGCTTGCTGTTTTTCCTGATGTCTGCATGCTTCAGGTTCAATGGGATGAAGCAACAAGCATTATACGACCGGATCGGATTTCTCCATGGGAGATCGAGCCTTTTGATGCCCCTGCCCCAGCTTTAAATGCCTCGCAGCCGGTGTTTGCGAAGAACAAAAGGCCTAGGCAATCCATGGACATTGTGGATCACCCAGTTCTTGGTAAACAAGATTTTTAAGCACTGTTCTTTCTGATGATCTCAGTTTGTTTGCAATTTCTTTCTTTGCTTTATCTCACCTTTTCTTTCTGCTTGTAGAAACCACACCACCATTCTGGTTTTCAGGAAAGACCCAGTCGCATGATTTAGCTGCACTAAGTAGTGTTGATGCCAACAACAGTGAAACTCAAGTCATCTTGCCATGCTTGCAGAAAGGAGATAAGGAAGATGGTGTTAAAAATGGTCCTAGCCCTTGTGAACCTGTAGCATTGGATGGCCGGCTGAAGGACTTCAATTCGCCGACTAAGAGGCCGCCATCTTCGCTGACAGATGTTTCTCTGCAGCTATTTCAGGACATGAATGATGAGGCAACGGTCACTTCATTGGCTAGTGATGTACAAGAATGGAAGAAACCTGAGGTTGGTAGCAGCAGTTACCGGTTGTTTGGGATTGATTTGATGAATCATTCCAAAAGCACAGTGATTGCTGAGAAGGCAGTTGCTCCACCTGTTGTTGGTGTATCTGTTGCCCCGGTGGAAGAATCGGACCGGCAGTTCGGGCTTTCAAAGGCTTCTAAAGAGCAGAAACAAGGCCTAGATTCCAGTCCAAAGGAGATGCAGAGCAGGCAACATGGTTCTACCAGAAGTCGCATAAAGGTTAAAAAAACACAAAGTTATCAGTTGAGCACCAACAACACTTACCATTTTCATTCTGAAACTTTAAGTTTTATCAATAGGTTCACATGCAAGGCATGGCGGTTGGCAGAGCTGTGGATCTAACAAATCTACAAGGTTACAGTGAGCTGACAACAGAGCTAGAACAGATGTTTGATATCAAAGGAGAGCTTCGCCAACCGAACAAATGGGAAGTTGTCTTCACTGATGATGAGGGTGATATGATGCTAGTGGGCGATGATCCCTGGCTGTAAATCACAATGAAACCCTTCCCTTTTAATTTCACAGGGAATTTACCTTGGATTTGATACTAGTGTTGGTTTATGATTCTATAAGGATCACTGATCATTAGATTGTGACTTTGGGCAGGGAGTTTTGCAAAATGGTGAGAAAGATATTCATCTACACGAGTGAAGAGGTGAAGAAGATGAAGCCCAGGAGCAAGCTTTCTTCTCCATCCATTGAGGCTGAAGAAGCATGAAGTATGGTTGGTTGCTGCTGCATTTTTTCAAAAGGAACCTCAAGCTGAATGATGAACAGAGCAGACGGGGGGTGGTCCTTTCAATCTTTCAGTACATGTAGTTGTCTTCATATTGGGAGGGAATTCTAACTCGAAAAATTCCTCTATACCTTGAGGCAATCAACAAGAAGCAGCATCATATAATTTGCAGCTCGGTTTTTTTCAGAGCCTTGGAAAGGATTGAGGAGACAAGGGTTATAGAAATTAAGCTCATGATAATTGTTTAGTTTATTTTAGTAGTCATATTAGGAATGGAGATTAAAGGGAGTGGGAAGAGTTAAGGGATGGATATGGGAATTGTGAATATAGTGGTCTGCGTTTGCTTGGCATAGTCACTCTCTAGTCTTCTGTCTTTCTTTAGTTTTTCTGCTATATGTTTCAACTCTCCTTGTACATATATTATCACGACATATAAATAGACGTATATGGTCTGTGTAATTGTCCTCCACAGAGTGTAGTGTACTTGTTCGTTTCGTTCTAAGTTGCTTTTCTGGTTGTTCTTTACTGCAACCTTGGAATGCCGCAGTTTATCGAAATCTCAGTAGTTGGAGATTAGCTCAACTTGTTTATTGTTGTTCGGTCCCCATACGATAAAATGAATTGAGATAATGAGTGTTAGGATTTGATGTCTCGAGATTCGATTCACATTGAGTCCACAGCAAGGTCCGCGACGAAAAACGGAGTCCAACGAGACTAAGATCATCCCAAACGAAACTTGGACGGAAGAGATACGCACGTTTGAAGTCGGCACGAAATCGAGACGATGGAGGATTGCCGGTGGCAGACCGGTGGAGCGGCGGTGCCAGGCATGCACAGGGCATGGGCTGGGCTCGCAGTCCAACGGGCAGGCCTGGCCCAGGCCCGGGCGCACGGGCGCGTGGGCCGGCCTAAGCACGGGCGCGCCCACGCGTTTCTCACGGTCCAAGATACTATTCTGTGGATCGATCGTGATCGGACGGCTCTAGGAGGCTTGCGGTATTGATCCGACGGTTCTGAGCTTTGTTTGAGCTTAATAAGGAGTCTTAAACACCGTCTAATAGGGTTTTAGCCCTTTAAAAGGGCTTGTACAGTGAACAGAAGGCTGTGTGGTACTGTGGCTTTGATTTTTCACGGGAGAGGACCCATGCTTGGATGTGGGATGCGGATCAGCTTCACACGAAGACCAGAGACCCATGAAGAGAGAGAACCCATGACGCTGAGAAGGAGCAGGAGGCTCCTGGACAGCGGACAGCGATCGCATTAGAGGTTTAAGGAGTCTTCCAAGAGAAAGAGCTTTTATGAGAGAGAATTTTTTGTAAGAGAGAAATTGGATGAACGAAGATTAAGAGTGAGATCTCCTCTTGTAAAATTTCTTTTTCATAGTGAAATTTGCATATCCCGTGGAGGCGAGTCCTTTTTTGGCTGATCCATGTATTTTGATTGTTTTTGTCTTATTTCTTCTTTTCTTATTGCATCGCGTGGTACTGAAAAGGTCCTAGAGATGATATCCTGGCTAGATATCCACCCAACAGATAAGTAGCGTAGGCTTTAGTCATTTCTAGATATTTCGACTATTTTCAAATCCATCAGATTTGTGAAATTTCCTCTGTCATGTTGGAGATAAGATGGTGGTGATTCAGATTCGTCATTCTGCAAAAGTTCAAAATTTGATAGGCCTGATGTTTTCTTAGGTATGCAAACATAACTAATGTGAAGCGGCTTCAAGTCAGGTGCAGATAAAGATTCAAAATATGAGGCAGTATCGCCACCTTTTCCATAAGGCTAGACGACAACTGTTTTCTGAGTCTTGTCACAGCATGATAATAGGCAGGCATTGGTAGGCCACGGGAGCGAAATGAGTAAGTTGGTGTGAGAGGCATCGAGTGCTCTTTCAAAAGAGGTATTCAAATGGCAAAGTATTTGGTTGTGCCAGGCCAAAAGTTAATTTACAAAAGAGCTTTGGCACAGCAATGCACATTAGTACGGACACCCCAAAAGGCATGAGTTATGCACGTGATGGGAGAAAAGAGGAATAACTTGAATTAAATCGAGTTATTGGAGGCTTCTCCAAGGTTGAGATATTCCCACTATGAAGTCTGTCTCTCCACGTATTGTTTTTAAGACAGTGATGTCCAACATCGATCATATAATTTTTTTACAATAAAGAATTTTTAAATTTCTTTAAAGCAAATACATCCTAGCATGTCCGGTATCATTGTTCACTGATCTTAAGATAATAATCTTCATATGTTTTGGGAATGAGGAAAAATAAACCGTGGATTGACATCCCCAAAGTTTATAATCATTTGTAGCTTGCTATTTCTCCACAAACATTGGCCATTGAATGGAAAAAAGAGCAAAGAGGTGTCATCATCATCAATCAACACTTTTAGTTATACATGACCCAATATGGCAGATCCACTTGAGAGGTTCAGCTGCACTGCACCATTGCCTATTCATGTTGTTGGAAAGATCTCAACGTGACAACATGCAACAGGGCATAAAATAAGATCATGGTGCTACTGTATAATGAGTGAACAAGAGAAACACAAAATAGAAAAAAGAAAAAAAGAAAAAAAGTTAAAGACAGACACCGTCTCGCATTCCCAATAATAAGTAAATAAAAGACCACCACAATGCCCATCTTAGACCCAGGCTGACCGAGAGTTAAATACACTCTTCTGCAAAGGGGAAATGAAATGTACAGTACGTAAAAGAGGCTGTGCTATCGCTTGAGTGTGTATAAAATCAGCTTGAAACCCAAATGCTTCTCCAACTCAGAATATAATTATGGATATGCCCATAGCAAAGCACCCCAAGGCCACCCATGGGCTTAAGCGTTCACCTGAATTACGGAAGGGTAGATTGTCATGTTACACATGCAAGCAACTTTACAGCAAGATGTATGGATGATGGCAAAAAGAAGGGCAATCCATAATTCAAACAACCTTTCCCAGTGAAAAACATACTGAAGATGCCTTGCGAAATTGCATCAATAGATATGTCAACAAAGGACTTGTAGTTAGTGTAATGGTATATTTTTATGCAGTACTGAAAAAGGCATCCAAATATTGCTAGGTTGGCATTGATCTGTGCCAAAGAATTTGACAATGCATTTGCCAGCAATATCCTAACCAGAAACTGTTATCAAATAGAAGCTCTTTAAGCAATATTCATATTCAAAACAACCTACCTTTCACCATATCGATCTGAACAATTGACATTAAGAATAGTCAAAAGTGCACTTTACAGCTCAAAATGCACTGTGATCAATGAGAAGAGCCCAAATCACTGAGCAGTTAACCAAGACAAGAACAATATTTTGTCAGAAAAGAGGTATGATAGCAATTAATCTTTAAGTAGCAAAAGGATGAGAACCATTTGCTAGCATAAGAGGCAAATACTTGTACCCCCTTCCCAGTTTAAGCATTAGGATCCTCCATTCCTTTTCCTCTCTAAAGTGGTAATCTTGTGACACATTACAAGGGGAGTTAGGGATACTGCAATTAAGACATTCTTTTAGTCTCACAAGTTATCAAGATTGTCGGACCAGTGGCCTCTATAATACATCCAAACACCTTACCCACATCCTCTCTTAGCTGATTTGGAAGGCTTTTAGATACCATGCGGTGGATTTTAGAGGGATAGGGCAGCTAGGCACACCAACAACCCTGTAGAATTGTTGAATGCTGTACATTCTTTGATAAATAATGATATCACAGATAAGCTTATAATTGTTCTTTGCTTCTATTTTCATATGCTGTCCCCGCAATTGCAAGGACTCATATGCACTCCATTTCAATGTTATTCGCAAATCAACCAATCATATTTTTTTTAATGACTCCCAACACAATTTTAGATATTTTAGTGTGATATGGGCATTCTTTGTTGGACGAAGCAGATTTTCCCAAAGTTGCACAAAGTACATTATCTAGGCATCCCAACACCCCTGTAGAATCGTTGAATGCAGTACATTCTTTGGTAAAAAACGAGAAAAGCTTATGATTGTTCTTTCCTTCTATTTCGATATGCTGCTGTGCCATTGCAAGGACTCATATGCACTCCATTTCAATGTTATTGGCAAATCAACAAATCTTATTTTTTTTAATGACTTCCAACACACTTTTAGATATTTGAGTGTGATATGGACTTACTTTGTGTGCGAAGCAGATTATCCCTAAGCTACACAAAGTACGTTATCTATGGATATGTGAGGTGGGCCACCTGTCCTTATCATGTTGAATGTGATTTCTCACCATTTCTTTCTAAGAAATACCAGTCATTTCTCATGAATGATCCTGTAGGACTAAGTCCTTTAAAAATTTCTCATACCAATCTAGTATGTGTGTTGGCACAATATCATTTGGGAATGCTGCTCCTAAGGCAATATTGTTAGATCTGAAAACTCAATCATGTTCTAGAAATGCTATTCAACCATAAAACATGATTTGACTACGTCCCATTAAGGGTTATATAAATTGTTACTGCTCACATCCCCAAGTCATTTCTAAAAGCTTCCATCCATTAGGTAGAAGGAAATATTATGTCTACATGTTTTTCATCATCATGCAAAAGGAACTCCTAAAACGGTTTGTATATTCATGTTGTTTTTAATGTTAAAAAAATGAAAAAGACCAAAAGTGATTTGTTTTCTTGGTAACCAGTGCCAAAATCATATTTTCTCTTGTCCAATCAGAGTCTTCGAGAGTGACTTCAAATTCTCTCCTTTTCAAAGCTCAACGCCACTTAAGTCCAATCCCACCAAAACGGGGATAGCCTCAAAGCCCAACTATACAAAATTGGTTACAGTCCATAAATTCATTTTCTAGCAGAGCTCAAAACTTTAATGTTTGATGAGAAATATACATGTATTTGAGTTTGCATGTTTATATATACGTATCAAGTTGCAGTAATAAAAAGAGCATGCAAAAAAGATGCAAGTGTTAACAAAATTCTAGATTACTAGTAACCAAAAATACCTATTCTAGCTGCCTTCCAGAAGAAGCCTCGGAACCTGCCATAAGTGAAAGTACATAAAAAATTGAACTTCATAAGAATTTTAAATTCATAATAGACAGGATAACACTTGATGGTTATGGCAATGATTTAAACAATGAAATGAATTTTAAACTATCTAATCGAGAATAGACAGATTCTTCATATCCTGTTTCCTCCAATGATCCATTAAATAAGGCATATAACATAAAATATGTTCCCACAACAAGAGCAACCGGTCCATCTGTACCCTCAGTGCCACCTAATAAAAGCACCTAAAGATCCAGATAAACAACTGCTAAGCAGCATCTTAACTGTTGCTTGAGTGCTTAGGCACTTAGCTGTTAAGGCAACCACATAAGTGCTGAAATATAAACATGATTTAGCCATTATCTGAAAATATTCACTTTAGAATTGGAGTGTGGACCCTATTTTAAAATGAACCAATATAAGTAGGTAAGAATCTTTGCCCAATTTATACATTAGGCCAACTATGTTGTACTCCACTTATGGCAACCCACTTCAAAGCCACATATCCGAATCCTGCAAAAAGTAATCTAGGATGGAACCAGTTGTTTCTCATGTTAGTGCAGGTTAGGATGGGGCACATGTCAGCACAAGCAGTTTGTTCCAGCTGACAACAAGTTAGGTCTGGTTTAGGCAAGTGCAAGTTATCACAAAAATGGTTCAACACATTTTCTGCATGAGTGATTGTGTTTTGGTGCAGTTTTAACTGTGGTTCAGCATAGGTATAGTCATATGCAGCCACTAATATATAATAAACTGTAAGGCTCCCATGACAGGTTCACTACACATGGAAGTAAAAAAGGAAAGATATATTCAAAATTTAGCATACGTAGTGATGTTTAACCTTATAGAAGCTAATAGCAGTCCATGAAGAGCCAAACTAAGACAATAATTTCATCGAGAGACATCATCTAATCAGCATGCTGTCATCAGTTAATGAGACTGCACTTTATGTTGTACAATTACTAACAAATGGTCAAGTACCAATTTTCACGTTAAACCCCTCCCTTAAATTGATTGAGCAAGTTGAGGAATTTAAAGGCTATGACAAACTAGTAATGGCTTGGTGGGTCATTCTATGTGGTACACTTTGTTACTGTTGGAATTTTCAAAGAAGACATAACTGCTTAAAATGAATGTAAAAGAATGGTAAGGGGTTTGCCACGGACAACATATAACACAAAAAAAAGAATTCTCAAAGGCATTCAATAGACTAATCCGTGAATTGGAGCAAGATAGGCCTCTTTCAGTAAAGAACGACACTTGCAGGAAGCAGTAAAGAGTTGGGATTCAAACTCAAGTCCATAGAGGACGGTGTAAAGGCAACAAGATTCCAAAACCTGAACTGAAAAAAGTTATGATAACATCACATTCTCTATATTGTTAGAACAAAGTTTTAACTATTAAAAAATCAGGTGGCTAAATGGTGCTGCTACCAAATATTTGGAAAGAAAGAAGTAACTGACTTTTGAAAAAGTAGTTCCTTGGTTACAAATCCCAATAGATACAAAGCTAGATATATAACTGAAGATGCTCATCTGACCACAATAAAGAGATGCAAGCATAAGATTCTAACAGGGTGAGCTGCCTGCATAAAGCCTCCAGCTCAGACAAGTATCGCATTTTCTTTTTTCTTTTTATGGTGTTGGAATGTCATCTTCAACGAAACCACATAGTTTGTCATGCCACTTTCTATATTTTATAAATGGCAAATTGAGCATAGGCACATCAACCATGCTTTCGACCTCAGGACACAACCTTGTTAAACAAGAAAATAGATTATTACAGAAAATGACTCGATAGGGTGGCTAATAATGAACAGGATGCCTTGTGCATGCTTGCACGCTTTATTCAGCAAGGAGCCTAGAATACATTTAGATCCATCGTCTGAGACTGACTGTACATTATTTAAGAAATGGTCCTAACATGGTTAATTCAAAAAATAAACTTTTGAATCATATCCTACATTCGGAAAGAAATCTTGAGAATATGTAAGAACTCAGCACGATAATGAACCTCAAGTATCCTCTTTACTAGTTTGAATCGATTCTCACAAGTATCATTTTGTGGCTGTAAGGATTTTAGGTGGACTTTTGGCTATAATAGACTTGGAATTAGAGAATAAATCTGATCTAAAATTACATTAAAGGAAGAGAACAGATCAAAATTACCCGGTCCTCTGTTCAAGAATGGTTGGGAACTGCATCTTGATGTAGGTACAGGTGCAGATCACTAACAGTACCACCGTCAGGAACGAATGGAAATTAAACAGCGCCGACTGCAGGATTCACCAAAAAGAATAGCATAAAGTTCCTTTTATTAAGAGTTTAAATATCTCCCTCAAAAAGGGAGAAAAACAAAGAAAGAGAGCAAAAGAAATTGCCGCTATCTTCTTGCATTACCATGACGACGTTCAGACTTTGGGATGAGATCCGAGAACTGAGAGTCGGCGGGCAGCGATCGAGCGCGAAAGATGGAGATCTCTGAGATCACGGGTTTCGGTGTCTTTTCTCTCTTCTTAGGCACACCCGCGGCCCAGTGGTCCCGAAGTCTCGCTGGCGGGCTGCGGTGGTTCCGAGTCTACCGGGACGGCGGCTGCAGTTTTCCGGCGGTCGTGGGGCTAGGGAGAGAGAGACGGGAGAGAGGCCGCAGAGCAGAGGACCCAGTGAAATTGGGCCTCGGAAGTCGGAAGCGATCCGAAAGCAATCTGGCAAAAAGCGAATTCTTTGTGCACCGCCTGCAGTGCAGAAAATATGACGTGGGCGCACCGTCTGATCGATTGATTTAGTATCTCCCTATGATTGGATTTCTAAAGATGCGAAAAAAATACAAATGATGTGTTGTTTTACCGTCGAATATATTTAATACATATTATAACTTATTTTTTAAATTTAATATAATAAAAATATTTTTTTCAAAATAATATTTTTATTATTTTACAGAATAGTTGAACATTTCGAATGTTATTTTTTTTTTAATTTTCTCATTTTATTAAATTTTTATTTATCTAAAAAAAATTTAATCATAATTGATAACTAAAATTATTAATTAATATTTAAATAATATTATCTATTCAAACAACATGTTTCATTCACGAAGAAGTAAAATACTATATATCGATACTTTATTACAATTTTATGATAATTTTTTTATTATAATAATTTTTTAATAATTAAACGAAATTAATATATTAGATAGGTTTAAATAGTATTTTTTTTTCAATTTTAAATATAATATATCATAAAATTTTAAATACTACACTAATATTATGACAACAATTTGAAAATATATTTTTGGACATTGGTCATCCATCGATGCTCCAAATCTGATTCAATCATGGATCAAGTTGACTAGAAAGTTAGGCTGCAATTGATTCTCTCCTCCTGTGCTTAATTGACAGTTTATAACCTAAGAGAGAGCCACTAATCATCTCGCCAAGTCCTCGGTTTAAGCGGTTTAAGCGAGAATCAAGAAGCCCGATTCCAAGCACCCAATTGTGCCATCGAGCAATGCCCTCAGGTGGCAACGAACATGGTCGTGGTGACGTGGGCACGCGCGATTCCCACTCACCAAATGCATCTTCCACCAGCCCACCACAATAGCAATGCTCTCAATACTTCGGCCATAACCGCGGCCTTTTCATATTGCTTTCAGACCCTACTGATATATAGAACTTGTTTGCATTATGGCCCTTCAGAATTTGGTTCCACAAGAAACAAGGGAGATACGCTGAGGCGAGCGCACAGTATGCAGTTCCCAAAAGCATCATAGCATATTTAATCTTTTTTTCCTTTATTTTTCCTCTTTAATACATATTTTATCATACATTTAGATGCTGTTTAGTAGGAGTTGATATTTCACATCGTCTCAGTGATGTGAGTTAGATGATGTAATCATCTTGTTTGGTATTGTAAAATTCCATCCAGTAATGAAGAATTCAGTAATAAATTCGGTGATAGCATCACTACACAATACGGTGATGCTATCACCATACATACCCTAGATAATAGCACGTGTCGAAATTATTTTAGAACAAAAATATTTCTAATTAGTAAATTAAAAAAAATAAAAATCACCCTCATTTTTTTCTATAAATGTCTATCTACTAGATATATTTTTTTTTATTTTTACTGATAGATTTAATTAAATAATATAGATATCTTTTATTTATTTATTAGATATTTATTTTATTCCTATAAATAGATATGATTAATTGGCATGGATGGATCATGCTAAATTTTTAATATTTTTTTTTTTTAATTTATTTTGATAGATTAAATCATTCCTAATAGACAGCCCTGATATTGATGATCAAAATTGACAGAGACTAATCTAGTCTGATTATATATAATATTATCGTAATATTATTTTAATAAATTTATCAAAATAAATACCTATAATAATAAATAAATAAATATTATTATTATTAATCCTGCTACATATTTTTGTAAGGAGTTATAAATGAAGAATATTTAATCAAATTATAGAGTAATTATTATGTACTAATATATAAAGCTATTTATGATATTTTATACATTATTACTATCACTATTTGATGATATATCAAATACAGTAAAATTTTATTTCCAGTGATATACCAAACACGATGATTACATATCATCTCAATATTTGTACATCACTTTAGTGTTCATATCATCCCAGTGATCACATCACTCTGATGATTACATCATCGGTGATATACCAAACAGCACCTTAATATCTTTTCCCTCCTTAACAACATGTGTTACCATAAATTTAATCTCATTTTCATCATCCTAATTACCAAATTACCGAGGGTCTACTTTGGATCAGGTCCAACGAATAATTTCTCGATGTAACCATGGAAGAAAATATAAAAACCAGTCGGAGAAATGACACCGCATGGGCGAACAAAATAATGGTGAAAGCTTCTGTTCAAACTAGGGCTGCAAATGGTCTCGAGACATTCTGAGGTCACAGCCCACATATTCAATGAACAGACTCAGGTTCAACAAACGAGCTAGAGCAGATTCAACTGTACCAACAGCAAATATTATATACTTTGAGGAAGGATTTCTTAGTTAATAATATTTATGGCTAGCCTTACCTAGAAGACTAGTGTGCAGGTAGAGAAAACAATATGCAACTTCATACACCATTAAAAGTTTAGATAATGATGATAAGCCACACCATCTACTCCATTCAATACCACAAAATCATGTTCAATTTTACGAAAAAATCATGTTCTGTCAAAATATACCAAAATCAAGATCAAGCTGTGGTTTCAAGTCTGAAAACAAGAAAAAGTCTTGAAAACTTGAGGGCAACAAAATTGAAGACTATTAAGTTGAAATCAGTATACAATGGACTAGGAGTTGTCAGGGAGACCAGCAAAAGAGCTAACTGATTTTGCTAGGAAATTTAAGTTTTCCCAAAAGAGAAGTACACCATTAGAATGTAAAACTTCCGAAGAAAGTGATGTCAGGTAAGAGGCATTTTGTAAAATATTCCGTTTGCATATTTTTATTTTTTCTTCTTTCCACCCTTTCGAGATTTTGATGGCCCTGCATCTGACGTACTCACAGACTCCTGTTTCTTAGTCCTTCCATGGTGTTTGGGAACCAACTCTGCAATTTGGAGCATCAGCTGCTTTTCTGTAATACATCAACAGTATATCAGTGTCGATGTCTTGAGAGTTCTACCTCTACCAAATACATCACCTCAATATTGTGAAGAGTTCCACATATGCAGCAATTTTGTTGGCAAAGACTGAAGAAGAAACTACTAACCTACAATTTTGGTGAAAAGAGCATCCCAACTTATCGGACAAAGTGGTAACTGCAGTCCTGCTGTCATTCCAACGCCAAGTATTACAGCAAAGTTAACATGCATGACTTTGGATTGGCCAGGCCAGGCCAGCCTTATGCCCTTATCTCAGTCTGCATCCCTCTCCACTTGCAAGAGGTCTAGGACCAAACCCTAGTGGGGGCATCCCCACCATATTCCTCAAAAAAGACTTTGAGTTGGGTAGAGAAGCTGAGCTAAAGTGGAAGTGATTCAAGCCAATATATTTTTAAAGTGTTTGCTCATATTCTTCAAAGGTGCTATGCCCTCTATGACCTCTAGCCTCAGGGCCAGGTATAGGTAGATCCAAATGTAGGCACATACTAAAACATCTCATAGTTTGTAACAGTCAAAAAATAAAGGGCGATCATAAATGGTGGATTTTTTTCCCCTCCTGAAAGTCAAGGTTACAAAGCTTCAACAAAAGGTTCGCTGATTGTTCCCTTTCTATCCTCTCCTTTAACCAGTCTTATCTTCCTCTTCCTCCTTTTTCCCCTTTCACTTTTATAAGAAGGCTAGCACTTATCATACCTTCAGAGGGACCCTCCTCACTACCAAAAAAAAGAGGGACCCTCCTCCCTTAGGCATGCACAGTTTTGTTAATGAGAATATGCAAAATATACAAGTTTTGTATAACACTTATCCTGAAACACATATGGGAATTTTGCAAACAAGTGAATTTTTGGCTTATGTTACACATGGCTAGCATTGAAGATAGCCCCAACCTTTTAGCATTTTTCTAGTTAACTCCACTCAAAAAGTTTATTTAGCAACAGCATTCAAAAAAACTATCATTTATGATCTGTTCACTTATTCTGAAGATTCCATGCATCTAAAGTTCACAAACTTCTCCATACCATCATCCCCTAGCACTAGCAACAGCATGGAAAATTGCAGTACTCTCAACGCTTAGACAAATGAGGAACAAACAACTTGACGAATATACACCTACTCAAGTTCCATAGTTATTTTGATTTTTTTTAGGTATTACTCATAAAGCCTATGATTTTTTTTTTTTTCAAAAGCAAAAATAGATGATCACTCCTTTCAAAGGTCACAAGGGAGAAATCTGACATTTGTTCCAAAAGTTATTTTATATTTGAATCATCTTGAATAGACCTTGATGTGCACATTGACTATAAATCTGTATATCCAGACATCAAATGATTGCCCAAGATAATCAATGACAAATGGCTTATAGAAGTCCTTGAACTTCTATACTCTTTTTGTGCCTTAAATCTTATCAAAGACCTTCTATAGCAATTATAAATCCCCCTAAATCTTTCCAATAGTAATCCCCAAATGAAATTATGATCCTCCATGATGCCCACATCCAACCTTCTTTGATGTTAGTTTCATAAGAATTCTTACTTCATCTAAAATGCTTGCAACAACAATGGTAGCCCAAATATATAAAGCACAAATAAAAAAAGAAAATCTTGCTCATCTAATATCATATATATATATATATATATATATATATATATATATATATATATATATAACAATACTCTATGGAAGAGTATTGTAGTGTTGCCAACTTAAGAAGCCAAAACCTTCCCAACACGCCACGTGTCAACTTAGAATGAAAGAGGAGGACTCCCGAAGGAGTCCTTTTCCTCTCTTCGACCGTCGAAGCTTCTTTATTCGGCAGCCGCACCCTCTGCGGCCCCATCCTATCACCGTCCCCCCTATTCCCTCCATTGGCCCGAGCGAACTCGAGCCCCGCAGCTCCGCACGAGCACCGACGAACCCCAACCGCCATCCAAGCTTCCCTATTTGGCCGCTCCAAGCCTCCCACCGCAGCCATCGTCCAAGCTTCCCTATTCGGCCGCTCCAAGCCTCCCACTGTCCAAGATATCCCTCAGGTGCTCTCTTTCCTTCCCGAGGTCGGGGAGGAGAGGCGAGGAGGGTTGGTGGTGCCGGAGCTGGGGGAGGGGCGGTTGTCGGTGCTCGCACGGAGCCGTGGGGGCTCAGATTCACCTAGGTCGGGAGAGGGAACAGGAGGGGACGGCGACGGGGCGGGGCCATGGAGGGGGGGAGGGGGTTGGTGGCACCAGAGCCGGGGGAGGAGAGGAGAGGGGGTTTGGTGGTCACACAGAGCCGGGTGCAGTGCGGGCGACGGTGGGGGCAGTGCGGACAGCTGCGACCTCGACCTCCACGACGGGGGTGGGGGAGGCGGCAGGAGGAAGGGAAAGGAAGGAAAAAAAAATAATTTTGAGAAAAAAATATTTTTGAAAAAAAATTATTTTATAAAAAATATTTTTTAAAATTAATAATTTATTATTTTTTTAAAAATCTATTTTGAAATGAAAGAGAAGGAAAAAAAATATTTTTTGGGTGATGCAAGACAGACGGTTCGTTCCGATGACATTACCGCGGGATGGCGTCGGGTTCCGCAACCGCGCTATGGACCTACCGGACTCTGACCCTAGGGTGAGGCACTAGACACGGGGCATCGAGCCGGAGCAGATCTCCGTCTCCCTTTCTGCCACCCCGGACTCCGTCTGGATCTCATGGATCACAAGTTTCTTATTTCTCTATAATTTCGTTGATCTTTTTTCTTATTTTTTTTGTTTGAAGAAATGATGTCAATTTTTATTTCCATATGATTTTACTTAGATTTGGATGGTGATTATTCTGTAAAATATGACGTCGTATTATTTTTTTTGGAGGGGGTGAAGAAGTTGAAAAAATGATTTGGATGGTATGAGATAAAGAATGAAAGCAATTTTTGTTTGATATCACAAAAAATAACATTATTTTATGATTCTTGATGATAATTTTAATGGTGAGTTAGTACTTACAGTACATGAATTATCGAACATCACTAAAATCTGAATCCAGAACAACAGTTTCTGAAGAAGGGGAGGAAAAAAAATAATTTTGAGAAAATATTATTTTAAAAATTATTTTTAAAAAAATATTTTACAAAAATCATTTTAGAAAAAAAATTATTTAAAAATTATTTTTTAAAAATTATTTTGCAAAAATCATTTTAGAAAAAAAATTATTTAAAAATTATTTTTTAAAAATTATTTTGCAAAAATTATTTTTTAAAAAATATTTTGCAAAAAATATTTTTTAAAATTAATAATTTGTTATTATTTTAAAAATCTATTTTGACCTTTTTCCTTAATTTTTTTTTTGTTCAAGAAATGATGTCAATTTTTATTTCTATATGATTTTACTTAGATTCGGATGGTGATTATTCGATAAAATATGGTCTCGTATTATTTTTTTTTAGGGAGGGGAAAGAAGTTGGAAAAATGATTTCGATGGTATAAGATAGAGAATGAAAGCAGTTTTTGTTTGATATTACAAAAAAATATCATCATTTTACGATTTTTGATGATTATTTTAATGATGAGTTAGTACTTACAGTGCATGAATTATCGAACATCACTAAAATCTGAATCCACAGCAACAGCTTCCAGCTAATTTTGAACCCCTCCAACCTTTTGTTTTTAGTTTCTGTTAGTCTTACATTTGTGATGTGCAGGAGAGAACGTGGAAAAAGAAAATCAAACAGAAGAAAATAGAGGAGAGGAGAGGACACGTGGAGGAGTTGCCTTACCTTTTCTATTAGGAGAAAGAAAATCCAACAGAAGAGAGAAGAGGGGAGAGCATGTGAAGGAGGTGCCTTCTCTCTTTATTAGGAGAAAGAAAATCGGGCAGAAAAAAAGAGAGGAGAGGGGAGGGCATGTGGAAGAGTTGTCTTACCTTTTTTATTAAAAGAAAGAAAATCGAACAGTTTGATTTTAATAAAAAGAAGCAAATCTTTGAAAAAATATCCGGACATGTCTGAGAGAAGGATTGTTGCCTTACCTATTTATTAGGAAAGAGAGAGTTACATAATTTGAATGAAGAAGAGATGGCTGTTCGAAAAGATGATTTAAAAATGAACAATGGAGTTGTTAAATCCGAGTCATTTTTCATTTTCATTTTATACCTATTATTTATATATATATATATATATATATATATATATATTATCAGGAGATTGAAGTGTTTGGACAGAGCAGTAGAGGAAGAGAGACTGAGAAGGCCAGCAGAAGAAAGAAGGAAGAAGAGTTGGAGATCAGAGGAGAAAAGGCAAAGAGTTTTGTTGATGTGATTTGGGAAGAGTATTCAAGTAAATTTTTTTTCTCATTAGTTTAGATTTTTTTTCTCATCAGTTTAGATTAACTATTATGACAAATCATAAAGCACTAAGACTTTCTTTAGATAAGAACATCATTTGACGGATATTTGGATGGTTGCTGGTGCCGATGCAATAGCCATCCAGTCTCAATTAAATGAGGGTCTGAGAATTGCTTGGATTATCCAAACAACCTTCGGTACAATAAAAAAAAATTATTAGAAAGGATAGGGTTGCTACTGCGGATGCAGTAGCCGTTCGCTATCAATGAAATTAAGTTCTCAAGGTTGCTTCAATTGGCCAAGCTACCTTCTGTAAAGGAAAAAAATATTTGATAATTAGGAGAGAAATACCGTTGGTTGAGGGATCGGGAAGAAGGGAAAAAAATAGAGAAAGAAAAAAAAAGTAAACGAAAGATGGAAGAAATTTATATATAATTTTTTTTACAATATCTGAACAATTAAAAATAGGACAACAACATCTAAAAAATTATTTTTGTACATCCAGTCCTGCGCAATGCGTGGGTCTTCGACTAGTTATGCAATAAAAACTTGAGTACAGCAAAATTGGATTAGTTGAGCAAGACATAGAATTGTAAGTGTATGGACCTCTGTTTTGCTAAGCATAAAAAGGATTATCCTTCTTAAGAAATAAATAGGTAGAAAACCGAGATTCTGAAGTCCTTACTTGTACCAATTGCAGGATTACACAGAGACCCATCCTCCCTTTTCAGCAGCACCCTGACCCTCCCTCTTTGCATGAAGTCTCGAGGGTATGCCTTATCCAACTGCAAGCATGTTAACATGACCACATGTAAACAAACTAACATGATCTACAAAGGCAAGATTGCTGGAGATAGAGGGATACAAAAGGAGGTGGGAAACTGAGAGACCTCAATGGCAAAGGGAAGCTTGAGATAGTTGCAACAATCACCAATCTCAATGCAGGTGGGGTTCTCACATGCTTTTGCAACACTGATTCGGCGGCCTTGGGCAACCGTCTTTTTTGAGTTTATATAGATGGGGTATATTACTGCCCATTTCTTTATATTGAGCATTCCATCCATCCTTCACCAGCTGTTCCCTTTCTTCTGGAATCTCCTTCCACAAATTACCTGATAAATAAATATATCCGTTTGAAATCAATGCGTCTGTGCATTTAAATTTGGCTAGTATCAGAGGGAGGAGGTAATCTTATATGATGTCTACCGATAATAATTTTAGAAATCTAGCATTGAACCAGGCTAAACTGTTTGTAATGAGTCAAAATCGAAAGTCCATCTTTGAATCTCAAAAATAGTCCAAGAACACAAAAGAACAAGAGGGAATATTTGATATATACGCATGAATTTAGGCCGAGACAAGAAGTTCTTTATCTTATAATTAGCATCTTTACCCTCTAAAAAGATCATAAACCAAGAATTCCATCCCTTTGTATTCCACACAAACCCGAATAATAGATGAAAGTAGAAGAACGAAACATAAAGTAATACAAAACCGCGTTGTTTTAAACATTTCCACGAGCACATAGTTCATTCTTTGATCAAATATCGTGATTCCACAAAATTAGGAAAAAAAAAGACCCAACTAAAAGCATCAAGCACTAGATTACGTCATAGATCCCCGACCCTTCCTCCATCTCTTGCCGCATCACCATCTCAATGATCTCATCCAACTATAATCGTAACAAATAATAACAAAAAAAAAAATCTTCCTTTAGACTGGATCAGCCAGCAATTGGATCGGAGAGGGATCCCACCAGATTGGGGTTCCCTGATCCCAGGCGACCCTGGGCAAAGAAGGGACGGTGAGAGACAGGCACTTGAGGTGAGATCAGATCCGATACTGATCTTTGACGGAATAAAGATCGGGTAAAGAATTAGGTTTTTTTTTTCGGGGGAGGGAAAGAGAGATCTTACTCGTCGGAAGTTACGGCCGTGCCTCGTCGGAGCCGGCGCTGCAGCGGAGGCGGATGATAAGCGTCGTATACGAGAGAGAGAGAGAGAGAGAGAGAGAGAGATTCGAGAAACGATAGCGGAGGTTGGAACCGGGTTGTGCCCCTTGAAGCGTGGTTGGGTACGACATTGGGATGGAGTGGGAGACCATATTTCTCCGAGTATGCATAGTTTCTACAGAACAATAAACTGAAATAAGAATGCCAATTGATTGGGTTGGCACGATTACTTGATATTGGATGAGAGTAGCATAGATCAGATCCCGCCCTCACACCAATTTCGCCCTAGCTTTCTCAAGCCTAATTCAATAAATAAATAAATAAAATAAAAAATAACTTAAAAGTTAATCCTAAATGCAATAAAAGATTTTTTTTTTTTTGATAAAGTAGGAGGGTGACCATCCAGCAGTTTATTTCAAAGTAGGTTTCTTGCATCATAGCAGGAATGAGATACATGACTTACAGAAACGATGAGACGTCATTTCGTGAAACCAAAGTATAATCAAAAAGACCGGTGATGGCTATTTAGAAATTTGATGTATTATTTTAAAGTTACAGAAGTTCTGACTCGAGAATCAGCTCAAACTCATGACATTTTTCTTCTTTAGAAAACAAGAATTGTAATTGAAGAATTAGCTTAAACGGCCTCCAACAAGCTTGGTACCTATTTGGCTGGCTGACTCTATATTGACTTCTAAATTCTTAGGTGATGAATCAATATAATACTTTTTTCTACAGTGTGTATGAGCTCAGGCAAAAATAAAATCAAAATCACTTGTTCCTATCTGGTAGTTATCAAAATTATGAATACCCAATATATGAGATCCATTTTAATCATTTTTATGGTGCATTTTTGTACACAATCCACTCTTGGCAGTGTTTTGATTATTTTCATTCTACTTGTAATTAATTGGTTGAAAGTTAATTCAAGCAAATTGATCAACTCGTGTCGAAACTTCTAAGCTAGCTGGGTATCTACAAACATGGTAAGGACTCAAGGTTTTTGAAACATAAGATCTTGATAATTTCAATGGATGGTTGAGAATAAGATGAATTGGTATCTAGGTTTATAAAGAACGGAGATATTTCAAATTTTAATTGGTGAAGATCCAGTTGTCTAGGTAAGATTGAGATATTTCAAATTCTGTTTTTGGAGGCTTTTCTCTCTATTCTTTTCTAGAGAGAGAAGCTTTGAGAAATACTTTTCTTCTCCCATATCCTCGAGCACAGAGCACATCTTCGACGAATCCCTTCCCCTGGAAGCCGGCCGATGCTTGCTGATCATCGGGCCCCTCTTTCTCTTCTTCTCTCCCCCTTCCTCCTTCTCGCCCTTGTTCTTATTCCTTTCTCTCCTCCTTTCTCTTCTCCTGCTTTTCTCGAGGACCGGTGAGGCCATCTCCAGCTTTCTCCGACAAGACCATCTCTGGCGATTTTGCTTTCTCTTCTTCTCTCGTTATCGTTGGAACCCTCCATGTAAAGTCACTCACCCACTTCTTTGTGATCCGATGAGGCCATCTCCTTTGGTGACCGTCGGCCCCCTCTTTTTTATTCTCTGTGTTTCGATTCGGACTCTTGTTTCTCCCTCCTTTGATGGTTAGCACTGGGCCCCTCTCTTTCCCTCTCTTCTGCCTCCTCTCTCCCTCCCTCCCTCTCTTCTCTGTGTTTCGGTCCCTTTAATAGATCTTTCTCTCCGATGGACGGCAGACAGCGGAAGGTCGGGCCCCCCTTTTTCTCTCTCTCTCCCTTCGCATGTCCCTTTCGATGGTGGACCAGTCCTCCCTCTCTTCTCTTTGTGTTTGGGTCCCCATCGGCAAGTCCTTCCAATGGATGACGGATGGCGATAGGCTGGACCTTCCTCTCCCTCCTCATGGCCGGCCATCACCCCCTCCCTCTCTTTTGTGTTCCGGTGCCCTTCGGTGGCCGAATGGAGGCTGTGGATCGGCTCTTTCTCTCCCTCATCTTATAGTGGCAGGACGGAGGCCGCACCCTTCTCTCTTTTCCTCTCTCTGTTCTCTCTCTCCTCTTTTTCCTATTTCTCTGTTCGGGTCGTTCCCCCTTGCGATGAGCCCTCCTCCGCCAGTTGCTAGCCTGTCCCTCCGTCAATAGCCGATTTGTCCCTCCACTGGTAGCCAGTCTCTCCCTCTGCTAGTATCCCCTCTCCAGTCGGGTGCTGTGCTCCACCACAGCCAACCGACTGTCACCCCTCGGTTTGGTACTGTATCTTTTCTCTCTTTTGTCCCCCTTTTCTCTGGGTTGCTGGACTCTCTCCTGGTGCTGCTATAGGGCCATCACTGGCGGACGATGGTTCTATCCCTCCAATAAGTGTGATGATCGATATTGCTCTCCTCTCTGTGCTCTTCTACTCCTGATGTGGTGGTCGATGTCGCTCTTCTCTCCTCTCATCACCTCGATCTTCGATCGATATTCTCCGTCGGTGGTCAGCATTGCATCATCCAGCAATGGCAAGATGGCGATTTCTTCTTTTATAATTTAAATTTTAAAATCTGATTATTAAGGAGAAATTTAAAATTTTCAATATTGGTTGATGGGTTAGTAGGAAAAAATTTAAAATTCAAATTTTAAATTTGAATTTTTGTATTGTAGGTTTGGTGGGGGTTCCTCTTCTTTTCTTCTTTTGTACTCTCTTTCTTCTCTATAAATTTGGTGTCTATTGTGCTAATGCACATTAGTTTCCATTTATATCAAAAAGATTAAGTGGGGATTGATTTTTCAACTAGACTAGCATATATCAAAAGATTAGGGATGATACCTAGAGCCGCTCTCTATTGGCCTGATATTTGTATCAATGGAGTAGCTAGGGATGACAATAGGATAGGTATACAAGTTAAGTAGACCATTAGCTATATCCATTTGATAATTAGGGACCACATATCCATACCCATCTCGATGCAGGGTGGGACTGACAGAGACAGAAAGAATGGATTGGGATGCATAGAAGAAGGTAAAGCTGTAATTTTTTTTTGTGCATACAAATTAAATAAATAAAAAATATTAAACAAAAAAAATCAAATATATAAAACATAAAAACCAAATTTTCAATAACAAGAAAATAAAAACAAAAAATTATTTTTTAGAAAGTTAAAAATATTATCCTTGGTGGAGCCAAGTGGCATGGGCCTGTTACTCATGGAGAAGGTTGGAAATAAGATCAAAGAGGAGATTGTCGGGCTTGTCATCTATATGGAAAGATATTTGTTTAAAAACTTCCATCTTTTGGAGTTATGTAGCTTTTAAGATGGGGAATGATGGCTCAATTCATTTTTGGAAAAATGTTTGGATCGATATGATTCCTCTTTATTCTTGTTTCGAAGAGTTTTATAATTATGTATCGAGACTGAATAGACCTATTTCATCATACTGGAGTTAGAGGAATTTGAGATGGTATATCAAAGTTCAAAGGCCATTGGTTGTACTTCAAGAGATCTAGTTGCCTTCCTTGCTATCCATTCTTACCCCTCTTAGGCCATCTTGTATCGTAGATGTACCGATTTAGAAGCTTACATATAATGGTTTATTCCTTCTACAAGTTCTCAATAGTTGAAAAAATGAAGGTTTTCTTTAGGTTGGTAACAAGGAATAAGCTGCATATAGGTGAAGTTCTTACAAGAAAAGATTGGAATATCAGCTTCAGATGTATATTATGTGGCTTGAGTTGACAATCAAGCACCCATTTATTTTTTAGATGTTCTCTTGCAAGGAGTTTGTGGCCAATAATAAAATTATAACTGAATTTAAGAGATAAATCTTCTCCATTGCTTGACATGTGGATTATTTGGAAAAGAAAATTACAAGAACAAACTTGAGAGCAAGGCAGGTGATCAATTAATAGCTACAGTATGTTAGAAAGTTTGGAAGAAAAGGAACAATCAGATATTTCTGAGGAAGAAATGCTCTATGTTTTTTGTTTTGCAGAATATTTTTCAGATTTTTCATGACTAAGAACACCGCTATTCTTTGCAAAATAAAAATAAATATAAGAGACTCTGAATGAAGTTAGAAATTTTAGCTACAATTACAACAAATCACAAATAATCTTCCCTTCATTTTTTTTCTTTTATTCCTTCTATATCTAATATAGTTTCTATATTTTACTTCTCTTAGAATTATAATTAACTTTGATTTTTTATATCGGCAATAAAAAGGAGGTAGCATCCTGGTACCTCTGTTTTCAATCAATCAAAAAAAAAAAAAAAAGGGTTAAATTTTCTTTATACTACGAAAAGCAATCAATTAAAAGAACAAACAACTAAACATATATCTTATAGTCTTTTTGGTGATTAATTACAATAGAAGTGGAATTCGAACCCACACCCTTGCGGACCAGAACCTTATAAATCGGGCACCTTTGACCAACTCGGCCATCTCAACTAAAACAATCAGGGATCCATAACAGATCTTCATATCATTGGCCAGTTATCTGCAAAAGATCCGAAATGGTCATCATGCATCATATTGTCGAACATGAAACTGCTCCCACCGCCACACACCGTGGTGCCAGCAGGAAGGTAGGTTGGCTTTAGGTAGGGATCATCCATGAGAATTCGCAACAGTCGATCTCTTTGTTCTTGTGACTCGAGGACTTGCTGTCTGGTTGTTTTCAGCTGCCCCTTGAGATCTTCCACGCACTTCTGCAAGTAGGAGATGGCAGTGGTGCATCCATAGACAGGGTCTCGAAGCCTTGCATGGGCTTCGTACACCATGCTTTTTACAGCATCCTCCCGTCTTCCTTCCTCCACCATCTGATCCATGAAATAGTGGCACGTTAGATTGCTAGAAGTCTTGGACATGCATTATTATTGTATACTTTATCCTTGAGGACATATGGTTCAGAATGCATCTCTGTTCTTTGTACACCCATGCAAGAATTGATATATTTTTATTTATTTAGATGATTTATTAATTTCAATGACCTATACCAAATGTTTTATATATATATATAAAGTAGTGTCCAACATAAGCTTCCTTTTGAAATATTTAATATCAGTAGTAGAACATCCCACATGAGATGCACGCGCTGTAGAGAAGGATGAATCTCTGAGCTTTTTAGTACTAGAATGAATATATTCATCAGTGCGTTCTGTCCTAATATTTATTGTAAGTTATAACTACTCTTGTTCTAGTATCATTAGTCTAAGAAGGATAATAACCAAAGAAGGGTACCTACCCTTCTTAGTCGAGGAAATGCCATCAGTTGTCTCATATAATACTCATATATACGCTAATCTTTCGCAAATATTTGACATTCACTTTTAATATATATTTATATGTAGATTGGAGTAAATTCTGAGGCATGCTAAAGCCACGTGTACAAGGAAGTGAAAGCTACACATATGCGTTATGTAAATCGCATATGGTCGCTTCCTGATACACGTGCGGCACGCAAATCAAAAGGGATTACGAAATGGTGATGCACGTGGCATGTAGATAGCTTCTACACTACTCGTATGGACCGCAATCTGTGGTAGTTATTTTAAGTCATGCCTTGAGCACCCAAGTCAAGATGACACCAAAGGAGATGCCGCATATTTCCAAGCTAAACTCCACCTCAATCCCCCAAGAAGTTTGCTCTAAAACGGATCCTTAAGTATACGTGTGTGTGTGTGTGTGTTTCAAATGAATAAATCCATCAAATTAAATAGACAATTAATATTCGATCTCCAGCCAACAATAAACTCATTTAAAATTAAGAATGATCACTCGTTACTGCCTCTCCAAACCACATATATAGAACCAGCAAGCATTATGGCCAGTAATAAACTCATATAAAGCTGGGATCTTTGAGCAAAAAGGTCGAATATCCACCAACTCATTTCATAACTAACGAAATGGAAAAATCTTCAAGGATTTGAACTTAAGTATGAGAGACAAATTCAATTTCATGTCATTATCTAAGTATCTAGAAACTCCTGAAACAGAATTCAAGAACGGGTAGAGTAGGAATTAATTAAGAGCACTCACGAGAAGCAGTTTGATCACATTGCTAGCTCCAAACACCTTATGAACGCTCGCGAACTTCTCGGGCTCGTCGGATGGGAAGTAGGGAGCCAGCATGCAGTTGTGACTGCACTTGCGGTGAAGCGTCCGGCAGCCGGCGCATGGGAGATCAGGGCGGGCGCGAACACTGGAATCCATGATCGAGTAGCAGTATATTAATGGCCGCTCTTTAGGAGGCGCAGGCTGAGCGAGTTAATTAGTGCTCTGATGGTGCCGGGAATGATCATATAAAATAGGTTGAGGGAAGGAGAGGCTTTCGTCGCGAAATGTTGATGTGGATGGCGAAAAATTTTCGGTCGCCCGAGATTTCAAACTTGCCAATGAGTCACGCGAGGCCGCCGCTCCAGGACAGAGGCGAGGAGAGAAACGTAGGGCAGTGTGGTAGGCCCCACCGGTCCTCCAAAACGTGCAATTGGATTTACAGTATCTAGTCCCAAGGTTAGGCCAATTAGTTAGGTGATGAAAAATATTAGACTAGGAATAGTATTAGGAGACATGGTCTTATGGTGTGAGGGAACATGTCATCTGTTTCTTCTTTCTTTTTGAAGGGAGAGGGAATATTGTCCTTGGTTGTAGAATAGTAGGATTATGATTTTTTTCTTTTTCTTTGTAATTTTGGCAGGATTATGAAGTTAACAATATTCATAACCCTACATCTATTACAATACTGGCTAGCTAAGGTTTGAGCCTATCTAAATAAGGAAACAAAACATATGCGAGTGCGTTTATAAGCATGCATGCGCACACCAAAGATTTTAGCATGGGTTGTGCTACTGCATATATATGTCCATGCAATTAATCGCACAACTTATATAAGTGCACATAAGGATCATGAATGTTTTTATTCAAGAGAGACAAGGTCATATAACTTTTATCTTGAAAAAAAATATTTTTATAATGATTAATTTATATCAAAAAATTGATCTTATATTATCTATATATGCTTTTTGATCATGATCATAAAATTTTCATAATATAGTCTTTGAATTCACTTATGTCCAAATGTATTTAGTACAGTAGTTCTACCATATCATATGCATGTTGAACATCACGGAACATGTACAAATATATACTTTTAGAACGTGCGTTATCTATGATACTCGTGATACATCATATGATACGATGTATTGTGCGCACTATCCATCGCACGATAGATGGCTGCATGCAGACACACATGGAATGTATTGCATAGTCTGCATCCGTTCGCAGCTATCTATCGTGATGGACAGTATATGCGGTATATAGTAGAAGATCCATGGTTACTTTAGAAACAATGAAATGAATAATTGGAGACAAACTTGGCGTATCTATGTGTCCCACTTGAAGCAGCTAAGAAAAATTCTCTTAGATCGGACATGTAGAAAATTCAAGCAAACTTACAACTCAAACTCTTGTTAGAAAATACCTCACGTCGTTTTGGAGTCGGTGCCAAAGTCCTCACGGATAAGGCCCTTTCTTGGAAAGTCTGCGCCAGGGTGGAACGAAGAACTTTTAGGGCATTAGAAATTTCGAGATCATGCGGTTCTCGCGCTGAGTTGACAATAAGCTACCCTTTATAAATTTATATCTACTGGGCTTGGATGGACGCAGTATTGTCTTAAAATAGGGAGGAAAATTCGGGTTTCGAGGTTAACAGATGACTGGGATCATGTTGGATCGCGTATCGATCGCTCGTTTTAATATAAGGGAGGGCGTTTGGTGTGCGAACAATGCCTACATTGAAGTGAGTCTCGACAGCTTGAGTCCTACCCTTTGACTTTAACGAAAAAAAAAAGAGAAAAAAATATTCAAGGCTTAACCCAGTCCATTTGCTATTTTTTTTCTAAAAAAAAGGTTAAAATTATTGCGGCCAATCGCCTCGTCGCCCGATCGCCGGGAAGCGTACACCTGCAAAAGGAAGTCCGCACTGACCGGAGGCGGCTCCGGCGGGGACCCTCCGACGGTCAAGTCAGAGAGGTGACTGGGCAACAGTGAAATGCAGACAGAGAGCTCTGAGAAGGAGAGAGGGAGAGGAAGAGATTGGCCGCAACAGATTGGCGCGCCAGGTAGGAGAAACTAGCATGACAAAGACAAGAGCTCAACGATCGAGAGTCACTGGGTCGGCAAGGCGCTCTTCCCGCCGGGAAGAAGCCTCCCCGCCCCCACCGGCGGCGGTGCCTAGCTCTCCGCGCCCTGCAGTGACCACGGAGGCCCAGATTGCGGCCATCGTACGGCAGATGACCGTACTGACCGACGCAGTCAAAAGCCTCCAGCAACAACCGGCGGCCCGACCTATGCCTTCCAGGAGCAGCCGCCGACGGCCGCGCCGACCCCTGTCGCCTCCAAGCGAGCGCTCTCAACAGCGCTCCCACGGAGAGGAGGAGGGGCGACCACGGCGCGACGACCGACGGTCTCAGCGGCCCTCTCCTTCCCCGTTGGAACGGGCGAGGAAGGAAAAGCGGCCGCGCACACCGTCGGCCTCTCTTTCAGAATCCTCCGGAGGCTCCACTCCCGGGGTCTCCCAGAAGTCTTCGAACGACGTCGACTTCCAGACCGCCCAGCCTCTCTCTTGACTGGTCCTCGATGAGCCGATTCCCAGTCGGTTCAAAATGCCGAACGTGGAGCCATACGACGGCTCCACCGACCCAGTCGACCACCTCGAGAGCTATAAAGCTCTCATGACAATTCAGGGGGCAACCGACGCTCTTTTTTGCATCGGCTTCCCCGCCACACTTCGCAAGGCTGCCAGGGCTTGGTACTCCGGTCTTCGATCGGGCAGTGTCCATTCCTTCGCGCAGCTCGAGCACTCGTTCGTGGCCCATTTCAGCACCAGCCGAAAGCCGCCGCGAACGTCGGATAGCCTTTTCTCCCTCAAGCAGGGGGAAAACGAGACGCTCCGACACTTCGTGGCGCGATTCAACGCGGCCACGCTCGAGGTCCGGGACCTCAACGAAGACATGGCGGTTTCAGCCATGAAAAGGGGCCTGAGGTCGTCCCGATTTACTTATTCTCTGGACAAGACCCTCTCCCGGACGTACGCCGAGCTACTGGAGCGCGCATACAAGTATATGCGCGCGGACGAAGGAGCGTCCGACCGACGCTTGGTCGAGCCCAGGGGTCCGAAGGAGAAGCGAAGAAAAGGTCGGGAGCCCGCCGAACCAAGCAGGCCCCCGGCCGATAGTCGGCTTTCTCCACCCCGACAGATCCAAAAATCACCCCACCGACAGACTCCGAGGTCGGTGCGTCCCAGGTATGACTCCTACACTCCTCTCTCCGCTCCCCGTGCGCAGATCTTGATGGAGATCGAAGGGGAAGAATACCTGCGACGGCCTCTGCCTCTGAAGGCAAAGGGCCTCGACCATCGGAAGTACTGCCGGTTCCATCGGAGCCACGGCCACGACACCGAGCGGTGCATCCAGTTGAAGGATGAGATCGAAAATCTCATCCGCCGGGGGTATCTCGGCAAGTTTCGAAAGGGTCCGCCGACCCGACCGACTGCCGATCGACGCCCCCAGCCGACTGCCGATCGACGCCCCCAGCCGACTGAAGAGGCACCGATTAACCAGCCGACGGCTGGAGTCATCAACATGATCTCCAAGCGGCTGGGATCGGGGACGTCTACAGGGGGGAGCCGACGAAAAAGCCGCGCCTGGACGACGTGATTACCTTCTCAGAAGACGACGTTTGGGGCATCCAGACTCCCCACGACGACGCTGTTGTTGTGTCGGCGACAATAGCCAATTATGATGTAAAATGAATTTTTGTTGATAATGGAAGTTCGACAAATGTTTTGTTTTACTCGACCTTTTCCCGAATGCGACTACCGACTGATCGACTTAGTGGGGTCTCCACGCCCTTGATCGGCTTTGCCGGAGACACCGTCACGACAGAAGGAGAAATCACCCTGTCCGTGACGGTCGGTACCGAACCACGGCAAAGCACAGTCTCCCTCATTTTTGCGGTCGTCCAAGTTCCTTCGGCCTACAATGCCATACTCGGGCGACCCAGACTGAACGCCCTCAGGGCGATCGTCTCGACGTACCATCTCCTTGTTCGATTCCCGACCAAAAGCGGAGTCGGGGAGATGCGCGGAGATCAACAGCTCGCCCGACGATGCTTCCAAATCTCCGCCCAAAGCGACGAGACAAAGGATCCCCTGACAATCGACAAACTGGATCAACGGGAGGAGGAAGAGCGGGGTTCGCCGGCCGAGCAGCTCGAGGCGATCCCGATAGGAGAAAATCCCGACAGAAAAGTTTGGATCGGGTCTCAATTGCCCGACACCGAACGCCACCGACTGGCGGAGCTGCTGACGGCCAATGCCGACATATTCGCATGGTCGGCAGCAGATATGTCGGGCATCCCTCCAGAAACAATTACTCACCGACTCAACATCGACCCGACGATGAAGCCGGTGAGGCAGAAGAAAAGGTCCTTCGCCCCAGAAAGGCAGAAGGCCATTGACGAAGAAGTGGACAAGCTGCTCGAAGCAGGCTTCATTCGGGAATCCACGTATCCCGATTGGCTTGCCAATGTCGTCATGGTCAAGAAAGCCAGCGGGAAATGGAGGATCTGCATCGACTATACCGACCTCAACCGAGCATGCCCGAAGGATAGCTTTCCACTCCCGAAGATCGACCAGCTGGTGAATGCGACGTCCGGATTTCGGCTGCTTAGCTTCATGGACGCCTTCGCCGGGTACAATCAGATCCGGATGGCGCCTGAAGACGAGGAGCACACCGCGTTCGTGACCCCCAAGGGCCTCTACTGTTATCGGGTGATGCCCTTTGGATTGAAGAATGCCGGCGCCACCTACCAGCGACTCGTCAATAAGGTCTTCAAAGACCAGATTGGGCGTAACATGGAGGTGTACGTGGACGACATGCTGGTAAAGAGCACGCAGATCTCGGACCATGTTCAGGATCTCGAGGAGACCTTCCGCACCCTTCGACGACACCGAATGAAGCTCAACCCGACCAAATGCGCCTTCGGGGTGACCTCGGGGAAGTTCCTCGGATTCCTCGTTTCTCAGAGAGGGATCGAGGCCAACCCTGAGAAGATAAAGGCGATCCTCGACATGCGTCATCCGAACACCAAGAAGGAGGTCCAACAACTGAACGGAAGAATCGTCGCTCTTAGCCGATTCATTTCCCGATCAGCTGAAAGGTGCCTCCCGTTCTTCAAGACCCTGCGCCAGGCGAACGGTTTCTCTTGGTCGGATGAGTGCGAACAGGCCTTTGAAGACCTGAAAAGGTACTTGGCTTCCCCGCCGCTGCTCGTGAAGCCGCAGGTCGGGGAGACCTTGTATCTCTACTTGGCCACATCTTCTGAGGCGATCAGCTCGGTGCTCGTTCGAGAAAACGAGTGCCGAACCCATCAGCCCATCTACTACACCAGCAAAGTGCTCCACGGCGCCGAAGCAAGATACTCGGAGATGGAAAAGATGGTTTTCGCCCTGACCGTCTCCGCGCAACGGCTCCGACCATACTTCCAGGCCCACGCCATCGTGGTACTCACCAACCAGCCCCTGAGGGCCGTACTGCGCCGACCCGACACATCCGGACGACTCGCTAAGTGGGCAATGAAGCTTAGCGAGTTCGACATTCAGTACCGACCGAGGCCTGCCTTGAAGGCTCAGGTCTTGGCCGACTTCATCGCTGAATGCCCGACGACCGACCGAAGGTCGGGAGCTGAAGGCCCGGGACGAGATTCGGTCTCTGAGCCAGACCCGATCTCCACCTGGGTACTTCACATCGACGGGGCCTCCAACGCTCAGGGAAGCGGGGCCGGGCTCCTGCTCACGAACTCGGATGGGGTAGTCACCGAATACGCCCTCCGGTTCGACTTCAAGGCCTCCAACAATCAAGCCGAATACGAGGCACTCCTCGCGGGCTTGAGGATGGCGAAGGAACTGGGCGTCGACAGCCTCCGGGCATTCTCCGACTCTCAGCTGATCGTGGGGCAGGTCAAGGGTGACTTCGAGGTGCGAGATCCGACCATGATCAAGTATCTTCAGAAGGTAAAGGATCTCGTGGCCCGCTTCGGGCATTTCGAGATCTCCCACATCCCCAGGACGGAGAACGCCCGTGCCGACGCTCTCTCCAGATTGGCAACGTCGGCCTATGATTCTTTGGGTCGGACGTTTGTCGAAAACCTCCAACAGCCGAGCATCGATCGGGTCGAAGAAGTACAGCAGCTAACGTCTGAACCAAGTTGGATGGACCCGATCATCCAGTACCTGTCCGAGGGGACCAGTCCCGAAGATCCCGCGGAGGCCAAGCGACTCCGATGGTCGGCGTCACAATATGTGATCATGGACGGCCGACTCTACAAGAGGTCGTTCTCCCTCCCTCTGCTCAGGTGCTTGGGACCGACCGACGCTGACTACGCCCTCCGAGAGGTTCACGAAGGAATTTGTGGGAATCACTTGGGGGGCAAGTCCTTAGCCTTCAAGGTCTTACGACAGGGCTACTACTGGCCGACCATGAGGAAGGATGCGGCAGAGTTGGTCCGAAGGTGCGAGCCATGTCAGAAGTATGCCAATATTCAGCACCAACCGGCCAGCCAAATCACTCCCATTGTCGCTCCATGGCCCTTCGCTCAGTGGGGAGTTGATATTCTCGGCCCCTTCCCACCGGCGTCGGGCCAAAGGAAGTTCATCGTTGTCGCCATCGACTACTTCACGAAGTGGGTCGAGGCCGAGCCCTTGGCGCAGATCACCGAGCGGAAGATGGAGGACTTCGTCCAAAAGTCCATCATCTTCAGGTTCGGATTGCCGCACACCATCATCACCGACAACGGACGGCAATTCGACAACCAAGACTTCAAGGACTTCTGCGCCAGGTTCCACATCCGTCATCGACTAACTTCAGTCGGGCACCCACAGTCCAACGGTGAGGTTGAGGTGACGAACCGAACCTTGCTCCATGGACTCAAGACCCGACTGAACGAAGCCAAAGGTCTCTGGGTCGACGAGCTGGGCTCCGTCCTATGGGCTTACCGAACGACCCCCCGTGTCCCGACCGGAGAGTCGCCGTTCAGTTTGGCCTACGGGACAGAAGCTGTGATCCCGCTCGAGATTGGCCTGCCGTCTTCAAGGGTCGAGCAGTACCACGAGCCGGACAACTCCGAAAGTCGGAGGGCCGACCTAGACCTTCTCCCCGAACTGCGAAATGAGGCTCAAATCCGAATGGCCTCATACCGACAGAGGGTCGCCCGGTACTACAACGCCAAGGTCAGACCAAAGCTCTTCAGGCCTGGCGACCTAGTCTTGAGGAAGGCGGAGGTGTCGAAGCCCTTGGACCAAGGGAAGTTGGCTCCCAACTGGGAAGGACCCTACAGGGTTGCTGACACCTTCGGGCCGAGAGCCTATCGGCTGGAAACCCTTGAGGGAAAAACCATTCCCCGGACTTGGAACGCCGACAACTTGAAGCTGTATTGCCAGTGAATTCTGTAATTCAATTGTCGGAATACATGTTCAGTTTGAAAAATTGGAGTTCTAACTCTTCCACTGCCGGTCGGCGCTCAGCCCCGACGCGCCGACGCGGATCTGGCACCGACGACACATCGGCCCCTTACACGGACCGACGCATCTACAACGACGGGAGTCAATACTCCTTCGACGACTTGTCGGACCTCCACAAAGGGCCGACGGACTCTTATGAACGGGAGTTCATGCTCCCTCTACGGTCGAATTTTCGGGCAGAATCCGTCGGCCGACAGGCCGATCGGGCCCCGACCGAAGAAAGGCAAAAAGCCCACGCGACTATTGTCGCAACTTCCGACCAAGCTACGGCCGGTCAAGGGATGTTCGGCTTACCACCGTCTATCACACGACGCGACCTTTGTCGCATCTACGACTTGCCGACCGACCAACGGCCGGCTGAACGACATTCGGCTTACCACCGGACGTCGGAAAACATCGAACCCGACGCAGGGGTATGGGGACCCGACTTACTATCGTTTCCCCGACACTGCGCCGGACGCCGACTTCGACTGTCGGAACCCGACCTAAAGTCGGGACACATTTTACTCTCGGGGCTGAACAAGTTGCTGAAGCCCTACCGACTTATGCGAGTTGGTGACTTGACTAAGTCAGCGACTAACGTTCGACATTGCAGACATGTTTGGCATTGCAAACTGGGGGAGAAGGCAAAAGAAGAATTCATTCAAGACTTAAAGAAATTTTTTCCATAAACAAAGGAAAGTCTACAAGGTAAAGGCCGGAGCCCGATTACAATCCAAAGCAAAACAGAAGACAAAATAAAACCGACTAATCATCGGAGTCGACGTCCTCCACTGGACGACGATGTGAGTTGGTCGGAAGATCTGCTCCGACTTCAGCCATCGGAGCCGACTGGTCTTCGGCAACCGGCTCTGCGACGTCTTCGGCTTCCGCCCTGGTGGAGAGACCATCCGACGCTGGTCCGGCCGTCTCCTCCGCAGCTGGGGCCTCCGACCCTGGCAGAACCACGTTGCTGAGGTCAAGTTCGGGGTACAAGCTCCGAACGGCTTCCCGGGCATCCTCGTACCCGACTTGGTACGAGAGGTAGCCGCTCTCGAGGAGCTCTTCGCGGTACTCCTCTGAGTCCCGGAAGACCTCGACCGCCCGACCCAAAGCCTCCTTCGCCGACTCTGATTCGGCTTTGGCAACGTCTGCGTCGGCCTGAGCGGCGGCATGGCCCTCTTCAGCCTTAGCGAGGTTCTCGAGACTCGCCCGAAGTTGCTCGCGCTCGCCCTCCAACTCTTTGCCGACACTGTCTCGCTCGTGTCGGAGCCGACGGATGGTCCGGGACTTCTTGGCCGCGTCATCCTTCGCCGACTTGAGCTCCGACTCCAGCGACGCCTTGGCCTCCTTGAGTCCGGAGATCTCCTCCGAAAATCGGGAGACCTCCCCCTCGAGTCGGTTCTCCCGGTCGACCGACTGTTGAAATTGGTCGAGAAGGATGGCCTTCTCGGCTTCGAGGCCCGCGACCTTATCTCTCCAGGCCGCGCGCATGTCCCCAAACTTCCGATATCCGGCCTCCAGCTCGGATATGTTGAAGACCAGCTGCACAAAAAAGAGCCGACTGTTAGTAAGCCGAACTTGCGATGCTACGATTAAAAACAGAGGGAAGGGGAGCTTACCCGGATCATCATCGGATAGAAGGACGACAGCATGTCGGAGACACGCTGGTTCTTCATCGCTTCGATGTCGGCGGGAAGGAGGAGTGCTTGGCATAGTCTCCTGGCCAAGTCGTGGTTGGCCAGGCCCGACGCACCCTCGGGAAGCGGAAAGTCGGCCGACCCGCCCGCCGACCGACCTTCGTCACCCGACGCCATTGGGGCCTTACCTCGGCTTGCCGTCCAGGCCCTGACATCGGAGATAGACGGCAAGCTCGAGCCCGACCGAGCCTCGGCAGACGGCGCGGCGGTGGCATGCGTCGGCAGCTCAGGTTCGCGGACTTCCTCCCGAACCTCCGGAATCTGCTGGGCGGTCGGCGTGACCCCGGCAGAGTCAGCCGCTCGACGGTCGGGCGAAGCAGCTCCCCCGACTGACGGTCCCTCGGACGGGACATCAACAAGCACTGTCGGCACCGACAGTGCGATCACCGGCTCCGCCTCCGACCCTGCTGGTTCGCTCGGCGGAACCACGCGGGGCCTCTTGGGAGGCTGCGACGGTCCGGCACCTGCCGCCGGCCTCTTCCTCACGGCGTGCTGACGTATGTCGGCTGCCGACAGTCGCGTCCTCGGCGGCATATCTGAAAAAGACGACGAAAGGTTAGAGCTAAAGAAGAAGACAGAAAAGAAAATGAAGATGTCGGAAGAATGCAAACCGACCTAAACGGGGGACCGGGCTAAGGCCGGCGTCGTACAAGGCCTGCTCGGTGACGAGCTCGCTCTGCTTCGGCACCGAGATATCCTTTAGCCGATGGAAGTCCTCCCGATCATCGGCCTCCACCCGACTGTTCTCATTTGGATCGGTTCGGGGGTTCCCCCAACGGACTGGAAACCCCCAAGGGGCAGAGGACGACGTGAAGAAGAACTGGTTCTTCCATCCGTGAATGGATGTTGGAAGACCAGTAATGAAAGAGAGCCCTTTCCGAGGAATGAAGTACCACCACCCTCGGGCTTTAGGGTGAGGGCGGAGGACAAAGAAAACTCGGAAAAGAGAGATCCGAGGTTCGGTCGGCAAAAGCCGACACAGGAGGGCGAAGCTGACTATCAGCCGAACCGAGTTCGACGCAAGTTGTGCCGGGCATAACCCGTAATAGTCCAGAACGTTCCGGACGAACTCCGGAATCGGAAATCGAAGGCCGGCCCGGAGATCCTCCAGATAGAAGGCCACCTGACCCTCGGGCGGACTATTAACCCGACCATCGGCGCCAGGGGCGAACAGCCGAATCTGCTCCGGGACGCAGTACTGCTCCCGGAGCCGATCGACGTTCGGCCCCGAAAGTGAAGAAGCCTCCACCTCCGGGGACGACCGAGTGTCTTCGGTCGGCTCTCCCGACCGACTACCTCGTGGGGACGTCCTAGCCATGAGCTCAAAGAAATGGCAAGGAAGAAAGGAAAAAGAAAGAGGGGGAAGGCTACTCTAGCCCTTGGAAGGAAAGAGTCGCAAATGGGAGACAGAGCGGAGAAGTACCTGGAGCGGAGGCTCAAGCGGGCAGAGTCTCGACTGTAAAAATGAGAGGGGTGAAAAACCATGTGGGGGTAACTTTGTACATATAGTGCTCCCCAACGGTCGAGATGAAGGCACGCCCAGCGAAGACTCCCCAGATTTCGCCGCGTGGCATCATCAGGGCCGTCCAACGATCCAACGGTTCGACGCACCCCCCTTCAGATTGCGCCACGTCGCCTCCATCCGCTCCACCGAACGCGAACCGATGGCCACACGCCACGTGTCGCGGTGGGACGCGACGTTTTGTCTTCCCGACGGGACGCAACGTTTGGAGTTCCCGAGGGAACGGCGGGAATGACGGTTCCACTTCCCGATGGGACACGACGGTTCCACTTCCCGATGGGACATGACACCTGGCACCGGTTTTATCGCTGACACCAGCGGGACATCCGGCACGGCGGGACGTCCGACGCCGACCGACACCTGATGCTGATGGGACGAGACGCCTGGTGCCGACTGGATGTCGGGCGCCAGTAAGCCCCTCGACATTTACAGGGCGCCGGACACCGTATCAATCGGCGGTACGGTCGGATCCTCGCGTACGACAAATCCACTCCTAGTCGTCAGCTCACCACCCGACTCAGGAGTGGAGGGGGGCAACTGTTGGGGGATACCCACCGACCGACCGACCGACTATCGGAGGGCCCGACCGGCTGGCGGCCCGACCGACCGTCTCCGACTGGCCGACCGACCGACTGACGGGCATATCGACCGATTGACGGTCGGAGCGCCCCGACTGAAAGCCGGGAGTGCCCGACTAACGGACGCTACTGACGGCTTTTCAATGGCCCGATCGCCGACTGGAGGTATGTCGGGCGTATCCCTCCCGACCGACCAAACCCAGAGGCCGACTCACTTGAAGCTCGCCGACCGACGGAGGAGTCCGACGCCACTCTGCTGGCCACCGACCTTGGGTCGGCCGACTCCACCAACTGCCGTACGGCCGCCAGACGTTGTCAGCTCTGACACGGACATGCGGCACAGTTACCTAGGGGCATTGTCCCGCCGAGAGCCGGGTCAACCCTGGTGATTAGACGGCTACACGGCGACATAACGTTTTCACGGCGGCTCTGACAGCCTACAGTGAGTTGACAGTTCCTCACTTGTCCGCGCCATTAATGATGGCGCCATACCGCGCTCCACTATATATATCGGGGAAGGCAACAGTGCAAAAGGGGGGGATCCGCCCGTCTCTCCCACATACGCAGGCTCGCTCCTCTCTCTTCCTCTCCCTCTCTCCTTCTCAGAGCTCTCTGTCTGCATTTCACTGTTGCCCAGTCACCTCTCTGACTTGACCGTCGGAGGATCCCCGCCGGAGCCGCCTCCGGTCAGTGCGGACTTCCTTTTGCAGGTGTACGCTTCCCGACGATCGGGCGACGAGGCGATTGGCCGCAACAAAAGTTAATGGAGCTAGCTTGGTTTAAGTCCAAAGTGGCATTCTGGTCATCGGAATCATGCAAAAGAAAGACTTATCTTTTTTCACACGGAGCTAAATTGCATGACAGTCTCTTCAAGATCTATGCAAGCAAATGAATGAAGAAGTTTGGAGTGCTTCGAGATCTATTCAAGATGTGGCCCATCAATTGGTCAGCACGGTGATAGAAGATCAATCACATTGTTAACATGTTGACATGTTTCACTTGCAATCTGTGCTCTAATAATACTACGTTAACTAATCACTTGATCTCAAATATTCAAGTTGATAGGAAATGAAGTAACAATATATATCAAGCTAAACAAACTTCATGGTGTATTCCTTTATTATTCCACTGCAGCGAACATCCATATGTCTCCTTCTAACGATGTCAAATAGCAAAGCCTTTGTTCTGCCTTGTGGAAGACACTATATATTAATGTTGTTGGGGAGGGTCATGCACATCCCTTGTGCATGGAAGTGCCTTTCTTGGACCAGACTTCGGTTAAATGGATTCTGTCCTAACAAACGAGTGACTACACGTCCCTCTAATGTGACTCAGGCAAGAGGAGAGGAGAGAAATAAAATCCTAACACTTTTTAAAATAAAAATGGAAAAGAAAAAAACATATTTCGGGATTCCCAAACAGGGGACCTCTACATCAAAACCCAACCCGTCTTTGAGTGCATCTTTTCTTAATCATGTCACTGGTGACGTCTTTTAAGGCAAGATTTAAGGTTTCTTCGTTCTCAGTTAATTTGATAACATTAATTCTAGCTAATTAGTTGTTCGGTTCTAGAAGCCATGTTGACTGAAACGTCAAGGCTTTTGAATATTTTTCCCCAAAAGCAATGGTAATCATTGCTCTTCCCACTGAGCGTACGATATTTGACTTGTTTGGTTTTGGAAGAGGGAGGACAAGGGGACCCATATTGAAGAAAATGGTTACGTTGGAGATGGGAAAAAGGAGGCTCTTTGTGCCTGGTCTCACAAAGCATTGCTAGGTGATCAGATTAAGCCTAGCAATTAAAGATCATCACTTGGAGGACTTCCAGCCCTTAATCTCCATCTAACTAGTGTTTCCTCCATATTTTGTTCTAGAATAAGTGTGTTTCCCACATGCAGATAAACCTTTGAAAGGTTGACGACCCTTCTGTGGTCTGAACGTGATTCCCACTTTGTGGGAGGTAAGTTTTGGAAACCCTGAAGGAGAGGGGCTGCTTGTGGTGGAAATCACTATTGTTGACGAATATTCTAAGGCTTATATCACTGTCTTTTTTAAGGCGTTTAGCAAGAAAGTCGTCTTGCATGTCCAAAGACTTTGATAGCTACTTATCAAAAAAGATTGCTACTGAAATCACTAAACTTGTTTTTTTTTTCAGAGTCTATTTTGGAAGGAACTGCTAGTTAGGTGGCCTGTCTAATCTCTTAGTCCAAGTTTATACCTGCCAAAGAAAAAAAGGTGTCTCATTGACGTTAAATTAATTACTAATTATTTGCTTTCATGTGTCACTTGGTGAGCTTACATTAATTCACCCTGTCAGTTTTTTAATAGAGTGTAATTTTTAATCTAAATAAGGCAATGAAGTTACAGAATCTGGTCATATATCGCTTGGATTTTGTTGAGTTATGAACAACCTCTAAGTCATTCTATAAAGGGAAGATGCTATTCTCAATGGAGAAGACAGCATCTATTGAAGGTTATGGTAAATTGCAGATTTTTTCAGTAGACCAAGTTCTGGATCTGGCTGTTTTTTTTTTTTTTTTCTTTTACAGCATATATCTTTGCAGTTTTCACCACATAATCTTGAAGAATTTCACAAAGCTTACCCAGAGGTTGGCATTTTTGTACAACTTGTTTTCATATTTGGTTGATGCAATCTGATAGTTTCATTTGTAATTCTGGAAGAAAAAGCATAACAGAAACAAGAAGAATAAGAATCCAAATGAATCACCACCTCTGTTCGTAGAAAAACATGGAAACAAAAGAGATCAAACTACAATTCAATTGCCAAATCTACAAAGACCAGAGCCCAAGCCACCAAGTCAGCAAGTTCTTATTCCCTTCATTGGAGAAATTGTTGAATTAAAAAGCTTTTAACTTTCAACCCAAGGAAAATAGTGAGAAGCGAGCAGCAAAGTCTAATGGTGGGATGAAGAAAGAAAGGAAATGTTGCTATAGAGAACTGGGTACCCTCACCGACACGGCAATAGTGTCGACCTATGGGTCTTAACCGTTACAACATCATATGCTACTGTTGACTAACGAATATGATGCCTAACCTTCAGAAATTTGATGCAGAGAAAAAAGAAAACAGGAAAGACACCAAACATTAGACAGACTAGTAAACACTTGGATCATTATGATGTGAAAGAATGAAATTTGGATGGAAACTTTACATGAATGGCAACGTGGCAGCTCATGAAATGAATGCAATCTCTTGCTTCAAATTTCATCCACTTTTCTTTTTGTGAAATCTTTTCTCCATGTGTGGGCATATTTTATGAGATTGGCCGACCAAAGACTGAAATTTTTTCTCCTTCAATCTGGGAGCATGCAAGCACGAGTGATTTTTATTAGTCAAGAAGGAAGGTAGAAGTTTTTTTTATTAGAAAAAAGAAAGCAGAGGGACAAAGAAAGGATTCTAAGACGAGGAAAAAGCCAGGGAAACATTCTGGATCTTCTCCTTAGACCCATCCAAAATGAACTCAATTAGTACAACTTTAAGCTAACTTTTCTTTGTGCCATGGCCTTTTGGGGTTTATGGTAATAAAGTATTCGTCGCTAA